>NC_092501.1:129347224-129652202 GCF_047511675.1 Marmota flaviventris | reverse complement strand
AACTCTTACAGTTGTGGCCTCATCCTGTCATTCTTGCTTTGCTGTGTAGTGATGCTCTCTTACTCCTAGGGTGAAATCTGTTGCAGATTCAGGTTTCCATAGCCTACATTTTATCTTGTTCAATCTGGAGCCCCCATATTAATAAAAATAATACAAAACCACCAACACCTATAAC
This sequence comes from Marmota flaviventris, assembly GCF_047511675.1. NCBI lineage: Eukaryota > Metazoa > Chordata > Mammalia > Rodentia > Sciuridae > Marmota > Marmota flaviventris. The sequence goes on along the minus strand of NC_092501.1, from coordinate 129,652,027 downwards.
ATTAGATGCAAAAGTGAATATTAAGAATGAAAAGAGGGCTAGGGGTGTAGCTTAGTGGTAGAGCATTTGCCTAGCACGACAAAGACCTCCCTGGGTGCAATCCCCACCACCAGAGAGACAGAGAGAGAGGGCAGGGAAAGGAGGGAGGGAGAGGGAGAGAACAAGCAGCAAAATTTTAAGAAGTTTGCAAATATATTACAAACAAAATCCAGAAAAATAGCATGACATTTTTATTAGTAAATGACTAATTACCTCTAGAATATCCTTTTCTTCACTTTTTTAGCCCCATACTCTTTAATCATCTGTTTATATGATAATCTTTTGCGGGGTGGGGAAGTGCTAAGGATGGAACCCAGGACCTCCATACTAGGTAAGCACTCTCCCACTGAGCTACACCCCAGCCCCATAATAACTGTCCCTGCATTGTCGTTTTTGTAAAGAGGAAGATATTTCAGTCTTTTGTCTGGCATAATTGATTGACATTTGTTTTTTATTATTAATCATCAGAAAAGTTTCCTTTGGCTTTGCCTCCCTGGGCAGTGCCTTGTGGAGGTTTAGGAGTATCATCTCACTTGGGAGAACTTGTCTCAGGTTCATTCACATGTGAACTGTAAGACTCCAGGGCAGCCTCAAGCACAGTCCTGCCAGGACAGAACTGTCCAGTCAACAGATCTAAATTCTTCATGACGGTTTTCACCACTGATGAGAAAAGAATGCTCCAGAATAGCTTCTGGTGCTGGGCACTGTGGACACATTCATGAGGCCATATGACCTCTGGCCCTGCCTCTCCATGCCACAGCATCAGATCAGTCAGCACAAGGGACAGTTGGAGAATGCCTGTGGCTATATCCCGGCAGCTGGCACTAACTTAACTACACACAAAATGACTCTGAACCGTGTGGATATATCCCACCAAACTCTCACTAAATAGATCCCCAACTCAACTTCCTCTTAACTGGACCCCAAAAGTGCCTGTGGCTACTCCAACACCACCGAGCACAAAGGCAGAGAGAAAAGGGGGAAAGCTGGAGTGGAAAAGACACAGTCAGTAGCTGGTTACCGTTAAATGTCTTATTTGGGGAAATTTTACAAAAACATATGACCCTATGAGTACATCACTAGAGTCTTTCACAGGGATCTGAAAGGACCTGTGCAAATGAGGGGCCCAGAAGCTTCAAAATTGTCTGTCAAATTGAGCAACTAAATGCATGAAAATATGAGTTGAAGAGATTGCAGGGTGAAGGAGAGTTCTCGGTATTAAGAATTTTCTAGCGGGGTGCGGTGGCACACGCCTGTAATCACAGGGGTTTGAGGAGCATCAAGAGTTCCAAGCCAGCCTCAGCAACTTTGTGAAGCCTTGAGCAACTCAGGGGCTGGCGATGTGGCTCAGTGGTTAAGTGACCCTGGGTTCAATTCCTGGTCTCCCCACCCCTGAAAAAATAGTACATAGAATGACTACTATCATTGAAAATTTTTTGTTTTAAACATGTTGAAGTAATAAAACGGTAAAGGTATTATCTGTTTCCCTGTTCCTCATTCCTTTTCAGAGATAAATTAATAGTTTAGTGTATATGCTTTCTATACACACAAGCATATATACATACTTATAACTATGCATAATGTAAATATTTAAAAATGTATATCAAATTTATGAAAATAAATGTATTATACAATTATTAAAATATACATATAGGGCTGGGGATGTGGCTCAAGCGGTAGCGCGCTCGCCTGGCATGCGCGGGGTGCTGGGTTCAATCCTCAGCACCACAAAAAATAAAGATGTTGTGTCTACCAAAAACTAAAAAATAAATATTAAAAACAATTCTCTCTCTCTCTCTCTCTCTCTCTTTAAAAAAATATACATATATATGCAATTTTATAATTTAAAACAATTGTGTTACAAAATTTTAAATGTAAATGGCTTTTTAATAGAATTTTTATAATTTAAAGTTATTTGGTACATGTGTCTGTTTATTTGTTTGTTTATTTATTTATTGGTACCAGCGATTGAACGCAGGGGCATTTGACCACTGAGCCACATCCCCAGCCCTATTTTATATTTTATTTAGAGACAGAGTCTCACTGAGTTGCTTAGTGCCTCACCCATTGCTGAGGTTGCCTTGAAACTCATGATCCTCCTGCCTCAGCCTCCTGAGCCTCTGGGATTACAGGCTTGCGCTAGCACACTGAGCCATGTGCTGCCACACAGGAGTGAGCACCGACACTTAGCCTTGAGCTAAGCAAGTGTGTGGGACTGGCTTCCGCTCCCAGTGGGAGAGCAGGTGGACCCTACCTCTGCTCCGCAGGGGATTGAAGCTCTGAGAGTGGGTGTCACACAATGAGACTGGGCTATTTTTTAGTTGTAGGTGGACACAACACCTTTATTTTATTTTTATATGGTGCTGAGGATCAAACCCAGTGCCTCACACATGTTAGGCAAGCACTCTACCATTGAGCCACAACCCCAGCCCCTCCCTTACCTCAATTGGGTGGAACTTTCTCGACTGTCTTCCCCTCAGTAAACAGGGCTTCAGGTGTGCCCGCTCGCTCTCTTTTTGCCAGCCTCTCTTGCCTCCCTTTTGGGAGCTGGGGCAGAGGAGCCGTCGCTGAACCCCAAGAAAAAGGTATTTTCTCTGTCTCTGTGTGATTATTTTGTGTCAGCCCAGTTCACCTGGAGTGACCCTGACCAATTTAGTTGTGTGTCGCGGCAGAGCTATATGTTTGTTTTTAATAGGACTGAAAAAAAAAATAGCCATCAATAAATATTGAACCGTGGCCATGACACACAGACATGTTCAGGGATGGAGTTTTCTGATATCGGCTGCTTACTTGGAAATGCATCCAAACAGTAGATTGGCTTGATAATGGAGCCTGTTTGGTCTGCCGTGACAAAATACCACAGACTGGGTGGCCTAAGCAAGAGAAATTTCTTTCCCACAAGTTCTAGAAACTGGGAAGCTTAGCATCAAGGAGTCAGGCAGGTAGATTTTGTTTGGAGGTCCCTTCTCTTTGCAACTGGCAGCCACTGTCTGGTCTCTTCTTTGTGTTCTTGTGGGAGAAACAAACGAGCTCTCTTAGGTCTCCAGAGCAAAGGCCCTCCTGCCCTCATGACCTCATTTAACTTTAATTACTTCCTTAGAAGTCCCATCTCTTAATACAGTCATTCTGGGCATTAGGGCTTCAACATTTGAATTTGGGTTGGGAGGGGAGAGATACAAATGCAGATGAATAAATAGATACATGATAAAGTAGGTAATAGTAAAATGTTAACTGTAGAATCCAAATGGTATATGTGCACTTACTGTACAATTATTTCAACTTTTTAAAATATATTTGAAACTTTTTATAATAAAATGTTGGAACCAGAGTGAAAGAGAGTCCCAGGAAAATCAAGGGTAGTGAGGTTGAATAACCTCCCAAGGTCATGTGGCTAGTATTTTCACAGCTGAAATTTGAGCTCTGACATTCCAACTGTCCAGCATGGCCCCCTAACTGGATGGACACTGAGTATCCTTAGCAATCATTTATTTCCCCTTTAACAAACCCAGAGCTGGCAGTGTTTTCCCCATTTTTTTGGTGGGGGGGTGGGGGTTGTGTGTTTTAGTTGTAGATGGCCACAGTATCTTTGTTTTATTTATTTATTTTTTTAATGTGGTCCCGAGGATCGAACCCAGTGCCTCATGCATGCGAGGTAAGCGCTCCACCACTGAGCCACAACCCCAGCTCTGTTTTCCCCATTTGAAAGATGGGAAAAATAAACCGAGAGCACTCCACGACTAGTGCAGGCATACCTGAGGGGGAAGTGGGAGCATGATTCATTCCAGGCATAGCGTGTGGCAAACCTGCATTCAAACACTGACCTGAATAAGCCACCGCTTGCTGACCCTGAAGAACTTTGGTGTGAGAGGGAATCCAACCTCCACTCAGCAGCTTTAGCAGCCTCAGAGGGCGGCAGACTCTGAAAACAAATCAGTGGAGGGAATGTTCAGAGAAGAAGCTTCAGTTTCCTCATCTCAAAGTGGGTGATGATAATGCCTTGCCTAGGTATAAAAATTAAATGAGAGAGAAAAAAATAGAATTCAATGAGACTTGTGCAATGCCTGACACATAGTAAAAATGCATTGATTTATTTTTCCAGCTTTATTGAGGTATAATTGACATACAAAAAATCTGTACATATTTAAAGTGTACAATTTGACAAGTTTTGACATATGTATATACCATGAAACCATCACTTTACTCAAGATAAATATCATACCCATTACCCACAAAAGTTTCCTCTGGCCTCTTGGTAATTCCTTTGCTATGGTTTAGATGTGGTTTGTCCCCCAAGGGTTCGTGTATAGGAAGCTTGGTTTTTGTGTTAGCTTTTTGTCTCTGTGATAAAATAGCTAACAATAACGACTTAGAAGAGGAAAAGTTTATTTTGGCTCATCGTTTCAGAAATTCAGCCCATGACTGGCTGACTCTATTGCTCCTGGCCCAAGATGAGGCAGAACATCATGGTGGAAGGACATGGCGGAGGAGAGCTGCTCCATTCATAACAGACAGGAAGCAGAGACAGAGCAAGCAAGGTGCCAGAGACAAAATATAAACTCCAAAGGCATGTCCCCAGTGACCTACTTTCTCTAGTCACACCTTACCAGCCTGCAGTTATCACCCAGTATTATAATCCTTTCAAATTATTAATCCAGGGCTGGGGTTGCAGCCACGGGGTAGAGCACGTGAGGCACTGGGTTTGATCCTCAGCACCACATAAAAATAAATAAACAAAAGTATTGTGTCCATCTACAACTAAAAAAATTATTAATCCATCAAGTGGATTAAATCGACTAATCAGGTTACAGCTCTCATAATCATTTCACTGTGATCATTGCTACATTGTCTACTGAACTTTGGGAGGGACACCTCAAATTCAAATGGTGACAGTCCTCGTGTGGCAATTTTAAGAGGTAGTGATACCTTTAAGAGAAGAGGAAGTCATAGTTCATTGTAGGGGAGGGTTGTCCCCTCAGGAGGGCATTAATGTAGTTCTAGTGAGACCCCAGCTACTCTCTGGTTTCCTGTTTTGCTATGATCTTTCCCACTTGTAGGTGCTCCTGCTGTGATGTCATCCACCATGACATCCTCGCCAGAGCCAACCTGATGCTGGTGCCATGTCCTTGAACTTCCAGAACCATGAGCTAAAATAACTTCTGTCTTTATAAATTACTCAGACTTAGGTATTTTGTTGTAGTAGCTGAAAATGGTCTAATTCACCCTTTTCCCATCCCTCTCTTTCCCCCAACCCTTTGTAGTAGCCATTGATAAATTCCTTGTAATCTCAGATTAGTTTTAATCTAGAAGTTTATATAAATGGAATCATTCTGTATATAGTCTTTTTTTAATAGAAAGGGTCTGCCTTCTTTCAAAATTCAACATAACTGGGGGCTGAGGTTGTAGCTCAGTGGTAGAGAACTTCTCTAGCATGTGTGAGGCACTGGGTTCGATCCTCAACATCACATAAAAATAAATAAAATAAAGGTATTGTGTCCATCTATAACTAAAATTTTTTTTTAAAAAATCCCAACCTAACTATTCTGAGAACAATCACCCATGTCATTATGTATATCAATAATTCATTCCTTTGTTTTTTTTAGAGAGAGAGAGAGAATTTTTTAATATTTATTTTTTAGTTTTCGGTGGACACAACATCTTTATTTGTATGTGGTGCTGAGGATCGAACCCGGGCCGCATGCATGCCAGGCGAGCGCGCTACCGCTTGAGCCACATCCCCAGCCCAATAACATATTCCTTTTAATTGCCAAGTACTTCTCCATTACATGGATGTCTCACAATTCATTTACTCACTTTTAAATGGATATGTGATTGTTCCCTGTTCAGGGCTACTACAAATAATGACGCTTCTATGAATATTGGTGTGCAAGCATAAGGTAGACATACGCTTTCATTTCTCATTGTAGGTACCTAGGAGTGGAAGGGCTGGATCATATGGTAGGTGTATGTTTTAACTTTTCACCAAACTGCCCAACTGTTTTCCAACATTTAACCATTTAATATTCCCACCAGAGGTGTATGAAATTCCAATTCTTCCACATCCTTGTCAGTCTTTAATTTTAGCAATTCTAGAAAGTGTGTAGAAGTATCTCATTGTGGTTTTAGTCTGCATTTCCTAATCACTAATGATGTTGAGATTTTTTTCATGAGTTTTAGCCAATTTGTATATCTTCTTTGGTGGAACAACTCATTGTTTCAACAGGGTGGTGGTTTTATTATTGTTGAGTTTTGAATGTTCTCTATATATTCTGAATTCAGGTCCTTTGTTATGCTTTCCAAAGAACTTTCCAATATTAAATAAAAAAGAAAATCTTTTTTTAATATTTATTTTTTAGTTATAGGTGGACACAATATCTTTATTTTATTTTTATGTGATGCTGAGGATCGAACCCAGTGCCTCCCACGTGCTAGGTGAGTGCTCTACCTCTGAGCCAAAACCCCAGCCCAGAAAAAAGAAAATCTTGAGAGCCATAATAATTGTGATTTCACTTGCTCAATAATTCAGAAAGATCAATAAAAGTAAAGGGTCTCAGTTAATGATCTTTCTAAATTAATCTTCATGGCATAAACCACAGTAGCATGTGCCTCCTTATGGAGATAGCCAACATTTGGTTAGGTTAGGGCCTATCAGAAAGAAAAAAGGGCATACTTAGACATTTATAAGCTATTAACACCATATATTAGGAAGGTGATCTAGTCCCTAAGCATACAAAGCACCACTTTGTCATTAGTGGTTTCCTGGAGAGAAATTGCCAGAACATAAAAGCATCAGGTCTGGTTACTACTCTCACCCCAACTGTATCTTCAGACTGAATTCCATCCTGTCTCCAAATCCTGTTTTCGACAGATTCACTACTAGCTGGGCACACCTCCCCGTTACCTCCAACCTACCTGCCTTTTTGATGCCCTGTCTTTCCTCCAATTGGATACGAGCTTTGTATCTACATCTAGCTGTGTTCTCAGGAACTCTTCTCTATGCTCTTAAACAGAACCAGGTCCTCCATCTTTTCTCCTGCCTTAAGTGAAACCTGGCCGTTCCTGAAGAGACAAGGCACTCAGGCAATGTCCTCACCACTTGGAGCTGCACTTTCCAATTTGTCCACCCTCCTTCCAGGTCCCCAGATCTTCTAAACATCAGGTCATCTAACTCCCTTAGTCCCTCCTCCTCAAAGCTGTGAGCTACTGTTGGCCCTACCCCTCCACCCAGGAGACATGGAGCCCCTGGCTTCATGCCTTCCTCTCCTCCCAGTTCCAGCCACATCATTCTTAGCCATTATCAGTGACCTTAAGTTGATTGGTTGGAAGCACCTAACACAATGTTACTGAACCATTCAACAACACCCTGTCCACTGAGGTCTTTAACTCACAGGTCTCCAATGACCTTTTCTCCATTCTGCCTCGAGAACCCACCCCTGCGATCACTCCTTAGAGATCACCAGAAATGACCCACCTCTGAAATCATTATTAAAGCATCCTACCCTCTGACTACCACCTCCTTCCTACAAGGTCACCCACTACAGTGCATACACCATCACACTTCTTCAGTCTTACCAAAAGCTCCAGTCCATTCATCCTACCATGACTTAGTCTTCATCAGCTGCATCATGACTTCATTCTCCTTGGCCAGCCTGGATTTCATGGGCTGCTTTTACAGCAGCTCCCTTATGAATACCCTCAGTCCCTTGGCCTGGCTCCCTTCTTCTTACTCTCTCTACCTTATGGGAATCTAAGCAGCTCAATGTTGCTAGAGGGAAAACCACACATGGACCTGCCTGGTTGCACTTTTAAAAAAACAGAAATTTTTTAAAAAATATTTTTGAGTTGTCAATGGACCTTTATTTTATTTATTTATTTATTTATTTATTTATTTATATGTGGTGCTGAGAATTGAACCCAGTGCCTCACACATGCTAGGCAAACTCTCTACCACTGAGCCCCAACCCCAGCCCCAGAAATTTTTAACTGAAATAAAACGTGTTCATAGAAAAGTGATCAGCTGCTCAATGGGTATATGGTTTCCATTTAGGGTGATGAAAACATCTCTGAATTAGGTAGAAGTCGTGGTTGTACAACATTGTAAATACATTAAATATCTATTTTAAATGTCACAAAATTGTCTATTTTACGATGGATGATGGTCAATTTTATGTCATATGAACTTGACTCAATTTTTTAAAAAAATAAACAACTTGATTATCACAAAGCTCATTCACATATTTAACCACCATACAGTTCAGAAAATAGTGCATTACCAGAATCCAAGAAGCCTTCCTGATGCCCACTTCTAATTACTACCCCTCTACCTTGCCCAAAGACAACCACAGTTTTGTGTCTGGCATCTTTTTTTCCAATATATTTATGAGATTTACCCATGTTATGTATATAACTGTACATATACATACATATGTTATATATATATATCCAATTGCATTTTTAATGTTTTAAAGACTCAATATTTTTACTATCTCATACTTTGTTATGGTTTAAATGGTTTTGTTCCCTGCAAAATTCATGTTTTGGAAACTTAATCCCCAATGCTACAGTATTGGGAGGTGAAGTCCAATGGAGGTGTTTAGGTCATAAGGGCAGTCATGAATAGATTAATGCCACGATGGGCTTAGGGCTTGTGAGAATGGGTTCCTGCTCTCTTCTGCTCTTCTGCCCTATAACACAGAATTTAAGGTGTCATCTTGTAATCAGAGAAAGCAGGCCCTCGCCTAAAGGCACCTTGATGTTAAACTTCCCAACCTCCAGAACTGTGAGAGAATAAATTTTTGGTCTCTATAAATTACCCAGTCTCGGGTGTTTTGTTATAACAGCACAGAATAGACTAAGGCATAACCACTCTGTTGCTATGGATATTTAGATTGTTTCCAGCTTGAGTTCCTACAAATAACGCTACTATGGACGGTTCTACTCATGCATTTTTGTGCACATGTACTATCCTTTCTGTTGATTTTATTCCTAAGAATAAAATTGCTGAATCACAGGGCATGCATTTCTATTAGCAGAGAGACCCTAGCACATCTTATTTTTTAAGATACTCATTTATTTTTAGCTATTTCCTCATTTCTCTGTTCCCTTTTATAGCAAAATTTCTGCAAAAAAAGCTATCAGTACACACTGCCTCTATTCTTTATCTCCCCTTTGCTGTTTTTCACACTTACTAGTTTAATTTCTGCCTGCTTTTCTTCTATAATTTCTCATTAATTTTTAATAGCTTTTTTTAAAAAAAAAAATTTGTAGTTGTAGATAGACAGCATGGCTTTATTTTATTTGTGTTTTTTTTAAATGTGGTGCTGAGGATCAAACCCAGCACATCCCACATGCAAGGTAAGGGCTCTACCCCTGAGCTCCAGCCCCAGCCTCTTTAATAGCTTTTATTCTTCTCTTTGAACATCCTATACATAATTATTGAAAATCTTTGTCACACTATCCTTACTTTAGGTGATGTATTGATGATAAAAGAGAAGCCCGGGATTGGAAAGCCTAATCCCCAGCCCTTCACTGCGTCCAGTGAAAATAAGAAACCACTACCCCCACCCTATTTGAGACATCACAGTGTGGGCTGCTGCCAGGGGTAGGAGTTGTATTCTTGATACATTAACCCCTCAGCTTCCACGTCATTCTGGGGTGGTGTCTACATCATGCTATTAGAACTGTCTGTCCCTAAGAGTAAGAAATCTCAAAAGTTGGATCCTGATTCATGGCTCAGCATGAATTCTTGTATTAATAGTTAATGACCCCCCCCCCAAACTGCACTCAAAAGGCAGTCAAGTAAGGTTTAAAAGCATTGCATTGTGGACTGGGGTTGTGGCTCAGCTGTAGCGCACTTGGCCTAGCATGTGTGAGGCACTGGGTTTGAGTCTCAGCATCACATATAAATAAAATAAATTAAAGGTCCATTGACAACTTAAAAAAAAATTAAAAAGAGCACTGTATTGCTGGGAAACTCTACACCTGGAAAAAAAAAGAGTCTGTGATTATACAATTCCACATGTTCACCAACTACCCTTGGGACAGGAGCTGCCAAGACAAAAAGCACAGAGGATCCTCCACAGTGTCCATGTACCACTGTGTCCCAGTGTGGGTACCAGGGAGGACAATGGACAAGAAAGAACCTTCCATGTGGCTGAATTGAGGGTGGCTATTTTATCTGACTGAGGAACTCAACACACTTCAGAAAATGAGAAAGGGTGAGACAGTCCATGGTGCCCACCCATGCCCATATTCATTGCTTTCCTCCCCCAGTTTATTGTATTGATACATAATTTTGTATAATAAGCTGCAGATGTTTATAGTCTACTTTATTTGTGGGGAGGTATCAGGGATTAAACTCAGTGGCACTTAACCACTGAGCCACATCCCCAGACATTTTAAACATATTTTATTTACAGACAGGGTCTTGCTGAACAGCTTATGGCCTCGCTAAATTGCTGAAGCTAACTTTAAACTCGAGATCCTCCTGCCTCAGCCTCCCGACCGCAGGGATTACAGGTGTAGGTCATTGCACCTGGCTAAAGTGTACCTTTTTATAAGTCTTGGTAAAAAAAAAATAATAATAATAATAATAATACTGTGAAATCATTTGCACAAACAAGATGTTGAGCATTTCTACCGCCCTCCAAAGTTCCCTTGTGCTTCTCTGCAGTCCCTCCCTTCTTTCAACTCACTTAAAAGCAACCTGACCTAGGCCACCACTCATCCACATTCCATCTACACAAATTAGCTTTTATTTCCTAGATTTCATATAAGTGTGTATTCTTTGGCCTCTTTTAGTCAGCATAATTATTTTGAGATTTATCTGTGTGTGTAAATCAGCAGTTTCCCTCTCCTTTCCCTACCCCTAATACTCTTCTATTGCATGGCTATACCACAACTAGGTTATTCATATTCATAGATATGAGTTATTTCTAGTTTGGGGCCATTAAAAATAAAGTTACCATGAATATTTGTGAAGACAGACTTTTTCTGTTAGGGACAAAATGATCAACTTGAAGGGATTTGTATATTTGGGGTTTGTTGTTGGTGTTGTTTTGGCTACAAGGAATTGAACTCCGGGACATTCAACCATTAAGCCACATCCCCAGCCCTATTTTGTATTTATTTTATTTAGAGACAGGGTCTCACTGAGTTGCTTAGGGCCTTGCTTTTTGCTGAGGCTGGCTTTGAACTCATGATCCTCCTGCTTCAGCCTTCTGAGCCACTGAGATTATAGGCACGTGCCACCTCGCCCAGCTAGATTCGTGAATTTGAATTTCAAAGAAACTGCCAAACTGTTTTCTAGAGTGGATTGTGCCACTGTATGTGTTCCGGGGCAGTGATGAGTTCTGCCTACTTTATCTCCTCATCAGTACTTGTTAGTCTTTTTAATTTTGGTAGTTCTAAGGGGAATATACCCAGGTACTGCGCATGAGGACTTCAACATTTTTTTAAATTTATTTCTTGGTTGTAGTTGGATACGATACCTTTATTTTGTTTACTTATTTTTATGTGGTGCTGAGAATCGAACCCAGGGCCTCACATGCGCGAGGTGAGCACAATACCACTGAGCCACAATCCCAGCCCAGGACTTCAACATATTTTGTATTTGGGGGTGGGGGACATAGTTCAGTCCATAACAGGGTTAATATTCATATTTTTACATTTTTTCTTATGTATCAGGGTATAGTTGGCAGACAGAAATGAAACAGAAACAGTAATTTTAACAGAGAAATTTTAGTATACCTAATTATCAACTATCACAGGGGATTGGAGAAATAGAGAAATGGCTTGTTAAGAGTTACAAAGAAATGAATTACAGTAGATGGGGTAGAGAGAGAAGATGGGAGGGGAGGGGAGGGGGGATAGTAGAGGATAGGAAAGGTAGCAGAATACAATAGTTACTAATAGGGCATTATGTAAAAATGTGGATGTGTAACCAATGTATGTGATTCTGCAATCTGTATTTGGGGTAAAATTGGGAGTTCATAACCAACTTGAATCTAATGTATGAAATATGATATGTCAAGAGCTTTGTAATGTTTTGAACAACCAATAAAAAAATAAATTAAAAAAATTTAAAATAAATAAATAAATAAAAAATTTTAAAAAAAGAGTTACAAAGAATACGTCTTGAGAAGAATATGGATATAATAGTGAGAGGGACTAACTACTAAGCTTTAGGGCTTCCACAGGACACAAAAGAAGAGACCTGTCTCCTAGGGCTCAGATCCAGAACAGTTAGTATGACCACGGCTAACTGGATGATAGAGAAGTTTGCAGGGTATGTGCTGGGGGTTCACTACAAATAGACAAACCATGCGCAATAAGGCACCATATAAAAATGGGAAGGGGAGAGAGAAGAAAATGGTTGGCAAACAAAAACAAAAATACATAAAACAAGCAAAGAGAAATATGCAGAACTATACCATCCTCATTTCTTTAATTGGCCATGAGGCCATTATTAATATCTGTTTTCTTTCTCTCATTACCATTCTGTACTTCCCCTACCCTCCGCCAGAACCTCTACTGGTACGGGTTCCTTACCTGGTGCCATAACACAAACTTTCACTCGCAAAGGATTAACCAGTCAATTAGCTTTGAGTTTTTGTTTCTTTATTTCTGTGGTTTTCTTGACCCTTAACAGGCATGGAAATTCTAAAAGGCATCCCAGAAAACCTCCTGGGTTTAAGACATAGGCCTTCTTATCTCCATTTGCATTAGCAACTTGATTTTCCTTTGGTAACTAAGATCAATCACTCCATCCAAAAGAGCAGCTGCTAAGTTTCTTCCTCAAAAACTTTAATCTTGAACTTACAGCCTCTGGAACTGTAAGCCACCGCATTTCTGTTGTTTCAAGCCATCCAGTTTGTGGTACTTTGTCATGAAGCCTTAAAAAACTAATATAGACCCTGGGGTCGGGCCAGCACAAAAATTAGTCTAAAACAGATCGTAGGGGTTCGGTAGCTCAGTGATAGAGTGTATACCTAGCATGATTGAGTCCCCAGGTCCAAAATGCATTCAGAAGCATACAAAGCCCAAAATGACCATGTGGAAGTCTCACCTTCTGATACAGTTGAACCGCTGTTGTTTTCCCTGATGCAAAGACTTCCTCTTTGGGGAAGTAAGCCTCAAACCAGCAGAGCACAAAGTTACCAGGGTGAGAAGTGGGGATCTGCTCTAAGTGGACTATTAGGTATCATAGTGAGAAGAACCACTCTCACCTCCACCCCTTGATTCTGAACTCATAGTTCCAGTTGTGTAGGAGATAGCAGGGCTCTTCCTCAAGGGGCATCAGACTCCTTAATCAAGGAGCTTTGGGCCTGTAATCGGACTTAGATCTCAAACCAGACAACAGCCATGGCTGTCCACTGTAATGACTCAAATCATGTTTTTGGCTACTTGACCTAGAGTTTTTTCTTCTTCTGCAGATCAAGCAATATGCTAGTAGATGACCCATCGATTTCATGCCTAGGAAAACCATGGCGGCTCAACCACCACCAAAGACCTCTGCAGGCCAAGTAAGGCATCCTTCACAGCGGTGTATCCACTTTGTGGTGATTCAATGCTGTCACTACTTCTGTCACTCTGAGGTCCCATCACCCTATCCAAGGCAGGGAGACCATGTTGATGACCGTATGTTTTATGTGGCCTACCACGAAGAGCAGCCACAGAGCTCATGAAATCATTTTTTTTAAATTTTTTAGTTTTCAGTGGACACAACATCCTTATATTATTTTTATGTGGTGCTGAGGATCGAACCCAGCGCCCCGTGCATGCCAGGCAAGCGCGCTACCACTTGAGCAACATTCCCAGCCCATGAACACATTTTTTAATGCTTTAGTGAGGGGACATATTCTGGACCTTCTCAAGGAATGTAGCTAGAGCAGGTCAAAACAATGACATGATGAAATATTGTAAAGCAATGCTTTATGCCACCTTTTGGGCTCTGTTCGTGATTAATTTTTCCTAATAGTGACAACAATTTAGATATTTTTTGCCATTTTAAAGCAAAACAAGAAATAACAAAGTAATATTAGTATATTGCATGAATTGAAGCTTCTAGAGGGGAAGAAACCAGGAGAAGTTCCGGGTTCCTCAGCTGCATTTATTTGGGTGTTTTCTTTTTAAGATTCGGCTATCATTATGACAAATTCCCACTCCTAGTCTGCATCTTTTCACTCAAATTCTATTTTTTAAAAAGCCTAATTTTTTTTTTTTTTTTTTTTTGCTATTTTATCAATATTCTTGGAGCCTCCATTGATCAAAGCCAAATTCAGCAATAAAGCATACATTTAGCTGCCCTCTTTGGCAAGTATTTTTAAAGAGCAAAAACTCTTTCCTTTCAGTTTTCACAAACACATCCAACATCATGCTTTTAAATTGGAAGGACCTCTTGGGGAGTTACACAGGGTTATGTATAAACCTGAACAGGCTGTACTCACCAGGGAAAATATGTGATTTATCTAAGCATAGTAAATAGTTCAGAGTTCAGTTTTCAGGGTAGGAATGTCTACTGTAAACAGTAGCAGTGACTATTGCTATGGCAAAAATTCATAAGCATGAGAAGAAATCACATTTTTTTAAAGAACATTTGCTCAGTATTATCTTTGCCCTTCTATTTAGAGGGTAGAAGAAGGAAGAAATATGAGATGCATACTTATAATACCTTCTCTTTTCTCATATCATTTTCCTTACCGTAAGAAATACCCTGTGTACTGGAATTCAAGACCTATGACGTATCCCCAGAGGTAGAAAGTCCTGCAAATTCCATTGTGACAGCTCAGTGCTCCTGGATTGGCAAACCTCTTCCTCTGGGTGTGCTCATCTCTCCAGCTTGCCTAACCCCTCTACTGTTTCTGAACAACTCACTCGTGAATTGAAAGAACAGCATGAACCTCTTAAATACAGTCAAGTGAGAAGGATTTGTGCTCTTGTCAATTCTGTCTCTACTTTTGCCTACAGAATATGGGGTTCTTGAGATTCCTAAAACATATTCTTTTTAAAACTTCAAAAACAGACAGTATGAATGTTTGCAGGAAAAAAATAACTAAAATATTACATTTTAACCAGGGTCAATGAAGATTTAATTTTTCTTCTAGAACCTGTTTTTGTTGTACTCATGGTTTTGTTGGCTTAAAGAAAAAAAAAATCCCTAATGTAGTTCCTGATTGATATTTGTTTTCTTAGCATCGTGGTTTCATTTTGAGATACACTTCCTGGTAAAGCTATTTGCTATCTGTACATCTTTAGAAGGGTTCCAGCAGCCCAAATTCTTTTTTATAGGAACTGGTTTTGATTTTCTTTTTTCTTTTTTTCCCATCCACTGAACTAATTCACTTGAACTCAATGAATTTTCAGTCTCTGGATCACTTTATTTTAATGACTCGAGCTTTCCAACTAAGTTGGAACACTAAATCCTGAACAAGTCAGACCTGCATGCTTGGTCTAGATTGGTTAACCACACTGTTAGTCACAGAGTTAGCCTGGGAAAAAAATGGTTCCAGTTTCCAGCCCCTAGAAATCAGAGTGAGCTAGAAATACCAATTTGTTAAATCATGAACTCATCTGAGCAAGTCCAACTATTAGGAGAAGTGTGTGGCCTCAGGTGCACAGGATTGGATTAGGATTAGTCCCAATTCTATTTATGATATGCTTTCTTCAGTGATCCTTGAGTGATCACTTTCATTAAGTATGAAATATTGACATATAAATATAAATATATATATATATATATATATATATATATATATATGTATATATATATATAAATATAGAGGAGCTGGGGTTGTGACTCAGTAGAAGAGTGCTTGCCTAGCAGGTGCGAGGCACTGGGTTCGATTCTCAGCATTGCATATAAATAAATGAACAAAATATGGGCCCATCAATGTCTAAAAAATATTTTTAAAAAATAATAAATAAAATAAATATAGATTAGCACTCATGAACCTACCATCTAATGCAGAAATGAAACCTCAACAACACCCTACTCCTGACCATGTAATTGTCTTCCCATCCCATCTCTCTGCTTTTCCACACTCAAGGTAACCATCAGGTTGAATTTCTATATTTTCCACTTCCTTGCTTTCCATTTATTTAATTTAATTGCATCTATTTATATTCATAAGAAAAGGAAACCTGCTTATCTTGGTCTATTTTAACTATTAAAAAGGACATTACATTGCATGTAATCTTTTGGAAATCACTTCTTAATATTATATTAAGATTTGTGTTTTTATATGCTAGTAGAGTTTGTTTATTTTGACTGCTGAATAATGTTCCATTGTGTGGACTTAGTACAGTTTATTTATTCTTTCTTCTATAGCTAGACTTTTTACTCTCACCAGGAAATCACCAGGTTTAGAATCTCGAGTTCTGGGTTAAATCCTGCTATGGTTGGATTACGTTCCCTGCAAATTCATATGTTGAGGTTCTAACCCCCAGTGCCTCCGAATGTGACCTTGGCTGAGGATAGGGTCTTCACAGAAGTAATCGAATTAAAATGATATAATTTATGTGGGCCTAACTCCACAAGACTGTTATCCTTTTAAAAGGGAAAATTTGGAGACAGTTGCTACACATGTAAAATGCAAGCAGCCACACAGGAGTCGGGGTTGAGGCTTGAAGCATCCCTCTCTCACAGCTCCCAGGAGGAACCAACCCTACCTACCAAGACCTTGACTTCAGACTTCCAGCTCTCAGAACTAGTTATGAGGCTTTTCTGTTGTTTGAACAACCTCCTCCCTTTTTTTTTCACTTTGTTAGACTAACAACACTTGCTTGTTAGACCTACAGCAAACTAATACAAATCTCCATGTAGCCGTGTTTCAGTTGTGTTCAAATAACTTTCTGAGAGTGTTTCAGTGAACTTAGCAGAAACATCAAAGAGGTCTGAGGTTGTAGCTCGGTGGTAGAGCACTTGCCTACCCCATGTGAAGCTCTGGATTCGATCCTCAGTACCACATAAAAATAAATAAATAAAATACAGATATTGTGTCCATCTACACACACACACACACACACACACACACACAAAAAGTTTAAAAATAAAGGTTAAGAAACAACAAAGATGGGCTGGGGTTGTGGCCCAGTGGTAGAGTGCTTGCCTGGCACATGTGAGGCACGGATTCCATTCTCAGCACCACATAAAAATAAAGTATACAATTTGATGTTTAAAAAAGAAAAGAAACAACAAAGACAAAAGTTAAACTCTCCTTCACAAGGTTTCTGTAAAGTTTAAATGAGATAATAATGTAAGTGACAGCCAAAGGAAAAAGTTGTGCTCTGTTTGTGTACAACGTGTCTAAAGGAATTTTAACATCATGTATAACTAATTAAAACAAATTTTAAAAATTTAAAACCCAAAAGATAAAATAATGATAATGATAATAATAATAATAATAACATCCCAGTGCAGAACATTTTCTCAGTGTTAGTTGAGGCCAGGGGTGGCACACGCCTGAAATCCCAGCTGCTCAGGAGGCTGAAATGGGAAGATCACAAGTTCAAAGCCAGCCTCAGCAAAAGCGAGGCACTCAGCAACTCAGTGAGACCCTGTCTCTAAATAAAATACAAAATAGGGCTGGGGATGTGGCTCAGTGGTTGAGTGGGCCCACTTTGGGTAGTCCCCTTTCCTCACTGAGCCTTTGCCCAGGTGACCCTGAAGCTTTTCATTCCGCCTTGTCTCAGGGGCAACCTCGTTCCCGCGGTCGGCCTCTAGGGGGCGCGCTGGCTCCAGAACCCAAGGCTGGACTCCGCAGCGCGGGGCCCAAGGAAACCGCAAAGCGACTCTGTGGCCACCGGCAGCGCTGGTCTCCATTCTGCTACAGCCTCCTCCAGACTCCCTGCCACGGCTTCCAGACAGTGGTAAACCCGGGGTGAGGCCCCCAATATGCCCGCGCCGCAATGAGCGCGCCTGACGCCCCGTGTGCGGCACCACTTACTCCGAACAGTATTGTTGTTCCTCTCAAAGGAATAAATTAAGGCTCAGAGGGATTAAGTCAAAGACCGAGGGTCACACAGCTAGTGGGAAGTGAACCCAGGTGACCAGCCTCCAAGCTCTGTGCAAGACAGCTTTGTGGGGGAGCCCAGGTGTAGCAGCTCGGGAGAGGGGGACCAAGCGACGCACAGACTCAGTCACGGGCTCCACAAAAGACCCCAGGGAGAGAGGAGCAGCTCAGCTTCCATTACTTTTCCTTTCTCTCCCCCGAAGGCTCCACTGCTCCCACAGCCTTGGGTAATCCCGCCACTCTGCATCCCCTGGTAATTTTTTTACTGGCCCAACTTATTCTGAAAGTGAAAGAAAAGTGGGGGTGAGTTCCTATTCTTCCTTTATCCCTTCTCTACCCTTCAGGATGGGATGATTTCCACAGCCTCTCCAAAGAAGTATTTAGACTGGTTTCGGAGCAGGCATTTTAATTGTTTACTGCCTCTCCACTGGAGGAGCCAGGACACAAAAACGACTAGTTCAAAATTACTGGGAAAAAAAGGATTATTATTTCTTTTTCTTTTTGTGATATTGGGGATCGAACCCCTCAGTGAATGCTAGACAGGTGCTTTACACCTGAATTACACCCCAGCCCTAAAGAAAGGATTTTCAATATTCCCAGCTCAAAGAAATTATAAATGTTTGAGGTGATCTAATCATTACACGATGCATACAAATATGGAAATATCACATCTAGCCGTGGACAGCAGCCCACACCTTTAATCCCAGCTCAAATCAGTAGGCTGACGCAGGAAGGATCCCAAGTTTGAGGCCAGCCTCAACAATTTAATGAGACCCTGTCTCAAAAGAAAAAATGAAAAGGTCTGGGGATATAGCTCAGTGGTAGGGAAGCCCTAGTTCAAACCGCAGTACCAAAAAAACAGAAACCTACACTGTATTCCATCAATATGCACAATTATTTTATGGCAATTTAAAAACACAACAACGGTGGAGCTACATAATGGACTTCTCATGTCCACATTGCTGGGCAATGGAAGTTTTTCTGCAAGACATAGCCCTGTGGGCCAGAAAAACTGACCAATGTTAATTTGATGCTCTGTGTCACTGAATTTGTATTCAAAGGTTTCTCAGGTCAAAATACTCCCCAACTCCTTCCTGAGATCACCTAGACAACCTCCGGCCAACACTTCAAAGCCCACACGGAAGCTCTGTGCAGTGGCTGTGGAAAGATGGAACTCTCCCAGTGCTGCCCACAGGGCATGTGTGACCCAGCAGAGTGTCACTCAACAGGAGAGAACATATTTAAAAAAAATAGCTCTCAGTGAAGGCCATGCTTGTGCAAAAGATGTGAATCCTCTCTGGAGTTGGTGGTGTTTGATTTTGTGGGAGTTCTTTTTTGTTGTTTCAGTTTATTTTTCACTGGTACATTATAATTATACACAATAGCGGGGCTCATTGTGACACATTTATGCATGAACATAAAACAATTTGGCCAACCTCATTTCCCTGTGACAGTAATTTTTAAGATGATTAGAATGATCAGGGAATACACTGGGAGGCAGAGATTTCAGTTCCTTCTATTTCACTAAGCAATGCTAAGCCTCTGAACAAGACCCTTGTCCTCTCTGTGTTGTAAAATAAGGAATATGGCTCCTTTCTGGCTCTGCTAGTTTCTTGTGTCACAATGTTATGCTTGAATTCGGGACCCCCAAAAAACCACCAGAGACCCAAGATCGATGTAAGCAGCAAAGAGGTGTTTATTGTGAGCTAGCTCGGTCCTCCGCGTGCACACACAGCAACTGGTGACGCTGAGAGGCCCCGAGCGCAGGGTTTGCAGCAGTTTTATACATTCTTTGGAGAAGGCAGGGACTTCACATACATCATAGCATCTCTTAGCAAATCATCACACACCGCGGGGAAAATCAAATAACAACTCTAAAACATGATTAGCACATTCACTGGCGGGAACAAGTTGGGTAAGGGTGATTGGTCAGTACAAAAGGGGTATTCATTTGAACTGATTGGTTTAAGCCAAGAGGGGTGTTCATGCTGAACTACATGGTTTCCCAACACGTTATCAACCAGCATAAACTACTGGGAGGGTCATCTGGCATCCCAGGTATTTCCCTGTCTCATGCTGATTGGTGGCTGCTAGGGGGTTGCTATGGGTCCTCACCTAGCCTGACTGGGTCAGGGACACCTGGCGCAGCAGATCTCTCCTGTTATTTGTAGATAAACCACTTAGCAGGGTGGAAATGTGCCTAGGAGTGCTCTGTGGGTTTTTCCAAGGACAAAGGTGATGTCCCTTCCTTGGACAGGCTTTGCTCTGAGGTAGAGGCTGGTTTTTCAACAAGCTGGTGTCATCAATTACTGCAGCCTTGAAATTACTCTAACAGGTCTCCTGCCACACCAAAGTTCACAGGCATAATGCTGTTCATGTGCAAAATGTATTGAGAGCCTTGAAACAGAGACCCCCCCAAGGCGGCTGAACCTTTCCTGGCTCCTTGCTCTACATTTGCTTTACCTGTTAGCAGACGCTAGGGGGCCCTACAGCCTCTAGGGTCCTCCCTGACCCCTTTCTTCTCTTGATATCTTTGTTGAAAGATGACATCACACTGTGTCAGTAAACATTGGATGCTGTGGAAGGCTGAGACATTTGAAAAGTTCTTAAAAATAAAGTCACAATACAAGAGCAGAAGGTCTGCAGAACAGTTCCTGTGCCTTGGTAGATTTTGTTGAACCCAGTCAGCACCCTTGTCTCTGTTCCACAGTAAGTGGGCAGCTACCAACAAGAAAAAGTTTTGATACTAGAATATTTTTTAGAATGCTATCCAGCTTTTATTTGTAAAGAATTTAGAATTATCAATGCATTTTGATTTGCACATTTGACTCTGAGAGTGGTCTCTTTAGGTGATTAGGATAGATATCATAATCCCCATTCCAGAAATGTGGAAATGAGCTCACAAATGACTTGCTAGGAAGCCACTTAACCCCAGAGGATGAGCCCTCTGTAATCCAAGCCCAGGGCTCTTTCCACCATGTCCTCAGCCATAAACTATTACAGGGTCGAGGGATTCCGTTTGACCTGACAGCCACCATCTTGAGTCATAACCACCATGATTGCCTCTGAGAAACCCTGGCATGTTCTCCCCACATAGTTTCCCAGATAAACAAAACCATTGGAGTGGTATGTGGAGCTTTCTGACCTGGCCCCCTGTGTTATCAGCACCAGGAATGTGCCTGACGTCTTTGATACTAGCTTGAGATAAACCAGGTTCATTCTGGCTAAGATGAAGTTACTTTTATCCTGACCTTTTTTTTTCTTTTAGTGTATTATAGTTATATATACCCACCAATGCAAATAACATAGTTTTCTCTATTTCAGTCCCTGTTTCCCTTCCCTCCTTCCTCCCTCTGATCCACTTCCTCTAGTCTATTGGTCTTCCTTATACTTATTATTTATTTGTTTTGTTATTGATGCCTTCTAGTTATACATAAAATTGAAATGCATAGTGTTCTGACCTCCTGCTGACCCAAATGGCAGAAATCCACCAGGCCTTGATGCTGCCTAGGACCACGCTTGTGTCAGTAGTCTCTGCTAAATTGCACTGTCTGCCTCTTCCTTAGTCTCACAGCACCTCAGGGCTGGTTCTCACACAGCAGGACCAGGTTGCTCGGGAACAGTGTCACTGTCGCCTGTCACATCATGTCTCACAGCAGCCAGCCTAGCCTTCCAGAGGAGAACACCTTGGATTTCAGACTGCGAACTACAGTGGAAAGTGGTTCTTACCCACAGCTTTATTATCCAGCTGACTTCTCTGGCACATCTTTGCCCTGTACCATGGACAGCCGGAATCCTTGACCTTGCCCTGTAGCATGGCTCCTCCTTTAGCCTTTCCCACCACTGTGCGGGATACCCCCATTTACCCACTTCCTCCTCCTGGAAACCTGGCTCCTCCCCCTCCCTCATCCCAACTCCCCCGACCCTGACCTTGTCTTTTCCCACCAAGCTATAGTTCCATCCACTCGTCTCCACTGCCCTAAGTGACCATTTTGAAAATTCACATTGCAGGGGGACTGGGGATATAGCTCAGTTGGCAGAGAGCTTGCCTCGAATGCACAAGGCCCTGGGTTCAATCCCCAGCAACAACAACAACAACAAAAAAATCACATGCAGGGCTTTGTTCTTGGTTTAGGATTCAGTAAATCTGGGATGGGGCCTGAGAATGTGCATTTCTGAGAAGTTCTCGGTTTTGCTGCTGTTGCTAGTCTGGGGTCCACACTTTGACAGGCTAAATACCTAGAATAGCCTCCTAACGACATGGAACCTTCTTCCCTCCAATCTATTCTCTACATCCAAGTCTAAGAGATCATTTTAAACGTCAATTGACCGTGAACTTCCTGTCCCAAACCCTCTGGGCCTCCCCATGCACTTGGGAGAGTCTGTCTGTCTTCTATCCCCAGCACCTGCACATGCTGCACAGAGCTCCTTTGAAGTTCACACCATCAGACTAAAAGCCTGCTGACTCTCTTGGTCACTGTCATCCACCAGTGCCCTGGTCACTCCTCCTTGTTCCTTAAGGACTTTCTCAGGATCTTCATCTTCACTAACCACTTGTTTCATTATTGGGGGGATGATCAGTTAGCCTTTGACCTTTGGCTCCTTGACCTCCTCACATCAAATGTTCTTTAGCCTCCCACTCTGAGGTCATAAGCTTGACCTCGTCATCACCAATAGCCAGGTCCCTCTCTCAATTTCAAGCCCTTTACTTCCCAACCACCTCCTTCTTTCTCCTCCAGCTTGGTGGCTATAATGCTCCCACCCCAGTAATTCTCTCACCTCATCAAGAGCCCTTCACTCATAACTAACCATTCATTGGCCCCATCACTTTTTTAAAAATCATTTTCTCCTAGTTTTTCACCTGCCACTTCATCCATGTGTCCATCAGCTGGGTTACTGCAATGAAGGCTTGAGATAATCAACTTGTAAAGAGAAGAAGTTGAGCTGGGCACAGTGGAGCACGCCTGTAATCCCAACAACCAGGGAGGCTGAGGCAGGAGGATCACAAGCTCCAGGCCAGCCTCTGCAACCTATCGAGACCCTGTCTCAAGATTAAAAAATTAAAAGCGGGCTGGAGCTGTGGCTCAGTGGTAAAGGGCTTGCCTGGCGCATATGAGGCCCTGGGTTTGAGTCTCAGCACTGCACATAAATAAATAAATAAAATAAAAGATCCACTGACAACTGAAAATGTTTTTAAAAAAATTAAAAGAGCTGGGGATGAAGTTCAGCGATAAAGCACCCATGGTGGGTTCAATCCCCAGTACAAAAAAAAAAAATGTAATGAATTAATTTTGACTCACAATTTTGGATGTTTCAGTTCATGATCAATTGGCTCCATTGCTTCTGGGCCTGTGTGGTAGCCAGAAATGCAGAAAACAAAGTAAACTGTTCACTGCCGGGACAAAAAATAGAGAAAAAGAAACCCGTCCCTTTCAAGGGCACTTGCCCAGAAACTCTAGTTAGGCCCCACCTAGGTTCCACTACCCTGGGGACCAAACCTTTGACTCGTGGGCCTAAGGGGGACACTTAAGATCCAAACTGTAGCAATCATCTCAGGTTGAATGGTACCGCATTAAAAGCACTTCCATAGAAACCACTACCCCCTGTCTCTCTCTCTGCAGCCACGGATACCCCCAACCATTCCCTCCTTAGTCCAGCTCTTACCTAAGCAGCAGGAGAACACCTTGCTTCTTATTAGTGGCCACACCCCTCAAAGTTATCTATTCATTGCTCCAAATCCTACTTAATACCCTTCCTACTTAAAGGGTGGTGTTATTTTTACCAATGGTGCAGGCTTCTGTGGGAGCTAGTTGCAAAGGCTCTGGCGGGGCTCTCAGACCACGGAGTCCACATCTGCTTTGTAACAAAGTCCCCAGGGGATTCCCTTTCACATTAAAATGCAGAAGCACAACCCTAGGCATTTGCTGACCGCATCTCCGGAATAGCCACCCATTCTTATCTTCTTCTTTTTTCTCAAACCTTCTGAACCCGGAGGCCATCCCTCAGATCCTCCCATTCCATTGAGATTCCAGAAGCAACCCAAGGAGTCTTCTTAACTCCAAGTCATGCACCTGCTTCTCTTTGCATCTGAATCCCCACTGACCTCTTGCTCCCGTGGGGAACCTGCCCAAACCCTCGAGGCTGATTTTTTTTTCTCCCTTTAGCCTTTGGAATTTCACCCCTGCCTCTCCTGAATCCCAGACCCACAAGTTGCTCCTTGGCTATGGACATGTTTTAGTCCATTTCTCTCTCCCTCACTCTCCTCTTTTTTTCTCCACTAACTTCATCCCCAAACCCTTTTCATTTTTTGTCTTGAGATAGGGTCTCACAAAGTTGATGAGGGTGACCTTGAATTTGAGATCCTCTGCCTGAGTTTCCTGACTCTCTGTAATTACAGGCGCATGTCACCACACCTGACTCTAGTCATATCTTAAAGACTCTCTTGATTCCACATTTCACTCCTACTGCCCATTTCTTGACTTGAAAAAAACTCCTGGGGGCTTTTGTCCCCCCAAATTCTCATGGTTCACTACTTCTCTTCTTTGAGGTCTTGATCAAATGCCATCACGGCAGAGGGGAATTTCCTCACATTCTTTATCAAATAGTTAATCATCTGTTTTTATTTTATTTTTGGTACCAGGAATGAACTCAGGGGCACTCAACCACTGGGCCACACCCCCAGCCTTGTTTGTATTTGTTGCGAGCAAGTAGCGCTATTAGTAATTACGATGAGGCCAACTGTCTTTAAATGCAAGCGTGTATTGGATCACACCAGTCATCAAAAACAATTAATGCAAAAAGTGTTGGGTGTGCGGGAGCACCCCAACTAGCATTCAGTGCAAGCTAATTAAACTCTATAAGCAAATCACACAATCCTAGGGCAACCACGAGCCCCAAAATACCTCCAATGCCACGTCACTTCTCTAAGCCAAAGAGCAGATGTTGTCCCTGTCTAGTGGTTTTCTCTAGCCAATGGCTGGACATCAGGGAATGGTGGAGTCAGTCCAGGGACAGACAGCAAGGCAGCCAGTCTCACTGACGTCCTTGGAGCAAAACTCTTCAATGTGGCAGGATCAGCAATTTAAATACAGTTCCTAGTTGGTGGTGTATGTTGGTGACTGGTTACACCCAGCGAAAGTCAATGCCCATTGGTTATGTCCAGTGAGGTGCAATTGCAACTGGGAATGTTCTTTGCACATGTCTAGGGAGCTGTGCTCCCTACCAGTTGTAACCAGTCATTGCTAAGCCTGCCTATGGCTAGTGCCCCTCACAGCTCTTCATCAATTGCAAGCAGATATGGCTAAGCAGTTCAATGGCTGCTGTTCCTTAGTGAGTCCCAGCATGTCCCAGCATGTCTATGGCAGATGCTCCTTACAGTATTTTATTTAGAGAAAGCGTCTCACTGAGTTGCTTAGTGCCTCACTAAATTGCTGAGGCTGGCTTTGAACTCGCGATCATTATGCCTCAGCCTCCCAAGCTGCTGGGATTACAAGTGTGCAACACTGTACCCAGCTAGTTTTAATTATCTTTAAATTTATCAAGGTATGTCCTACATTTAAATAAATGTGTGTGTGTGTATATATGTATGTATGTATATATATACATACATATATATATATTAATATTAGTTGTTGATGGACTTTTATTTTACTGATTTTTTTTATGTGGTGCTGAGGATCAAACCCAGTGTCTCACATGTACTAGGCAAGCACACTTATCACTGAGCTGCAACCTCAGCCCCTGGCCCACATTTCTTTGGTGTCTGTCTCTCCATGCTAGAGTGTAAACTCTGGGAGCTGAAACATTGTCTCTTTTGTCTGTAGCCAGATCCTCGGGGCCTGATGTTTAGACAAGCAGCAGCTAGAGTGCAGCCACATGCCAGGGAGACACTAGGCTACCAAGAAAGTCCCTGGCAGGGCGAGACCCCAGAGCCCACTGCATTTGATAAGAAATGATGGGCCAAAATGTAGTATCTCTTTCTCCATCATCTTCTTAAGGTTAATTTGTTGGAGGATATAGAAATGTACTTGTTCCCTCAAGGAAAAACAGAGCAGGTGGTTCTCAGAGGACTCTGGGAATCTCATCAACTCCTCTGCATGAAATCCAGAGGGACCTCGGCTTCCTGGATTCTCCCCGCCCTGTATTCACGCCCAGGTTTAGGGCCCTCCTATGCAGAATGGACTTGGCCTTCACCAACAGGAAAGAACAGCATGTTCTTTGATGGACCTTTATTTTATTTATGTATTGCAAAGTTAGGTCATAGATCACGTTATGGCTTCCACCTTGTGCCATCTTGAATTAAGCACCTCTTGGAGCTCTGGGAAAGGCAGCGGTCATGAGGATGCTCAGGAGTCCACTGGAGGTCCCTTGGTGGGCACTGAGGGTACAGCTGACAGCTGGCACCCCCTTGCCGACCCGGGAGTGGACCCGAGGAAGTGGCTCTGGCCTGCCTTCTCCCCTGCCCACTGCGTTCTCTTGCTTTCTGTGGCCAGATGCTCTGTGGTGCATTAACTTCTCTTTTTAATATGCAAATGGCTGAAATTGACAGCCAGGTGTTGGTCTTCTGGGGACTAGCCAACCTGTTCTGTAGGAGGACAGGAGGGGAGTGTCCCAGGCTTTGCAGTCTGCACTCCTGCATGCAAAAGCACCCACGGAGGATACTTAAGCAATGCTCTGATAAGATCTTATTTACAAAATCATTGGAGGGATTTGGGCTGAGGGTTGTGATTTGTCAACCTCTGGTCTGCAGGACCTCACAGCTTCAGGGCTCAACCCCATCGCATTGTCCAGATCAGAATGAGGTACCCATGCTTGGTTTCCTCAGCTGGGGCCAAACAGGCAGCAGTGGGACTACGTGAATGGCAGGAGCACTGTTTCTAAGAGAGGTACCCAGGGAGACCATGTGAGATTTTAGCTCATCGAATTCAGTCTGGTAGTCCATTAGCCTTCATTGAATAAACACTGATTAACTGTGAATGTGCTAAGTACTTTGAGTTTGAAATATAAAGATGACCGCTACATGGGTCCTAATAATAGCTTGAATGTGCCAGGCTTGCTGCTAAGTACTTTTGTACACATTATCTCATTTAACTTCCAAATTAACACTATGAAGAAATTAAGGTTCAGAGAAGTTAAGTAACTTGTCTAAGGTCACACAGTAGCAAGGGGGTCAAACTATCTACTCCAATGCCTTCAATGCCAGAGTTCTTAACCCTTTTGACTTCCACTATGCAATGCTGCCTCCTTGTTCTCATGACCATTTCTGCCCTCAAAAGAGCTCATAGTTTTTCTCTCTTTAAACCACTGAACTACATCCCCAGCTCTATTTGTTTATTTATTTAGACAGGGTCTTACTCAATTGCCTGAGCTGGTCTTGAACTTGAAATCCTCCTGCCTCAACCTCCTGAGTCACTGGGATTATAGACTATGAACCATGCCTGGTTCATAGTCTCTTTAGACTTTATTTGTAAATTTTCTCTGCCTTTTGTTCATTTTGAGTCCCTTTTCTAAGAGACTTTTTGCTGTTGATAAGGACATTTAGGTACTAATGACTTTGTTCATAAAGTTTCTCTACTATTGAAAATATCACGGGGGCTAGAGATGTAGCTCAGTGCTGGTAGAAAACTTGTCTACATAGGACACATGAGGTTGATCCTCAGCACCAAAAAAAAAAAAAAAGACATGGGGAGGGGATAGAGACTGCATTGGGTCACTTTCTGCGTTTGGGTTCTGTGGGCCACTTATAGACTTACCACAAACACACTCTGGTAAGTGGCAGAGCACTTGCCTAGCATGTGTGAGTCACTGGGTTCGATTCTCAGCCTACATATCAATAAATAAAATATCAAGATCCTCATATAGGTTTGTAGGGGTTCAGCCTCGGTTAATTTGTCTTTCTAAACTCTCAGAAATTACAATATGCATAAACATTTTAGTTGACCACTTGCTTTATTATTCAGCAAATTAGAAAACAAGTTGCAGTAGATTAAATCCATGCTTTCTCAGAAGAGGCTACTGTGATCTGAACGTTTGTGCTCTCCCAAATTCATATGCTGAAATCCCCACCCGCAAGGTGATGGTATTAGGAGGCAGAGCCTTTGCAGGTGACTAGGTCATTAGGGTGCTACCCTCATGAATGGGTCCCAGAGGGCTGCCTCTCCTTCCAACCCAGGAGGACACAGCTGTGTGGGTTTAGGAGCCCAGCCTCAAGAGCTCTTGCAGATGCCACTTTCGTCCTTTTAAAATGCTCCTATTTGGGGGGCTGGGGTTGGCTCAGTGGCAGTGCACTTGCCTAGCATGTGTGAGGCACTGGGTTCCATTCTCAGCCCACATATCAATAAATAAAATAAAGGTCCATTGACAACTAAGAAAATATTTTAAAAAAATAAATAAAACAAAATAAAATGTTCCTATTGCCACATAATAAAGTCCAAGTCAGGCTATTGAAGGATGAGAAAAGATGTAGAAAGAGCCCCCACTGATAGCCAGCACTATCACCCCAGACGTGGGAGTGACGCCACCCGAGACCCTCTAGCCCCATTCCCGCCATGACCAACTGCAAGGGTCACTCCAGGAGAGACCATCAGAAGAACCACCCAGCTGAGCCCAGAGCGGTGAGTAAATAAATGTTGCAAGCCATGCACGTTGGGTAACTTGTTATTTAATGCTAGATAACAGGTACAGAGATATGGACCAGAATATTTATGCCTGAGGTGAGAGATTGTCTTGGATTTCCTTAAAACTAATCTGATAGCAGGGATAAGTTTGTGGGGGTGTAGATGAAATACGATTGGTTATAACTTAATAATTGTTGAAGCTAGATGATGGATGTGTGGGGAGTTCATTGTTCTAGTCTACCTTTTTTGTAATTTTTTTTATTTTTGGATATATTTGAAATTTTCACTAATAGATGTTTTTTTTAAAAAAATGAGTCAGTATTCAGAAAGTAGAATGGTGGTTGCCAGGGCTGGAGTGAGCAGGAAATAGAGAGTTAGTGTTTAATGGGTAGAGTTTCAGTTTTGCAAGATATAAAAAGTCCTCCAGCCGCTCGTGGTGGTGCATGCTTGTAATCCCAGCAGCTTGGGAGGCTGAAACAGGAGGATGTTGAGTTCAAAGGCAGCCTCAGGGGCTGGGGATGTGGCTCAAGCGGTAGCGCGCTGGCTGGGTTCGATCCTCAGCACCACATAAAAAATAAAATAAAGATGTTGTGTCCACTGAAAACTAAAAAATAAATATTAAAAAAATTCTCTCTCTCTTTCTCTCTCTATTAAAAAAAAAAGGCAGCCTCAGTAAAAGCGAGGCTCTAACTCACTCAGTGAGACCCTGTCTCTAAATAAAATACAAAATAGGGCTGGGGATGTGGCTCAGTGGTCGAGTGCCCCTGAGTTCAATCCTCAGTACCAGAAAACAAAACAAAAAAAAGGTTCTCCAGATGGATGGTGATGATGGTTGTACAACAATGTAAAGGTATAAATACCACCGAACTGAATGGTTAAGAGAGCATATTTTAATTTATGTGTTTATTTTATTTAATATATTACCACACATTAAAAATTGGGAAAATATGAGTCAGCCTTGCAAAACAAGTGAAAACCATACCTTTCAACATTATATTACTTATTGTTTAATGTTAGATATTATAAGCCTTTATATCTGGCCTCACAAAAAAATTAGAATAGGAACAAAGAAATCAGGCCAAGAGGATATAGTGCACAAATAAAGGGCAGAAAATTTAGACTTCTAGTTCTCCAGACATCACAGGCTGGAGATTCTGTAAAACATGCATTGGGCTCAAGTCTAAAAATTAAATATTAGGGGCTGGGTGCAGTGGTGGCACACCCCTGTAATCCCAGCCACTGGGGAGGCTGAGGCAGGAGGATTGCGAGTTCAAAGCCAGCCTCAGCAATAGCAAGGTGCTAAGCAACCCAGTGAGACTCTGTCTCTAAATAAAATACAAAAAGGGCTGGGGATGTGGCTCAGTGGGTTCGATTCCCAGTTCCAAAAAGAAAGAAAGAAAAAATTAAATAATAGGAGGATATGTTGATCCAAGATCTTTTCCTTCCTTTCTTCCTTCTTTTTCTTTTCTACTTCTCCTTATCCCTCTCCCTCTCCTTCGGCTGCTTCTTCTTCATACTGAGGATTGAACCCAGAGGTACTTCACCACTGAGCTGCATCCCCAGCCATTTTATTTTTTTATTTTGAGACAGGGTCTTGCTAAACTGCTGAGGGTCTCACTAAATTGCTGAGGCCAGCCTCAAATTTACAATCCTCCTAAATCACTGGGATTGTAGTTGATCTAAAATCTTTTTCAATTACCCAAGTGTCAGTCTGTGCTAAGCATTAGAGATACACTAGACAGCAAGACACATCTGGCACCAGCTCACCCAGACCTTCTTGTCGGCCTTGGGCATGCTCCCTAGTACCCACGAAACACCTAGACAGGTGGCTGAGCAGGGGCAGCTGGTTCTCCCTTCCCCCATTAGGATAGCCATCACAATGGGCACCAACAATTCCAAATATCAAAGACTGCGTTTTCGGCCTCCTGTAGCTGGTTGTGTCATGAGATTAAGGTTTGAACAATGGCTTATGAGGAAAAATGACATGAGCAACTTCCAGATTATGCCCTTCAGCTTTCTGTCCCATCACTGGCCTACTGGGCCAGCGCAGCCCCTGTGGATGAGGGTAACAGGGCAGGACAGTGGCAGGGCTACCTTTCGATCACTGGGATTTTAGGGGGTCCTTCCTCCATAAAAAAATGTGTTCAAAATTGTAGTAAATGCAGTATTTACTACTTCATTGTCATGATGGCAGATATAACCCAGACTGGATTTTTTATTATTATATTCATTTCTGTATCTTGAATTATAAATGAAATATTTTCATTTTTCTTTTTTTGGTACCAGGATTGAACCCAGGGCACTTAACCAATGAACCATATCCCCAGCTCTTTTAATATTTTATTTAGAGACAGGGTCTCGCTGAGTTGCTGAGGGCCTCACTAAGTTGCTAAGGCTGACTTTGAGCTCGAGATCTTCCTGCCTCAGCCTCCCAAGATGCTGGGATTACAGGCCTGCACCACTGCGCCTGGCTTTATGAGTTCTTTTTTTTTTTTTTTTTTTTTGAATATTTATTTTTTTAGTTCTCGGCAGACACAACATCTTTGTTTGTATGTGGTGCTGAGGCTCGAACCCGGGCCGCACGCATGCCAGGAGAGCGCGCTACCGCTTGAGCCACATCCCCAGCCCCCGCTTTATGAGTTCTTAACACACACTACAGGTCCTCAGCACTTGGCTGCTGTGCATAATTGATAGGTTTGTTGAAGAGAAGAAATAGGATGTCAGGAAGGGCTTCACTAGATAGGACTCCCCCCTACAAAAGAATATACATTTGCCTTTCTAAAATATTTTTTTTTAGTTGTAGATGGACACAATACCTTTATTTAATTTATTTATTTAAAAAAATTTTGGCTATTTTATTTATTTTTATTGGTGCTGAGGATGGAACCCAGGGCTTCACATGTGCCAGGCAAGCACCCTACCACTGAGCTACAACCCCAGCTCCCACACCCGCCTTTTCAACTCAGCATCATTTTAGATCTTTCTGACATCTAGCTTAATTTTTGTGTCTTAATGAA
This sequence comes from Marmota flaviventris, assembly GCF_047511675.1. Taxonomy (NCBI): domain Eukaryota; kingdom Metazoa; phylum Chordata; class Mammalia; order Rodentia; family Sciuridae; genus Marmota; species Marmota flaviventris. The sequence goes on along the minus strand of NC_092501.1, from coordinate 129,620,347 downwards.
TACAGATATTAGACCTGGTTCCTGGAGGCCAGGAAGCTTCCTCCAGAGAAGAAAGAGAGAAGTTGGCCCAATTGATGACAGAGGGTTGGGAAGATAGTTTCAGGCTGAGAAAATAGTTTGATCAACAAAGCCTGGCGAAGTTGTCCTCGCCTATAAATAATCCCAGCATCCTGGGAGGCTGAGGTAGGAGGATCATGAGTTCAAAGCCAGCCTCAGCAATTTAGAGAGGCCCTAGGCAACTTAGCAAGACCCTATCTCAAAATTTAAAAAAAAAATTTAAAAGCTGGGAATATAGCTTAGTGGTTAAACATTCCTGGGTTCAATCCCTGGTTCATAATAATGACAATAATAACTTGAGCAACAGCTGAAAGAAGACAGAGAGGAATTGGGGGAACTTTATTATGGCTGGAATTTAGAAAGCCAGGGTGTGTGTGTGTGTGTGTGTGTGTGTGTGTGTCCTTTGAGCTGTGCTTTGGGCCACCCCTGGGGTTTTGCCACACCCTCTAATCTCCTATAGGAGCCAGCAGGCCATGAGACTTGGAGACTGTGGCCCAGGCTAAGGGACCACTATGCCCAGCTTCTGCCATTGTCATGCAAGACTTCAGGCCCAGGATTGAAAGAGCTACGCATTTTTCTAAAGAAGCCAGAATTTTGATTTTTATTTGTGAGATCCCTGGCTTCTCAATGTAGGCCATTAATTGAAATTAAAAACAAATAGACAAACACTGGACGCCCTGCCCAGCCCCCAGGGCTGCCAGCTGGCACCCTCTGGTTGAAGTGCTCTTGCCCCTCTGCCGGTGCCAGACTTTTCTCTCCTTAGTCTCCAGAATCAGCAGCTTCCTTTGGGGATTGGGGAGCATGGTCGGATTTGGAATCTTTAAAGGGCTAAAAACAGCTCACTTCAAGTGCTTCGATTCAATTTGGGCTAATACCACGGCTGAATGTATGCCATGAGTTTCAATGACACTCAAAGAGCCGCCAAGTGAAAAAAACGAACACCATTGCTTCAAGAATGCGAAGAGCAGAAGCTGCAGGGTGACAAGTTCTGCAAAGCTTTATGTACTACTTACCATAATGTTTAAGTTAAATACGTTTTCATCCTGTAGTTGGACATCACATGATTGGGTTTTTTTTGGGGGGGGCATGGGTACTGGGTATTGAACTCATGGGCACTCAACCACTAAACCACATCCCCACTCTTATTTTGTATTTTATTTAGAGACAGGGTCTCACTGAGTTGCTTAGCGTCTCACTTTTGCTGAGGCTGACTTTGAACTCTCCATTCTCCTGTCTCAACCTCTGACCCCCCTGCGCCCAGCTACATGACTGGGTTTCTGATTGCTTAGACAGGCAAAATTTCTTGTCATAGAGTTTAATTTTAATAGTTCTCTTCCAAGGGCTGTTGGACTTGTAGCCTTGAAACTATTCATACTTGTTGGAGAAAATGATGTTTGTTAAAATGTTTGTGGTAAAGAATGTGTTTATTTCCTTAAAATGATCACGACTGAGGTTTTTTCTAGAAGGTTGCATTTTCTCACCAGCCTTGTCATACATTTATGATGAGCATGACCTCATTGATCTAGTTACAAATAATTCAGCCAGTGTATAGGCTGCCCGTTTCCTTATTTAGTTAGGGAAAGTATTCAAAAGCCTTTCTTCCTTGTAAAGGGGATTTTTGCAAGTAAAGGAAGTCAGTGTTTTTAATAGATTATTTTTTAAGCACAAAGCAAACTTGAATCTTTCCAATCAATGTAAGTAGATTTTGAAAACTTGGTGTGTGGTGTCGCTCAGGAAAAGTTGAGAGAGGAAAAGAGGGCTTGGAATAAAGCTATGAGGAAAGGCACCCATCAAAGCCCTTCTGTGCCTGCCTTGCATCCTCCTAGCCCATCTTTTTTAAATTAAAAAAGTTTTTTTTTTTAAGTCATTGCTATGGCAACAGGTTAGGGTGATACCCCATCAACCTCTCCCTTCAGCTGCCTGTCCTCGAATTAACTAGCTTGGAAGGGATACATGTGGGGACCACCAAGTCATTGGACATGTTCGAAAACCTGGAAACTAGAAGGGAGGGACACACTTTGGAGCAACCCTTGAGAAGTTGGGGGGCAGCTGGCCCATTCTGAGGTTCATTCTCTCCAGAAATTCAGAGTGCCCAGCAGAATGGAGTCCCAAGCTAATGCAGCCTTGGGCTCTCCCTCCTTCCTGTTTTACGCAGACCATGAAGTCCCTGGGATATCTTCTTAAATTCCCTATTGAGAGTCTGACTCCTCAGGAGTATTTTAAATACAGGGAGTTTATTCAGAGAAAAGGTTACATGTGTGATACAAGAGGCTGAGCCCACCTCACACAGGGAGATTGCAATCAAAAGTCACTGGTATCTGGGCAGCAGGGACAAACAAAGGTAATGCCACCAGAGACTAAAAGATGAGTTACACAGCACAATCACAGGAGCTGGAACCATGAAGAAGACGTCTCTGCATGTGGAAGTGCTGCCCCTCACTTCTATGGCTGGTGCCTCCCACTGCAGCCAAGGGCCCTGGAAGCCTCCAATGATCTGCTCCTTGTGGAGCAGGGGAAGGCCTAGGAAGGGGTCAGAGAGCAAACTGGGCTAGACTGGGCACAAAGGAACAGGTAGAGGGAAAAGGAAAGCCAGAAAGGTTGAGACTGGCCAAAGAACTTGAAATTGGTGATTTTAAAAAAGAAAATAGAAGTTTTTGTAAAATTAAAGGGACCTTCCCAATTATTTGATACTATATATTTCTTTGCTCTATCAGCAGAGAGGGCCTGGACCTGAGGACGTCCTGGTAGTAATGAGCACACTTAGCTATTAGATCTTGGTTTATGATATTATTCTTCAAAGTAAAGAACAAGGGTTTCTTAGAGAAATGGCTGGTTCTAGGGCTGGGCAGGAAATACAGGAGATGAGCCAGCATTATCTAGTGCCAAAGAGAAAGGAAGAGTTTCAAAAAATAAAAGCTCCTGTAATGATTGTGTTATGCAAAGGGACATGGGGGGAGCAACTGAAAGAGCTCCCAGTGGCCAACGCTGGAAAACTCTGAGCAAGAAAATAAAGCAGTACTGAATAATGATCCAAATGATAAAATAAATATCCATGTGTCCATACTCATAAAGGTAAATGATTGAATAAATAAATAAATGGAAAAAAATTTTTCCAAGGCCACAGAAAGATTTCAAATAATTTGTATAGATAGTTCTTCTCTTAAGAGGGTAGAACCTAACCCCTCACTCCTTAAGTGTTTGGCTGAATATACTGAGTTTCTTCCAAAAGCTGTAGAAAGGGGTAAAAGGAGCAACTGACAAACACTACCTCAGCCAGGAGCTCAAGGTCAACAAGGGTGATAAGTTCAATACCCTTGATAGCATCTGATCAAGGTGGCACTGTAACTCTGTAGTGTCTCCCCCCAACAAAACACTGCTGAATCAGGATAAAAACATCAGACAAATCAGAATGGAAGGACATTCTACAAAACCAGTGCTCTTCAAAACTATCAAAAGTTGGGCTAGAGTTGTGGCTCAGTGGTAGAGCGCTTGCCTAGCATATGTGAGGCACTGGGTTCAATCCTCAGCACCACATTTAAATAAATAAAGTTTTTTTTTTTTTTTTAACTATCAAGGTCACTAAGTTCTAGGAAAGTCTGAGAAACTATCAACCCAAGAGAAGCCTAAGAAGACAGTGATTAAATGAAATGTGGGACCCTGGAACTGAAAAAAAGACATTAAGTAAAAACCAAGAAAATCTGAATGTAGTATGAATTTCAGTTAACAATAATGTATAAATATTGACTCCTAATTTGCCAAATGTACCACACCAGTGCTAGGTATTAATAATAGGGCAAACATTTGTTTTCCCTGATTATTTTTATCTATAGGATCTGAAACACAATAGGGCCCCCACCCTCAGTAAACGTGCAGCCTGCTATAATAGAGCCTACAATAAATGCCATATATGCAATAATATAATTATGTGCAAGACACAAAAACAATTTAGAGGACAGTATCTGAGTCATAAGGAGCCCCAAAGAGGTTGGAGGTAACATTATTATCCAAATAAGATTCAAGAAATAGGAATTAACTAGGAAGATAACTGAGGAGTCATTGAGTCAGGCCTAATTATAAACGTGTATATAGCTGGGGCCTTTCAAGAGATCTGCAGCATATTGATCTTTAATGATCCAATCCTTGGTCAGGTCATCTGCGTTTTGGTGACCGTGCCACCACATTCTGTCCATGTGTTTCAGACTCATCTCCTCATCTGTCTGTTCAGCTGGTTGCTTTGCCTCAGCTACCATGCGTGGTCCACGCCACCCACACTACCTGCCTGGGGTTACCGCTGCTCCTACTTCTAGTCGCAGATGAAGAGCCAAGCCTCAATGCAATGCGTGGGATCTCGCTTCCCCCAGCATCAGCCCAAGAGGCCAAGGGACAGGGTCCAGGAGCAGGGGATGTTGTCTCCCCATGGGACAAACCTGTACCAGGAGGAGTCAGGAAACAGGTAAGAGATGGCAGAAAACCCTCTCTCCCCTTGTCTCTCCTGTGGACCATTCTGAGGTGCAGTTTTTCCGTGCAGCCAAGGAGGAGATGTTCAATCAGCCGCTTCTGCTGAGATACCAATGTGCTGCTTTAGGGCTCCCAAAAAGTAGCAGCCAGGGCTGGAGTTGTGGCTCAGTGGTAGAGCGCTTGCCCAGCATGTGTGAGGCCTGGGTTCGATTCTCAGCACCACATATAAATAAATGAGTAAGATAAAGGTCCATCAACATCTAAAAAAAATTAAAAAAAAAAAAAAAAAAAGAAGTAGCAGCCAGCATTTGTTTCCCAGTCTTCCCCATCCCCACCTCTTCCCTTTGCTTTCACCCCTGCTGGAATCACACCTCCCCAAACCATTAGCTTTGTCCTTGACTAAGATCCTGTTTTTGTTTTTGTTTTCAGGAAAGTTAAGCAAGTTATTGTGTCTTTGGGCCTCAGTTTCCTCATCTGTAAAATGGAAGACATAATAGTACCTACCTCACAGGGATTAAATGAAATAATTCACCTAAAGCACTTACATCAGTCTTAAGCGGATAGTAAGCACTTGATAAAGTTTAGCAATTGCTATCTAGAGAAACTCCTCAATTTTGGATCTTTGCCCAAGATCACTTAATTGGCAGTGACTGGAATACAATGAGAACCCAAAAGATGCATTTTTTTTTTTTTTTTTGGAGAGGGGGTTGGGTATGGAGATTGAACTCAGGAGCATTAGACCTGAGCCACCTGAGCCACTGGGATTACAGGCATGCACTTGAAGACTTGAAGACTTCTTGTATTCAGAGAACTTGAGAACATAATATTCCTCTGAAACTACACATTATAAACATGATACTACAAATAACATAACACATATAACAAACATAAAGTGCATTATGAATATAAATGTTCATAAACCAAACTGTCACTTTTACATTAATGAGGAGGTCTTGACTGGGGCGATTGTCCCACCAAAGCATAGGATAGACAGGGCTTCCAGGCATCCTTCCGAGCATGCTCAGTGTTATTCAAGTAATAGTGAGACTGTTAATACTCCTTACAGCCTTTTCTCATGCATTGTTTGCTGCCTGCAATTTGACCTTCAGTATGATTATTTTCCAAAAGGCATTGAGTTTTGTTTATGCAAGTCCTCCAGGGAAGGAAAACACTTTGAAGTTTTTAATCTAAATACTATTGAGAAAACAAATTTGTAGGAGTGCTTGTGGACACACTGGTGAATATGTCACATAACAGCAGTCCTAGTGGGTGGGTGGGGGTGACTTAGGAGAAAGGAAGAAAGAGGCCCCTGAGTCCTGAGGGTTGGAGCTTAAGGAAGTAGAATGTGCCAACAGTTTATAAGTGAAGAAAGGGCAAGCTGAGGGTCTGAAATTTAATGTTACTCTTTAAAACTCTTCCTAGTGACAACAACGAAATCTTGTATTACAATGCATATCTTGCAGATATTGCAAATACTCAGGGAAAAGGAAAAGGCGTTTCCTATGTATAAATGCTGAGCACTGGGAAACTTGCCACAGCACAGAGGGAGCAAGAAGTGGCAGTGGAGGTGGTGACAAACCCGGAGCAGGAGTGACAGGTATTTCAGGCCTGTTGACCTCTGTAGATGAGAACCATCCTCAACGACTAGCGAGGTATAGTCTGGGACAGATTGCAAAGAAGCACAGGATTTGGAGTGAGAGGCCTCAGGGGTTAAAGAACTTAGTTTTCTGATTATCAACCTAAAATAAGGATGTTAATAACACTAATATTTACTTTATTGGATTGCCTGGATTCAAGTCCTAATTTCTGTCATCATTAGTTTCCAGTTTTTAGATACTGGGAACTCACTTTGCTTTGTAAAGTATCTTTTTTGGAAGGGATTCCCTTTGCTGACAATTGACTTGAAGTCAACTTGTTTCAACTAAAGCCTCTGTATCCTCTGTCTTCCAACCAGGAAGCCAGCTATGGTCATGGGGATCACTGAAGATGCCCACTTTCTGACAGAGAGCCAGAAACATGTGAATATTTAGATATTGTCCTTACGTTATTTCATATGAATTTAAAGGGCATATGATTGAGTAAATAAATGGAGAAGAAGAGACAAATCTCCCTTGCCGATTTCCAAATAATATATAGATATTCTACCCTTAAGGGTGTGGGAATAACTCTCCACTCCTCAAGTGCGGACTGTGTATAGTGACTTCCTTCCAGAGAGTATGGAAAGGGGGCAGGAGAGTAACTTTACTGGGGAGAAACTTGACAACATTACTTTAGCCAGATAACCAAGGTCAAAACCAATAGTAAAGAATCGTGTCCTTGAATATACACTAGATATGATGCCATGAGAAAGGCATTTTACGCCAGTGATCCTTTTCCCCCAAGCCCACAACTTGTCTAATCACGAGAGAAATATCAAACATGTCCAGGTAGCTGGTCATTCAAAACAATAAAAAAATAAAAATAAAAAACAAGCTGAGTGCAGTGGCATAGGCCTCTTAATCCCAATGGCTTGGGAGGCTGAGGCAGGAGGAGGATCGAGAGTTCAAAGCCAGCCTCAGCAATTTAGTAAGGCCCTAAACAATTTATCAAGACACTGTCTCTAAACAAAATATTTTTAAAAATTTTTAAAAGGCTGGGAATGTGGCTTAGTGGTTAAGCGCCCCTGGGTTCAATCCTCAGCACCAAAACCAAAACCAAAACAAAACAAATCCCCTGCCTAACCTGTATTTCTCCAAACTGTCAAAGTCATCAAAAATAAGGAAAGTCTGAGAACCTTTTATATCCAAGAAGAGCTAAGGAAACAGGACAACTAAATGTAATGTATTCTGGAACAAAAAAAAAATGACATTAACTTAGAATTAAGGAAAAGTATAGGCTGTATTTAATAATGATTTATCAATATTGGTTTATTAAGTGTAACAAAACGTAGCAGCTCCTGTGAGATGGGACAAACTGGACAGGGGGTGGTAGTGTACATGGAAAACCCATATACAAAATTTGTATACAAAAACCTGCAAATTTTCTGTAAATCTTAAACTGCCTTAAAAATAAAGTTGATTAAAAAAAAAAAAAGTTTACTAAGGCTGAGCGCGGTGACACATGCCTGTAATCCCAGCAGCTTGGAGGCTGAGACAGGAGGATCTGGAGTTCAAAGCCAGCCTCAGCAAAAGCGAGGCACTAAGCAACTCAGTGAGACCCTGTCTCTAAATAAAATACAAAATGGGGCTGGGGATGTGGCTCAGTGGCTAAGTGCCCCTGAGTACAACCCCAATACCTGGTACACCCCCCACCCCTCTACACACAAAAAAAATTTTACTAAGAAGAAAAGCAAAACAAAATTTAAAAAGAATAACAGAATAGGATTAATGACAAATTAATTATAGAGATAGTAATTGCTCTAAAAGTTCTATGGAGGAAAAGGATCACTTGAGGCCATAATTACCAGGGAATGCTTCGGGGAGATGGGGATTTGCAATGTCTCTAAAACACTGATAAGACATTTACAAGTAAAAAATGGACCAATTTCACCTTTTAAGTAATTGTAGTGTCTTGATTAATTGATTGATTGTTCTGTAAGTCCAAAGTAAATTTAAATATTGCTAGCACTATTTAGTAGTTTTTAAGTATTGGTTTTATGAAATAAATCTGAAGATACAAAGGGAACTTCTTATTTGTGTTCTTTCTAAATGTTTTTAAAATAAAATACTTTTTATAATTAGAAACATTTAAAACAAAACAAATAACAAAAAAGAACAGGCGAAACTTTTGACCAGCCTCTATCTAGACTATCCCACAAACAATATCTGCTCCTTCAAATAGCAATGAGGAATGAAACTTATTCAGAGTAATTGAAAGAGACAAACTGAAGTCCCTTGAGGGTTCACATCTCTTTCCCTCTGCAGTGCCTGGCATGGTATTCAGAGCTCCCAGCTCCAATCTGATCTTTTTCCTCAGCCTCTTTGACTATGTGCCTCCTCCTGCTCATTAGGAATCACAACATATGCAGGGGAGTTATAGAGAATTACAGGAGAATGTTCTCTGCAACACTCCAGGACACATCTGAAATTACAGAGGAAATTGATGACCTTCTAGTAAAATATAATGTATCCAAGTTGATCTAAGAAAAGGAAGAAAATCTAAACAGATCAATATCCATAGAAGAAATTAGAAAGGTAATTTAAATCTAACATTTGAAAAAGCACCAGGCCCAGGTGGCTTTGCATCTGTGCTTTGTTGACCCTCCTGTGTAACAGTGCTCCAAGTAACCTGTTTGCTACTGACCTGCTGAGAGATAAGGAGCTTGTGCTAGAACATGAATCAACCTTCCTTCATCAACAAAGTCTTACCAAAAAAAAAAAAAAAGTCAAACTAAACAGGTTTATGGTGGTGAATACTTTACTGCCTGCAAATCACATTGTTTTATGAATAGATGATTTCTATGTTATGAAAAACTAGTTTAGGCCATAAGAAAAAATAAAAATCTCTAAACTATTATATGAAGTTGTCTGAATCTTAAAATCGAATTAAGGTACCATCTGCAAAAAAGGAAACGAAGGAAGAAAGGCAAGAAGGAAGGAAAGAAGGAAATTAGGGAGGGAGGAAGGGAATGGAAGAGGCAGGAAGAGTCATCTAGTTACTGGAGATCTGACAGGGAACAAGGCTGTGGTGGAGACTATGGCTTCGTGGAGGAAGACTAATCAGGGCATAAAAGCAGAACACCAGCAAGTGCTCTGAAGAAAATAGAGCAGGGTCACGTGGTAGAGAGTTATTGGGGTGGGGCTGCTAAGTTAGTTTAACAAATAGCAGAGGCTATTTTTTTTAATATTTATTTTTTAGTTGTAATTGGACACAATACCTTTATCTTACTCATTTATTTTTACTTGGTGCACAGGCTAGGCGAGTGCTCTACCACTGAGCCACAACCCCAGGGCCCAGAGGCTATTTTTTTAAATAATGTTTTTTAATAGTTAATACGCTGCACTTAGTACAAAATTCAAAGGTAAATCAGGAGAGAGTACCCACTTGGGAGAAGAGGAGAAAATTCCAAATTGGTGATTCAAAACAAATTTGTAACTTGAGAGAAGCAAGAGTAGGGGCTGTGGGTGATGGTGCTTCTGCCCAGAAGGCTGGAGGGCCTCAGGGCCAGGACCTAATGCTCTGCATTCATAAACAATTTAAATCACTGGAAACATTATTATCCATGGTTAAGTTATTCCTAGATGTTGTTTTTCTTTATCTTTTTTTTTTTTTTTTTGGTACTGGATTGAACCCACAGGCACTTACTGAGCTAAATCCCCAGCCCCCCCCCCTTTTTTGATTTTTATTATGATAAAAATGTCAAAACTTTGTTGAATACAATCAAACCGACAATATTTTTTTATTTTCTAAAATAGAAATGCCTTTGTTGTGTATTTGAGTAATCTAGAATTTATTATACAAAAAAAAATCACGTGGAATCCCACCATCTAGTCATAATCAGAATGAATAAATTTGTGTACTCTAAAAATAAATGAGTAAGATAAAGGTATTGTGTCCAATTACAACTAAAAAATAAATATTAAAAAAATAGCCTCTGCTATGCAGCTAATGTGGATTTCCCCACCCCAATAACTCTCTACCAGTGACCCTGCTCTATTTTCTTCAGAGCACTTGCTGGTGTTCTGCTTTTATGCCCTGATCAGTCTTCCTCCACGAAGCCATAGTCTCCACCACAGCCTTGTTCCCTGTCAGATCTCCAGTATCTAGAAGTCTCTTCCTGCCTCTTCCATTCCCTTCCTCCCTCCTTAATTTCCTTCTTTCCTTCCTTCTTTCCTTTCTTCCTTCTCTTCCTTTTTTGCTGATGGTACCTTAATTCGATTTTAAGAGTAAGACAATTTCATATAATAGTTTAGAGATTTTTATTTTTTCTTATGGCCTAAACTAGTTTTTAGAAAATTCTGGATAATTTTCTATGCAAATATGCAGGATTAATAAAGATGGGGTTGTGCTCTTCATACTGTTGCTTTCTTTGACAGTACATCACAGGTGTAATTTAGGGCAGCGGATTTGCACAAGTTTTGCTCTATGTATCCAGTGTTATCTTTTTTCATTTCTTCAAGAAAATTTCCAGTAACATCCCCTTTTTTATATTTTATTTAGAGACAGAGTCTCTCCGAGTTGCTTAGGGCCTTCCTAAATTGCTGAGGCTGACTTTGAACTCAGATCCTCCTGCCTCAGCCTCTGGGATTGAGATGGGCATGCACCACCACACCCAGCTTCTTTTCCGTTTTTTTTTTTAAAGAAGATTTGGAAGAACCGGTCTTCCTCAAAGGAAGAGGTGAGTGTATGTACAGGGTGCAGACTTGGAGCTTTCTAGCCTAATGAAGGGAACAGTAGGAAAAAGTCTTACATTGCTTCCTGGGATTTGGAAGCTTCTTTTCTAACCAAAGCCCCAACCCACCCTCACAATCACCCCCCTTTTTTTAGGGTGCTGGGATTGAACCCAGGTCCTTGTGCATGTAAGGCAAGCACTCTACCAACTAAACTACATCCCCAGCCCAAGTCTCTACCCTTTTCAAAGGATAACCAGAGCTGCCTGTCCCAGTAACCCACCCAACTGCTCCTGTGGGAAGAGAGAGAGAAGGGGCAAGAGGGAGGCAAAGGGATGGGGTGAGGATTTCTCCAGCCCCAGCTTCTCCCACATTGGTATCCATTACATTGCCTCCTTGCTGAGCCACCTAAAATTCTCTTTCCCTGCTATTTTGTCTGACAGAGATTCTTTCCTTGACCAAATTTCAGTTACACTTCTCTGAGCCTTCCTCTCCACCAGGCCTCTGCTTCAGTGTATTAGCAAGAATCCTGCTAAGTTAGTTTAACAAGAATCCCCTCATCCTTGAGATCTGATCAGTATTGATATCTGAGCAAGTTCCTCATCTGCTGCCTTTGATGTCCAAGTTTTTGGCCAGCCTTTAGCAAGCATTCCTGTTAGGTCAAGTTAGCAAGTTGTCTCCTCCCAGTAATTTTCCATTCGCTGACCCACTCACTCTGCTCCTGTGTTCAGAATTAAGTCTGAATGTCTTTCTCTTACTACGATAATCATTATTTATTTATTTATTTATTTTGTACTAGGGATTGAACCCAGGGGCACGTAACCACCTAGCCACATCCCCAGCCCTTTTTATTTTCTCTTTTGAGACAGGGTCTGGGTAAGTTGCTCCGGGCCTGGCTAAGTTTCTGAGGTTGGCCTTGAACTTGTGATCCTCCTGCCTCAGCCTCTGGAGCTGTTGGGATCATAGGCATGTGTCACTGCGCCCAGCTGCAATAATCCTAATAAAGTCTCTCCTTACCATTTTAACAAGTATCAGAATAAATATTCTTTGTTATTATCTTACCTTCAGGCTGGCAAACTGATTGAGCTTGATCTTCTCTGCAAATCAACGGCTCTCCCCTCTTCCCCTGGCTGTTGATCTAGAGCTCAGCACTTATCTTTCAGGTTGATGGAGACCCTCTAGCACAAGTATTGCTCCATCCCTTTTCCTGTCACATGATAATTGCTCAATTTGTACTTATTGAATTGCACAAATGCTTTCATCTGATCCTAACTTTAACACTGAGGCATCACTAGTGTCACCCTTCACAGAGGAGGATGATTGTTGGGAGCATTTATGTGATTTGCTCCAAACTCTCTCCAAAATATGGTAGAGCTGGGATGCAAACCTAGGCATTTCCACTCCAAAATGCCAAATCTAAAAATGCTGTTGACAGGGAAGGCACATCAAAGGAGGAACAAAGTGAAGAGCAGACCCTAAGTGACAGCAATTTGGCGTTGACTAATGAACACTTTGCCCTCCTTTCTTCCAGATTTTTCTTCCTCCATTCAGAGCTGTCTCTATTGGAAGCTGATGGCAAACTCAGCTTTCATATGGTTCACACAATTTTCAACTAAACAAATAAAAGGCTTAACAACTAGCAGGAGGTCACTTCCCAGAATAATTTCTTATTAGAATGAAATCCCAAATTGGGCTGAGCTGCCCATGTGGGTCAGCCTGAGGGCATCTCCCTCAGTGTAAACCAAACTCTTTTCTATTCCCTACGCCCCACCAGAATGGCGAACATCAGGGAGAAAGTGTCAGAAAACCTCCCCAACTCAGCCCCCCGTCTGCCTGGGCTCTGAATCTGTGTCCCTTCTTCTTATCCCCCATTAAGAAGAGACACATAACGAGGCATGGTGCACATGCCTGTAATCCCAGTGGCTCAGGAGGCTGAGGCAGGAGGATCATGAGTTCAAAGCAGCCTCAGCAATTTAGCTAGGCCCTAAGCAACTCAGCAAGGCCCTATATCTAAACAAAATATAAAAGAGGGCTAGGGATGTGGCTCAGTGGTTAAGAATTCCTGGGTTCAATACTCATTACAAAAAAAAAAAAGACTCAAAGTCATTCCTCCATCAGAAAGGAAAGACACACCCTCATTGTTGAAGACACTCAGAGTTCCCACAACCTTTCCAGACAGGAGGAGATTCCTTGGCCAGGTTCCAGAACCTGAAGTCAACTGCCTTGGCTTCCTCCACAAGCACATTCTCACATCTTATAATGGTGTCGCAGCTAGGGTGTAATATTCTAGGTGTCAGAGAACTTAAGAATTTCACAAGTTCTTTCCATCACTGTCAGTACCTTTTCCACTCTCCCAGAAATAGCTGTTGGCCTCTAAAAGCACACCTATGTGCAATTCCTCCTTGGAAAACTAAGATCTATTCATCAATAGGACACTATTCATCAATAGGACACTAAGTACTTTCTTTATTTTTTTATTTTTTATTTGAATAGATGACTTATGTGCATTAAAAAATATAAACAATAAAAAGGAGTGGTCGCGGTGGTGCACATCTGTAATCCCAGCCACGAGGGAAGCTGAGGCAGGAGGATCACTTGTTCAAAGCCAGCCTCAGTAACTTAGTGAAGCCCTAAGCAACTCAGAGAGACTCTGTCACTAAATAAAAGAGAAAAAGGGCTGGGGATGTGGCTCAGTGGTTAAGAGCCCCTGGGTTCAGTCCCTGGTACCAAAAAAAATTTTTTTTAAAGGCCGGGAATGCAAATCAGTGGCAAAGCACTGCTAGGTTCAATCCCCAGTATACCACCCCTCCAAAAAAAAAAAAAAAAAGAAAAGAAAAGAAAGAAACTTATATAGCTCAGTGGTAAAGTGTTCTTGAGTTCAATCCCTGGTACCAATATCAAAACCAGCCAAACAAAAACAATAAAAAAGGTGTGTAGTGAAATGTGAGTCTCACTTCTACTTCTATACCAATATGTTACAGATTTAGAATTCTTCTGTGTATATTCAAGTCCTCTTGCCTTTTGCCCACATGATAACATAATAAACAACCTGATTTTCACTGAATGTATATGGAAGATGGGAGCATTTCTGTTCAGACAGGTCTAAAGGCTTTTGTGGCTACAGAGCATTGCATTTTATGATGGGCCAGTATGGTTGGAAGTCAGGGACTCTTCCCAAACTATGACTTCAGATACTATATCCACAGCCTTGTGATAGATGTATGGGTAAAATGTAAGAGACAAAATTCTTGATGAGAAACTGTAAAAGCTGGCCCTGGTGGCACATACCTATAATCCTATCAGCTCAGGGTGCTGAGGCAGGAGGATCCCAAGTTCAGAAAATAAGCAAGATCCTAAGCAACTTAGCCAGATCCTCTCTCAAAATAAAAAGGGCTGGGGATGTGGCCCAATGGTTAGGTGCCCCGGGTTCAGTCTCTAGCATCATCAACAACAACAAAACCCAGAAACCATAGAATCAAATGGTTGTTTGGTTACAGGATGCTTCAGGAAATAGCTCCAGAGAAAGAACATTTTGTTCTTGCTTTTGATATGGACCTTCACTAGGCCAGGGTCAGGTCCCCTCACCTCCTACCTTTTTTAGCTTGGGAGCCTGTAGTTTTGAAGCCCTTATTTTATGCCCAGGGGAAAGGGGACAGACTGTGGAAGAGATTTGTCTCAATCTTCACCTGTATCAGTGTGATAATTGTTTGCAGTGATGTTTCCTGTAAGCTCTTAACTTTTGGTTCTCTGGTGGAAAGGCTGGGGCAGTCAAGAATTGGGGAAAGGGAGTGGGCCTTGGTGGCGCACATCTGTAATCCCACTGGCTCTGGAGGCTGAGGCTGGAGGATCATGAGTTCAAAGCCAGCCTCAGCAAAAGGGAGGCACTAAGCAATTCAGTGAGACCCTGTCTCTAAATAAAATACAAAATAGGGCTGGGGGGGATGTGGCTCAGTAGTTGAGTGCCTCTGAGTTCAATCCCCAGTACCAAAAAAACAATTGGGGGAAGGGTAAAAAAATAAAATAAAAATGAAAGAACTGGGGAAAGGGAAATCAAATGAAGATGTGAGTTGGAGGGCTCCCAGGAAGAAAAGCTGGCTCCTAAGTCAAGGAGAATGGGAGAGTGATGGAGAACACTCAGGGATGGGAAGTGCAGGCAGACTCCTGACAGGGCAGCTCCAGGCCCAGCCCAGTCTGCCATGCTCTCCTCTCCCTCTAAGGCAGTTAATTCTACCTCTCCTGTCAGCACTGAGGCTTCTCACCTCCCCTAAATTCCCAGGTGAGGGAACCTGGGCAAATGTGGTTCTCGGGAAAGACATTTCTCCAAATCACAAGGAAGGGGTCCTCGGGTTTTCTAACGTCTGGAATGGTGCAAGTGTTCCTGACAGACCTGAGTCCAGGCTCTGTGCTCCTCACTCCTGGCCAAGTCAGAGGAGGGGCATGTTGTTGTCTGTCCCTGTCCCCAGTCCAGCTATAATGCACCCTGCAAAAACATCATCTTGGGTCTCTCTCTTGAGACTTGCTTCAAAATAAATTGGCTTTGGGACTATAGTATGTGTATGTGAGTTGGTCTTGATCCATGATCATAGATCAAAAATCACTGCCTTTAGCCGAACGTTCTCTCTGATATGCAGATGCTAACTCATAA
Organism: Marmota flaviventris; assembly: GCF_047511675.1. Lineage (NCBI taxonomy): Eukaryota > Metazoa > Chordata > Mammalia > Rodentia > Sciuridae > Marmota > Marmota flaviventris. The sequence continues at coordinate 129,604,879 of NC_092501.1, read as the reverse complement.
TAAGGGGAATAGGGAAGAATAGAAGTACTTTGGATTAGACAAAGGGGAATGAAGGGAGCAGGGATGGGAATAGGAGAGACAGTAGGATGAATTGGACATCTTTCCTGTGTTCATATATGGATACACCACCAGTGAAACGCCACGTCTCGTTCAGCCACAAGATGGGAAGTTGTACTCCATATGTATGATATGTCAAAATACACTGTACTGTCACGTGTAACTAGAAGAACAAATAAAAAAAATTACTGCCTTTAATCCAATGGTTTCTATGACCCATCAGCAGCATTTAAGGTAATTCCTCCCTCCTTGGATCAACACTTCAGTACAACACTCTCCAGGGCATCCCGCTACCTTCTAGTCCCTTTCCTCAGCCTCCTTTACTGGTTCCTCATCTCCCTCATTTTTATGTGTGTACATGTCCCAAGGATCAATCCTCAGCCCTCATCTCTTTCAACAGCGCTCTCTCTTCTCTCTCTCTCTCTCTCTCTCTCTCTCTCTCTCTCTCTCTCTCTCTCTCTCTCTCTTTGTGATACTGGGGTTTGAATCTGTTATGCCAGATTCATGGGACCCCAATAGACCTCCAGGAGCCGAATCCCATGCAATCACACAAGAGTCGTTATTGCAAGCTCAAGCCGGGACTCACAACTGTTTCCGATGCAGCAGTCCCAGGGAGTGAGTCCTGGTCCTTTGTTCAGTGAGATTTTATAGGTTTTAGGGGAATACTCTGTGCATCACAACATCATACAGCAGATCGTTCCATACCGCAGGAAAGTCAAACAACAATTCTTTTTTTTTTTTTTATTGGTTGTTCAAAACATTACAAAGCTCATGATATATCATCTTTCATACATTTGACTCAATTGGGTTATGAACTCCCATTTTTACCCCAAATACGAATTGCAGAATCACATCGGTTACACATTCACATTTTTACATAATGGCATATTAGTGACTGTTGTATTCTGCTACCTTTCCTATCCCCTACTATCCCCCCTCCCCTCCCCTCCCATCTTCCCTCTCTACCTCATCTGCTGTTGTTCAATTCTCTCCCTTGTTTTCCCCCCCCTTTCCCCTCACAACCTCTTATATATAATTTTGTGTAACATTGAGGGTCTCCTACCATTTCCATATGCTTTCCCTTCTCTCTCCCTTTCTCTCCCCCCACTCGTCTTTGTTTAATGTTAATCTTTTCCTCATGCTCTTCTTCCCTGTTCTGTTCTTAGTTGCTCTCTTTATATCAAAGAAGACATTTGGCATTTGTTTTTTAAGGATTGGCTAGCTTCGCTTAGCATAATCTGTTCTAATGCCATCCATTTCCCTGCAAATTCTATGATTTTGTCATTTTTTAGTGCTGTGTAATACTCCATTGTGTATAGATGCCACATTTTTTTTTATCCATCCATCTATTGAAGGGCATCTAGGTTAGTTCCACAGTCTAGCTATTGTGAATTGTGCCGTTATAATCATTGATGTGGCAGTATCCCTATAGTATGCTCTTTTAAGATCCTCAGGGAATAGTCCGAGAAGGGCGATAGCTGGGTCAAATGGTGGATCCATTCCCAACTTTCCCAGGAATCTCCATACTGCTTTCCAAATTGGCCTCACCAATTTGCAGTCCCACCAGCAGTGTACAAGTGTACCCTTTTCCCCACATCCTCGCCAACACTTATTGTTGTTTGACTTCATAATGGCTGCCAATCTTACTGGAGTGAGATGGTATCTTAGGGTGGTTTTGATTTGCATTTCTCTGACTGCTAGAGATGGTGAGCATTTTTTCATGTACTTGTTGATTGATTGTATGTCCTCCTCTGTGAAGTGTCTGTTCAGGTCCTTGGCCCATTTGTTGATTGGGTTATTTGTTATCTTATTGTTTGATTTTTGAGTTCTTTGTATATTCTGGATATTAGGGCTCTATCTGAAGTGTGAGGGGTAAAAATTTGTTCCCAGGATGTAGGCTCTCTATTTACCTCTCTTATTGTTTCTCTTGCTGAGAAAAAACTTTTTAGTTTAAGTAAGTCCCATTTGTTTGTTCTTGTTATTAACTCTTGGGCTATGGGCGTCCTATTAAGGAATTTGGAGCCCGACCCCACAGTATGTAGATCGTAGCCAACTTTTTCTTCTATCAGACGCAGTGTCTCTGATTTGATATCTAGCTCCTTGATCCATTTTGAGTTGACTTTTGTGCATGGCGAGAGAAAGGGATTCAGTTTCATTTTGTTGCATATGGATTTCCAATTTTCCCAGCACCATTTGTTGAAGATGCTATCCTTCCTCCATTGCATGTTTTTAGCCCCTTTATCAAATATAAGAAAGTTGTAATTTTGTGGATTGGTTTCCGTGTCGTCTATTCTGTACCATTGGTCCACCCACCTGTTTTGGTACCAGTACCACGCTGTTTTTGTTACTATTGCTTTGTAGTACAGTTTGAACTCTGGTATCGCTATACCTCCAGATTCACACTTCCTGCTTAGAATTGCTTTTGCTATTCTGGGTCTTTTGTTTTTCCATATGAATTTCATAATTGCTTTATCTATTTCTACAAGAAATGACGTTGGGATTTTGATTGGCATCGCATTAAACCTGTAGAGAACTTTGGGTAATATCGCCATTTTGATGCAAACAACAACTCTTAACATTGATTAGCACATTCACTGGCGGGAACAAGTTGGGTAAGGGTGATTGGTTAGTACAAGAGGGGGATTCCTTTGAACTGATTGGTCTAGGCCATGAGGGGTGTACGTGCTAAACTACATGGTTTCCCAACATGTTATCAACCACCATAAACTACTTGGGGGTCATCTGGCATCCCAGGTATTTTCCTTGTCTCATGCTGATTGGTGGTTGCTAGGGGGTTGCTGTGGGTCCTCACCTAGCCTAACTGAGTCAGGGACACCTGTCGCTGCAGATCTCTCCTGTTATTTGCAGACAAACAACTCAGCAGGGTGGGTATGTACTAGGAGTGCTCTGTGGGGTTTTCCAAGGACAAGGGTCATGCCCCCTTCCTTGGACAGGCTTTGCTCTGAGGTAGAGAGAAGCTGGTTTCTCAAAAATGGAGTCACATTAGTTTCTCAAACCCAAGGGTGCTTAACCATTGAGCAACATCCCCAGCCCTTTTTTATGTTTTATTTTGAGAAAGTGTCTCGCTGAGTTGCTCAGGGCCTCACTTAGTTGCCGAGGCTGCTTTGAACACACCATTCTCCTGCCTCAGCCACCTTAGCCACTGGGATTACAGGCATGTGCCTGACTCCTTCAATCTCTTCATATCTGGTTTCATGATTGTGTGTGTGTGTGTGTGTGTGTGTGTGTGTAGTTGGGGATTGAACCCAGGCCTTATACATGCTAGGTAAACACTTAAATCCCTAATATATTCATGACTCTCAAATTTACTTATTTAGGCAGGATCTCTCCTAGAAAGTGAACATGCTTGTAGCTAAATGCCTGCTTGGTGGCTCAAACATGTCATTGGCTTCCCAAAACTGAGATTCTGATTTTACCCTCAAAACCCGCTTCTCAGAAAGAAGGAAGGAAGAAAGAAAGGCAGGCAGGCAGGCAGGCAAGAATAATCCTGAAGAACCTTGCTAGACTTTTTTCTCATATCCTATCTCAGTCTAAAACCTATAGTCTTTATGATGACCTATGTATATGTGACTGAATTTAATCCTGTTTCCCAGCTTATTAGAGATTTTTTTTTTTTGGACTGGGGATTGAACCCAGAGGCACTCTACCATTGAGCCATATCCCCAGCCCTATTTTGTATTTTATTTAGAGACAGGGTCTCACTGAGTTGCTTAGGGTCTCACTAAATTGCTGAGACTGGCTTTGAACTCATGATCTTCCTGCCTCAGCCTCCCAAGCTGCTGGAATTACAGGCATGCACCACCATGCTGGGCTTTTTAAAGAATTTTTAATAATTGAAAGACCAGGGCTGGGGACATAGCTCAGTTGGTAGAGTGCTTGCCTTGCATGCACAAGGCCCTGGGTTCAATTCCCAACACCACAAAAAAAAAAAAAAAAAAAAGACCAAATGAGCTTCTGTCTTTCGTAGTAGCCTTACTTTCTCTCAGTTCATTCTCTGTATCCAACCCTGTTCTAGGTGCCAGCAATACAGACCTGACCAAAACAGACAAAAATCTCTGCCTTCCTAGGTGACATTCCAGTGAGGTAAACAGACAGCCAAAATAATCCTAGCAAATAAGTTGCATAGTGCTGGAGGGTCCAGGCTGCAGAGAAAACTCAGAGAGGTGAAGTAGACCGAGTATTGGGGGAGGGGATGGGGTTCCATGGTGAGTGTTGGCCAGGGAAGCTAGGGATGGTCTCAATGGGCAGGTTGCTTCTGGATAAAGACCTGAAGAATGTGAGGATGTGAGCCAGAGGGTTCAGGGACAGAGGACAGCAAGGGAAAGAGTCATCTGCCCTGTTCCTTTAAGGGGTAGAGTAAGCAGCAGAGGAGTGGAAGCAGTGTCCTCTGTGGTGGAGTGAAGAAGGCGGGTAGCAGATGAGACCACAGGATGACAGGCTGGCTCAGACCTCTGGTGAAGCCTAGAACACTGGCCATCCTAGGAGCAGTAGATGCCCCAGCACCAGACCGTGGCCTAAATGTTCCACTTCTCACTCAAGGAAACCAGGGTTTCCTTGGATAATCACTGATTCCAGAGTTGGGGCAGGAAATGAACATTATTATCATACTGGAAAGCAAGGAAGCTTTCAGAGATGACAAGGTTTGTCCAAAAGCCTTAAGTTAGGAGCCAATGAAAAGAGATTCCCAACATTCAAAGATAGAATAATGTGAGTATCTGTAATGGATTGAAATACATCAACTATATTAAAATCCATGAGTTTATAATTATAACAGAAGGGGGGAAAAAGCTCTCATAGGTCACCTTTACAGGTTGCTAGGGAACCAACTCATTGCTCTGAAAACAGGTTTAAAAAGGGAAAGAATCAAACATTTGTCTTTTCTATATGAGCAGTGTTTCAGGGTAGCTAAATTGTTGTTGAGGGAAACCTTCCAGCCCACAGATGAAAGAGGAACAGTGGAATTAGGATGCCATAATTTTTCAATTATTAGAAATACTGGATCTGATAGATAATCAACAAGGACGGGTAAAACTACTGGAGGGGGACCCTCTGGGGGACTTTATAATAGATGGATCAAATTGGCAATACCTGAACCGACTAACTAATCTCAACATCGAGGGGAGATGAAAACATACCACGTGCCCCAATGTGGTGCCATGGGGTCCCAATGCCACCGATGAAGTAGTTGTCAAAAAATCACATCTGAATCCATCAAGGCTCTGGACCTAATTGGACACTTCAGGAAACACAGGGCTTAAGGCAACACTTAGAATGACACCACAGGGATGCAATCAACAAAGTTCTGAGTGTGGGAAACTCAACAGGACAAATGACCCAGTTTCTCCAACAAATAAATTAGAAGGAAAAAGAAAAGAGAGCAGGGGAGCTTGTAAATTAGAAGAGACCCAGGAGACATATTTAGCCAACTGCAACGTGTGTGGGGGTCATGTTTGGATATTAATGCAAACAAACCGTAAAAACAATTATGAGGAAATTGAACAGGGATGGAATATTTGCTCATATTTATTTATTCAAATAAGTATTTTTTTAGGTGTGATAATGACATTCTGTTTCTTTTTAAATGGAGTGCTTATTTTTTTAGAGACACACATTAAAATATGTAGGATTGAAAACCTGTGATGTCTGGGGTCCATCTCAAAATAATCCCAGTGAGATGACAGGAAATGCATAGGGGAGAAAGGGTTGGTGTAAGCAGATGAACCGGTGTTTCCACATGTGTATAATTATTGAAGTCTATTAAGGGCCTATAACATTATTTTCTGTTTTTGTCTGTATTCTAATTATTCCATTATGCAAAGTCATTTTTTTAAGTGGGTGGCAGGATGCAAGCCACATATATAGAAGTCATAAAGAAAGGTTTTCTAAGACAAAGAGGATTAATAGTCCCTATTTTCTACCTGCAGAGCTAATACATAGGTTACCCTTTAGAACCATTTTTCCTTTAGTAACCAATAATTTAAGGCAAATTCTACAAGAATGATTTCAGGGAAGATAACATTTCTTTTCATGGACAAAAGTGCTAACAAGTTGGGAGTTGTCTAGTTGAAGTGTAAGGAGACGTCACAGTTATCTATCTCAGCAATGACAATGACCAGCCTTTGGCTAAGGATGATGAAACCACGAAAGAGACATAGAGTGCTTCTAGGTCATCTTCTCTTCCCTCCCTCAGTTCTTTCTATCTCTTTTTTAAAGTATTTTTTAATAACTTTATTTTATTTACTTATTTTTATGTGGTGCTGTGGTTTGAACCCAGGGCCTTGCACGTGCGAGGCAAGTGCTCTACCGCTGAGCCATAACCCCAGCCCCCTTTCTATCTCTTTTACACTGTTTTACTACTCCCAGGGAGCAGGGCTACTGTGCCCAGATGGGCAGGCTGTGTACTGCAAAACTCTAGGGACTACAGAATCTGTGTGAATAGCACTTCTCAGATTTGGACTCCTCTTGCTATTCTGTGTTTGGACTCTCAGCCCTAATAAAGGCTAGTTCCTTAGCACTCTGCCTTTGGTCTCTGGTCAATGAGTAACAGTGGCTTAAATCCTATGAGATTGCAAAATTGGTATTCATCTAGTATTTTTAGTAATATATTTTTCCCTATGATAATTTTTCTGTATTAGGAATAATCTTTTTTTAAATTTCATTTTTGAGTTGTAGTTGGACACAATTCCTTTATTTTATTTTATTTTCAAGGATCGAACCCAGGGCCTCGCACGTGCTAGGTGAGCGCTCTGCCACTGAGCTACAACCCCAGCCCCTGTATTAGCAATAATCTGACAAACAATTTCCACATCTCAGCCATTTACAAAATGAAGGTTTATCTCTGGTCCAATAGGGAGAGAGAGAGAACCTGGATCTCTGTTCTTCCATTCTCTTTCCATCAGGTCTGCTGTCACTCTGAGAAGTCCTTCACTGGGTCTGCTGGAAGGGAAGAGAGAGCATGAACAGCTGTCCCCACCTGAGTGGTCTCTGACCAGGGGTGACCCTGCACTCATGGTCTGTCAGGGAGAGACAGGAGACAAGCTGAAGGCCAAGATGTTTTCAAATAACCAGCTCCTCTCAGCCCCACCAGGGGCGGTGACCGTGCCTATCCCAGTTAATAAGGCTCCACTTCAGAATGACCAGCCATGGCACTTGCCTGCCTCTCAGAGGGGAGAGGGAGAGGGAGAGTTTTGGTTGACACCTTTCTGGTGCTTATAATTCTGTGTAGATAGACTCCTTGCTCCTTCTGCCAGGTAGTAACTGCTCTTAGGACAGAGAGGAATCTGCCATAACCCTTTACTAGTTAAATCCGGGGGAGTTTCTCGATATGGACTTCCAACTTTGATGATTCCCTGGAAGTCATATGTAAAATTTTGGGTTCCTGTGGCAATTTTCTAGGAAGAGGGTCCACGGTTTGGCACCCAGAGGACCCCCGGTAACTACTTTTTCTGAAAACTCAAAATAAGGTCTTGTATTGGTTGGGGTTCTCCAGAGAAACATAATCAATAGGAGGTATATGTATAGAGAAAGGGGTTTCAGGAACTGATTCACAAGACTCAAAAAGAGTCAATGTTGCAGGTCAAGCCTGAAGGTTGTCGGGTTGGAGAATTCCTTTTGCTCAGGAGAGGTCAATGTTGTATTGGATTCAGACCTTCAACCGATTGGATGAGGCCCACCCGCTTTAGGGAGGGCCAACTGCGTATTCAAGTCCATCTATTTAAATGTTAGTCTCATTTAAAGGCACCCTCACAGAAACATGGAGAATAATGCTTGGCCATGTATATGGGCACTGTAGCCCAACCAAGTTGAAACACAGAATTAACCATTATAGGATCCTTAACCCAAACAAAAGGTAGAGGTTAGGAACTACTGTTCTAAGAAATTTCCCCATCTCCTGTCCCCTTGTCTCTATTCAGGCTTCATTGCTCACACCTGTGCCTATCCTAGGTCTGGCAACAGGTAGAAAAGTTACCTTCTAATTGCTCCCTTCCAGCAACTTCCATCTAACCACACTGAAAAGAATTGGGTCAGGAATTCCCAATTTGGCTTCAGTAAAATGTTAAATAATGTTAAAGAAAGCCTTACTTTTCTTTAGGAAATTAAAAAAAAAAAAACAGTTTTGACAAAATCTCCAGAAATATGACTTAATCCAAACATTTTTAACTTTCCTTCCCTGAATATGTCAAAGATAGTATTAATTGGTGAAGGTCAACATCGCTCATGTTTCTATCTTATATCTCTGCTTCTGGCCATTTGTCTTGAAGAAATCCCCCAGCAAAAGAAAATTCCTCGAACTGGCGGATTACACTTTTATTCCTTTGTGGTTCTGTGTGGTGTTGCAAATGCTGCTGTCACCTAATTTTGACATCTCTACCTTACTTTCACAGAAAGAGCAGCACTGTAAAAGATGGTCAGGCAGGGGTGGGGCAAGAATCTTCTGCTCGCTGGTTACTTTTTTGTTTTTTTAAAATGAGTTCCATTTATTTTATTCATTTATTTATATGCAGTGCTAAGAATCGAACCCAGTGCCTCACACATACTAGCCAAGTTGCTCTACCACTGACCACCATCCCAGCCCCAGCCCTAGCCCCAGCCCTCTGGTTACTTCTTTATAGAAGTCAAGGCTGATGATTTACTACAGGTATTATTCTCTCTTGTCCGCCTTCAGCCTAACTTAATTTTCATCCAAAAGAGTCCAATGAGCTCCATCTGCAAGCAATGGGCAATGCCTGCCTTGTGCTCTAATGAAGTATGGCTGGGGCTTCCCTCCTGGCCCTGCAAAAGAAAGGATGTTCTGTTAGGTATTGAGGGACCTGGATGGGTCAGTGCTGCTCTATTAATATAAAATGAGATTATTCACCAGCTGTTGTTGCATTGCTTTCAGCAGAGCCATTGAAATGGTCACAAAATAGCAGTGGCTTCCAGATGGGAGGGGCCAGCGTTTGCTGTCCAGACCACCCCGTGGGCACATCAGGTAATAGGCTTCACACCTGACCCTGCAGAAATGTGATCTCGCATGAAGGGGTGTCACATGCCTGGACGGTGCTCCTGGAGGAAACGTTCCCCCTTTCCCTTCCTGCTGACTTTTCCCTATTATTTTCCTCCCATGTTTGTGTGGCCACGACTTCCCCTAAAATCTATTCAAAAGAAATTGTTAGATGAGGTTGAAGTTAAAGCAGATCCAGCTGAAAAGATAACAAATTTCACACGCTCTTAGAGTTAGTCTTTTGCAGCTCGTGGCAGGACCTACTTTGTGTTTGATTTTCAGAGACTCCTAGAACATTATCCAGGATGGGAGGCAGGAGGATGCCAGGGAGAGGTTTTTGCCTTAAGCAGCAAGCTCCTCAGACTTACTGAGCATAAGGTCATGTGCATCTTAGTCAATGGCAGACTCTGGTCCTATAAGTCTGAGGAAAAGCCCAAGAATCTGCATTTTTTTTTTGTACTGGAAATTGAATCTAGGGTGCTTAACCACTGAGCCACATTCCCTGCCCTGTTTTATATTTTATTTAGAGACAGGACAGAAGATGGTAGAAATTTCTCTCTAAGTTGCTGAGGCTGGCTATGAGCTGGAGATCCTCCTGCCTCAGTCTCCCTAGCCCATGAGGATGAAGCCCTGGATGGTCTCCCTCCCCCTGACCCCAGGAAAGTTTCTTTCGTTTTTACTGAGGGATCGTATAACCCTCACCACCACTTTTATTTATTTTTGATTGTGCCTATTTTTTTTTTGCATCTAGTATCCAATCTTTAATCACCTTCCCTAGGAGACAATGCATTTCTTAAAAGTAAATTTCCCAGCAGGCACTGTGGCAGGGATGATCTGATTCCAACTTTGCCAATGTGGGGCAAAGAGACCCTGGACGAGTTGCTTAACCCTAGTGTTCAATCCTTAGAGTCAGCACCTTAAAAAAAAAAAAAAGTATGTGTGGAAGGAAATTTAAAAATTAAAAAAAAAAATAGCTTGGAAAAAAAATAATTCTCTACCTCACAAGATTATTGTTGACTTAAAACAAGATAATGCATGCTTCTATATCCCATGAAGTAATGTACATAAAGTCATGAGCAATATTTAAAAAAAGTCATGCTTAAAAACAAATATAACCCTGAAATTTCCATTGAGAACTGCTAAAATGTTTTCCTGTAAACCATTTTGAAAGGAAATCTTTCCAAGCTTTCCCCATACCCTGCCTAGTTTAATGGGTTGACTAAATTCGATCTAGCTCTTTCCTCATGACTCAGGGTCCTTATTTTGAACATGAGTGACTGCACTGCCCTGGAACACAGAGATGACCTCAGGCAGGGGTTTTTCAGCATCTAACCCCCCCACCCCACCCCTCTGCCCCACCAGCATACCCACAGCCTCTATTCACATGTCCCGAATAGGACTTACCACACTGAGGCAAAAATATCTGTCTATGCAGCTTCTTGGCTCGGGACCCTCTTTCTCCGGGCAGGGGCCAGGTGCTCAGCAAATGTTTGCAGTTGAATGAGAATCTCCCTGGGCCCCACTTAAGAGATTGGGCGTCCTGAACTCTGGCAGCTTGTGTTCATTCATTCAAACACTTAAAACTGCTCCCGTCTGTACCCTCGGCCAAGTGCTGAAAGCTCTGCTCTGTTTTATCTTTTCAAGATAGCCAAGGACAGAAATTATATTCTTCCTTAGAACTTTGGAATGGTTTTCTGTTGCTACAGGGCCAAGAAGTTATTTAGCCTTCTGGTGTGTCTTCAATTTTTTGGTTTGGGATTTTTGTTCTGCTTTCTTCGACAGGAAGGACTTTGGAGCCAGGCAGCCCTGGGTTCAAGCACTGATCTACAGTGTTCCATGCTGGGATTCACTTAGAGTCTCTGCTGCTCAGTTTTTACATCTGCAGAATGGGGTAATCCTCAGTCTGAAGAATTAGTATGTGCATGGAGATAGAGTTCCAGAAACACCCTTACTGCCCTCTCCACGCATTTCATTATACATAGAAGTGATGAGGATACCAATGGTGCTCTGGGTGGCCCAGGCTGACAGTTCTCTTCCCAGTCATTCTCTCCCCACCTTTCATACTTGCTCTCAGAACTCCCTTTCCTACTCTCAGAGCTAAAAATGTCAATACTGTCTTTTATTGTTGGAGCATAAGCAAGTAACCCAAGCTCAGTGGATAAATTTACAAGTAAGGCTTTTGAGATGTTTCTGAGAAATATTTTTCTTTCTGATGTAGGAGGCAAGTGAGGAGAAATGCTCCTCTTCATTATATATATATTTTTTTTTTTTTCTCTATGGGACTACATGACAGTAGAATGCATTTTGACATATTGTACACAAATGGAGCACATCTCCTCATTCCTCTGATTGCACGTGGTGCAGAGTCACTCCAGTAGTGTAATCATACATGTATATAGGGTAATAATACCTGTCTCATTCTACCATCCTTCCCATCCCCACAGCCCCACCCCTCCCTTCACTCCCCTCTGCACAATCCAAAGTTCCTTCATTCTTCCCTACCCCCCATCCCTGCTGATCTCTATGGATCAGCATCTGCTTCCTCTTCCTACCTTTAGATGTAGTTTTGTGTAAATCTAAATTCCTAGAACTATGGCAGCCTTCTTTGACCATGAGGGACAAGTCTGAGGATGAAAACCAACCAGGGATGAACTGGGAATGGTAAAGGGGGAAAGTAGAAAGCACAGGGGTTGGGTGTTTGATGATATTGTGGTGCCTACAAATAAACCAATCCTGAAACTGATACTCCCAGGGAGAATTAGTGTTATTATTTAAGCTATATTTAACTACATATTCTATTACCTGTTACTTTATTATACATTCATTGTGAAATTGAGGAGACTAAGTCTTGTGGTGGGGGTGGGGGGGAGAAGGAGGAGACTTCCTGGGGGCACAGCAAAAAAAACCCAAAACAGATGAAATTCATTGCATTTGGGTGTGCAGTATTGATTTCTGCTCTACTTCCGTGAGGAAGCTTCTATAAATTTCACATGGTTTGTGAACACTCTTGGTCCCATGGACTGATCTGGGGACTTGAAGAAATACAAAGATCTACATCAAGAATGGTGCCTGGATGGGTGCAGTGGCATATGCCTGAAATCCCAGCTACTCAGGAGGCTGAGGCAGGAGGATTGCAACTTTGAGGCCAGTCTCCGCAACTTAGTGAGACCTTGTTTAAAAATAAAACTTAAAAATGGCTGGGAATCTAGCTATGTGGTAGAGCACTTTCCTAGTATGTGCAAGGTCCTGGGTTGAATCCCCCGTCTCTCTCTCTCTCTCTCTGTCACACACACACACACACACAGAGAATGGTGCCTGATGAAAAGAGAAACACACCTAGGAATAGATGTACTTCTGGGTTACATTTGATCAGAGATCATGTCTTTTAGGCAATTAGAATGGAAATATGCAATAAATGATGATGCTATTATCGATGTACTACCAGCATGATCTTGGCTCCTCTTTGATAGCTGGAAAAGAGTGAAAACTAGATATTCTTGGTTGGTGCTATCCTTGGGGACAGTCCTGGCAGTTGGCCTTAGAAAGCCTGTGACCTGGACAGGATGAAGACAATAAGGGGTCAAGCACCAATTGGCAGCAACAGTTTGTGCCAAGGAAGCCCAGCAAAGATTCTGTGACTATAGGAGGCGGTGAAAGGGTGCCTTACATTTACCAAATGTAAGACCTCTAACCAGAACAGGCTCAACAGAAGTCTGATGATGATCTGGAGTGTGGCTACCTGGATTCTCCTCAATTAGAATTTTTCAATCATCAATGATAAGACTTAAAAAAGTGGAATTTATCAGCTTAAGTCACTGAAAAAGGCTCAGGATGCAAATTATGTCCCCAGGGTTCTTTTTCTCTCCTCTGTTGGCTCAACCTTCCCCTTGGTCGCTCTGTGCGGTGGATTCAGCAGTCACAGATGAAGAATCTTAAGCCACAGGTCTTCTAGGTTCTAGACCAATAAACAGTTTCTTTCCTGGCAATGTCTACAAAGGCCCCAGGTTTCTCTCTGAATAGCTTGGCTGAGGTCCTGAGCCCATCCTGGAGGCAACAATCACTGTGGCAGTGGTTGGAGAAACTGTATCAGTTATAGGTCTTTCTGATGGAATGCAAACAGGTTTTCTAAGAGGGTAATTGACTCCTTTACACAAATGAACAAAAAAAAAAAAAAAAAAAAGGAAGGGAAAAATTCATGAATTACTCCACCTTCCAGTGTGTTTTTTTTGTACTAAAATAATGTCAATAGGATTTGCTTCTTGACCTCAAAAGTATTGATAGCTGAGATTACCCTCCCCACTGGGAATTTCAAAAACCAAGGAGAAGTTGCTTTGATGACAGTAAATAAAATGTTTGGGGTTCCTCATTTGAATTGGTTCCTACAATCAACAGGAAACTCTTAAGGTGTTAGTCTTGGTGTACAGTCACAGGTTTGTGGGTAGTAAGGAATGAGTGTTACTATGAGTATGTCTTTTTTCTGATTGCCACCAGAGGCAAGAGTGTAAAGATTGCCCAACCTTAGCTTATGGCTCTTGTTATTATGAACATTTATTTTCTATGTGATCTGGGTAAATTTTTTAACCTTTATGTTTCAGTTTATTAATCTCTATAACTGGTAGATGATATTCTCTACTTACCATGTGGGGTTATTGGAATTACATATGTCGAATCATTTAAAACAATGTTTAGAACACATTAATTATTCCTTAATGTTAACTTTTATTAATTTCATTGTTACAGTAGGCCAATGATTACTAATAAAGGTACTTTTTTTTTGCAATTATGACCATTTCACATTCATGGCAGACAGAGACTTGGTTTAGATTTTTTGTTTGACAGTGAGATTGACTAGAATCATAATTGTTCATATTGTGGATCAGAAAAAATTCTTTTCTTTTTAAGTTGCCCAACCTGTCCTTGAACTTGCATTCCTCCTGTTTCAGCCTCCTGGGTTGCTGGGATTCCAGCAATGCACCACCATTATGGCTAGAAAACATTCTTTTTTTTTTTTTTTTTTTGGTACCAGGGATTGAACTCAGGGGCACTCGACCACTGAGCCACATCCCCAGCCCTATTTTGTATTTTATTTAGAGACAGGGTCTCACTGAGTTGCTTAGTGCCTCACTGTTGCTGAGGCTGGCTTGGAACTCAAGATCTCCTGCCTCAGCCTCCAGAGCCGCTGGGATTACAGTCATGTGCCCCTGTTCAGGGCTGGAAAACATTTTTATATCATTTGGTGATGTGTTTTCACCTGCCTGGCATGCTCCCATGAGCAACTGGGCTGTAAACTTCCAAAAGTAGTAACTCCCTTCATTTGTATTTTTTTGTATGAAATAACACCAACAAAAAGCTCAACCAAAGATCTAGGGAGGAGACAAACTAAAGATTTCTTTAATTAGTATGTTTTGCAATCTAGCTTTGAACAACAAACTCAGAGAATGTCTTTTATCATTTCATTGGTTAATCTTGCTTCTATTTTGTGTCTTGTTATTTTTTTGAGCACTTGGAAAAACTGGACTGTCCAAATATGACATTAATAATTATTTGAAATTTATACCATGATGAATTGGAGTTTTCTTATAGCTTTTGGTTATTTTTGTTTTGGTTGATTAATGTAGTCGTGGTTGATAAAATTGTTCAATGAATCCGGACTTATCTTGGCTCCGGCTGCTTGCATTCCTAACTGTAATGTGCCTCTCTGTGAGGGCAACAGGGATTAAGCTCTGTGAGCACATTATCCACAGCTCTATCTCTCAGCTTTGGATGCTATTACACAAGGCTGCATATTGATCTGAAAGAGGGGAGAGTGGGTGGGGCTGGAGACACGCTTAGATAAAATGAAGTACTTTTGAAAGTGCTGGAATGTGTAGCTAGCACAGGTTTTATTTCCAAACTAAAGTGAGGGGCGGGCGTGAATTTTGCCTCATTGCTCTGAAAGTCAAACTTAGATAGCTGACAGACTACTTGTACAAATATAAACACTTGCCAAACATGTTCCTGAAGTAAATGCCAGGGATGATTTGGGAATCAAAAGCTTCTGGGTCAACAATTTATGGGTTTAAATCTGAATCTAAGGTTTCTCCAGGACAATTCAAGTTGTTTTGCTCTGATAGAAGCTTGATGTCATAAATGAAAAAAAATGTGTAAGTATTCTGTAACATGTTAAATTTAATTCTTTGATGACCAATAAAGTTTATCAAGTACTCAAGTGTATGAAGATAATGTTCATGTCTAATCTGAATCTCAAAAGCTTGAGTTATTAGATACCTAAGTAATAATAGTAAAAGTTGATTTTTGTTTTTGTTTTTTTTTTGGGTACTGGGGATTGAACTCAAGGTCACTCAACTACTGAGTCACATCCCCAGCCCTATTTTGTATTTTATTTAGAGACAGGGTCTCACTGAGTTGCTTAGCACCTCGCTTTTGCTGAGGCTGGCTTTGAACTTGCACTCCTCCTGCCTCAGCCTCCTGAGCCACTGGGATTACAGGCTTTGCCACTGTGCCCAGCTTAGTAAAAGTTTTATTAAGCATTTTTTTTAATGTATTAGGGCATTAGACAGACTACTTTAAAGGCATAGGAATTTGTATTTCTGTTTTATAGTCTATCTGAAGCTGAAAATTAAAGAAAGTTTCCATGGTCACAGTTTAGTAAAAGATAAAGGCTGGAATTGAAATGATGAAGGTCTATCTGTTGCCAAACATGTGTCCCAGGGCAGCCATAGAACTTTCTGTGATAATGTTCTAGATCTTTGCTACCCTATGGTGGCTATTGAGCACCTGAATTGAAACTAGTACCACTGAGGAACTCTTTTAAAAAAGATTTTTTTTAAGAGAGAAAGAGAGAGGGAGAGAGAGAGAGAGAGAGAGAGAATTTTTTAATATTTATTTATTTATTTTTAGTTCTCGGCATACACAACATCTTTGTTTGTATGTGGTGCTGAGGATCGAACCCGGGCCGCACGCATGCCAGGGGAGCGTGCTACCGCTTGAGCCACATCCCCAGCCCCTCTTTTAAAATTTTTGTTAATTTAAATAGCCACATGTGGCTTGTGGCTGATGTATTAGACAGCGTATCTGTAGGATATCGCATTGCTTGGCCTATAAATGCCCAAGCTACTGTGATCTCATGTGTAGCCCATCTGGAGAGCAAAGAAAGAAAGTGGGAAAGAGTACTTGGAGAAAAAAAATATCATTTCATCCAAATCAAAGTTATCTACACCACAGAATCTAAAGGGAATAGATCTCAAAACTTAAAAACTCATAAAATTTGGTAGGGAAACTTCTTTTGTAAAACTTCTACTGTCCTTATTACTTAGGGATTGTTAATGTATTGGCAATGTTCTTTATAAGGGGCGTGGTAATTTGAAAAGGGGATGAAAAAAGGTGCCCAGAACTGTATTGTTAATGCAAGTGATTTTAGTTCTCTAGGTATTTTCAATCCAGGAATAGTGGGGAGAAAGGAATATGTTTACAATCAAACTAACCAACCAACCTTATTGACTTCTACTTTTAGGTGTCTCCTGTGTCCTGTTGTTTTGTCTCCCATAAATAGCTTTAGTGCTGAATATTTACAAACTGGAATCTTTAATACTCCATCTTAATAGACAGAGTAGGTCTCCTATAAACACTGATTTGCAAACAATGAACAGGTTCTGAGTGGTGCAATGAGATCTTGTGCCATCCTGCTCTGTCATGCCTGGTGGAGAATCATCCCTTTGTTCAGCGTATCCACACTGTATATCTGCCCATTAATCACTTAGTATCTGTCTCAGCAGATTGACTCCCAAGGTATGGCAGTGTTTGTGTTATTTGACCTAATAATGACCCCCAAATGCAAGCATTGTGATGCAGGTGATTTGGAGATGCCAGAGAAACTATAAAGTGCTTTTTTTAAGTGCAAAGATACAGGGCTTGGTACTATCTGTGATTACAGGCATCTTGAACTTACAAATATGAATTTTGGAGGGACACATCTTCAAATCATAGCAACAGGTGAGCAAGAGGAATGACTACACAAACTGAAACAGCAAGCAAAGTCCTCTGAAGTTGAGAGAGAAAGCTATCATTTTTGGGTGGAAAGATAGTGCTATGATTTTGGATGGTTTGAGTGTGTCTTCCAATGTTCATATGTTGGGAGCGTGGTCCTCAGTGTGGCAGTACAAGGAGATGCGGGAGACTTCAAGAGGTGGGGCTTGTGCAGGTCATTGGGAATGCTGACTCAGAGGGATTAACAGTTCTCATGGGATCTTAGTTACTGCAAGTGTGGGTTGTTGTAAAAGAGCAAGTTCCATTTCTCCTAGCTCCCTAGCTTCGTGTCTTACCATGTGATCTCTCCCGCTCACATGTGTTTCTTCCACAGTGCCATCCACCATCAGGTGACACAACCAAAGGGTTATCCAGCCTTAGGTATTTTGTTATAGGAACCAAAAACAGACTAATACAGATAGTAAAACTAATCTCAATATAGCAATTTCAAGAATTTTAGAATTTGATTCTTACAAAAATTCAGTGAATCAGAATCCTCCTTTGTAGATGGTAAAGAATACACAAAAGAGGTTAGTAACTTTTCTGGCCTCACTTTTGTAGGAAGATCTGAATTTTCAGATTCTGAAATTCTCTCTGCTGTATTGTTAAACCATAATGCAAAGAAAGACCACCGACTCCAATTTTAAATCAAATTAAAGCAAGCTTATAATTCTGGCCAGCCGGGATTGTCTCTCCCAAAATCTGTGGGTTAGAGAACAGTACCCCAGCTCTCTAGGAGCACAGTTTTATAGCACAAAAAGTTGCAAAAGGCGGGTATCTTGAGAACTTACAGATAACAGGATTTTGACAAGCATAATACAAAGGCAGGTAGGTTAATGATCTAAATGGTTCAACATTTCAAGTTAGGAAGTAAATTTAGATCTCAACACCAGAATTTATGAGGCATCGTTAAGGTTTCAGAGAGGGTTGTTAGTTATCTGGTCAGGGAAAACCAGGCATGGGTGAGTTCAAGGCACGGGCAGGCATTCCAAGCAAGTTTAGAAATCACAGTAATTTATAGTAAAACAGAAATTAACTTTTCATGACTTTGTGACGAGATGGCTCCCAATCTTAAAATGGAATTAGGCTGGGTTCATCATTACCACACTAATGTGAGTGGGAAAGATCACGTGGTGAGACGGAAGCTATGGAGCTTTTTTACAACAACCCAGCCTTGCAGTAACTAACTAGGATCCCATGAGAACTGTTAATCCCTCTGAAGTCAGCATTCCCAATGACATAATTACATGCACTAAGCCTCACCTTTTGAAGTTTCCTCCATCTCAATACTGCCACACTGAGGATCACGCTTCCAACACACAAACCCTTGGGAGACACACTCAAACCACATCCAAAATCATAGCACTATCTTTCCATCCAAAGATGATATCTTTCTCTCTCAACTTCAGAAGGACTTTACTTACTGTTTTGTACTGCCATAATTTGTGTAGTCATTCCTCTTGCTCACCTGTTGCTATGATTTGAAGATATGTTCCTCCAAAATTCACATTTGTAAGTTCCAAGATGCCTGTAATCACAGATAGTACCAAGCCCTATACTTCTGCACTTAAAGCTTCATGGGAAAGGTGATCACTTAGGCTAAATATTTAAAGAGGGAATTAGACAGGTAGAGATAGCAGTAGGGTCTTTTAGGTAAATGAACAAAAAATGTATGGAAACTGGAAAGGTTAAAACATATTTGGGGCCTGGAGTTGTGGCTCAGTGGCAGAGCGCTTGCCTGGCACGTATGAGATCCTGGGTTCGATCCTCAGCACCACATAAAAATAAATGAACAAAATAAAGACATTATGTCCATGTATAACTAAAAAAACATTTTAAAAAACATATTTGGGAAAGGTTAAGCAGAACCTATTAGCTAATGCATGAGTTTTATGCAGAGGAGCCATATCTCCCAGTACTGGGGACTGAACCCAGGGAGTACTTTACCACTGAGCTACATCCTCAGCCCGATTTATTTATTTATTTTGACGGGGGCTTGCTAAGCTGCCCAGTCTGGCCTCACATTTCAGAATCCTTCTGTTTCAGCCTCCTGAGTTGCTAGCATTTCAGGCCTGCACTACCACACCGAGTTCACATATGGACTTAACCACCAGATGGGGAGCAGTTCAGAAATGCCTTGACATACAATGGTAGAGGGGGAGGATGTACTGATAGGGAGCAGAGATAAAGTGAGGAAAACCCAGAGAGGTGAGTCAGACTATTGTAGAGGGGATGGAGAAGTCAAGAGGACCAATCGGGAGGTGAAAAGGTAGTCTTGTAGGTGAAATGGGAAGACAGAATCTAGAAACATTGAGTGGTGAATTGACATGACTGGAGGAGGGAGTTGAAGAAGAGGCAGGAGGTAAAGATGGCTCTTGGCTTTGAGTGGCATCCCTGGAAGAATGATTATGCCATTAGCAGAGGACTAGGGTTGCAGAGAGGAGCTTAGGAGGAAAATCACGAGCTTCTGCTTGGATCTGCTTTGTCTGTGTTGCTTGCAGCACGTTGACACCTAACTGTCCACTAGCAGGGCTCCTGTGGCCTTGGGAAGGTGTATAGGGAGTCAGAGGAGAAAGAAGGGTCTGACTGAACACCCAGGTTAAGAGCCTTTCCTTCCTGTCTCTGTTCTGTCTCCCTCCAGCCCTAAGAGTTGTTTTCTTGCCTGATGAGTACAATGCTAGGTATATGGTGGGCACTCAAGATAAATTTGGAAAATAAATCCATTTTAAAGTTGAGGTTGTCGAGGTTTTTAGCCCCCCTGTTTCCTCCTGACCTGCGGGAGAGATTGGGAGAGCACGCTCCAACCAGGACGAACCAAGAAAGGTAAAGGTCGACTGGCCGCCCACATCTAGCCCTCCCTTGCCAGAGGACAATCAAACAAGCCAGGGAGAACAGTCAAAGCAGGATCTCGTTTAATGAGAAAACATACACAGCTAATATAATGTACAGGAACCAATCAGGGTAAAGGTCAGCAGGGTGGGGAGAATTTACATCTACACCCATCCTACAGGCAGTACTGGGAGACCCCAGCTACCTGAGCTGTCCGTGAGGGCAGAAGGGTTCTGAGCCTATACTAGAGGTGGTCGGATTCTTCATCACAACCCAAGGCAATGCCTTCTGGCTAATCACTAGGTGCTATCTTAGCCACATGTGGCCCTAGGACTGGGAATCGGGTAGCAGCCAGCAAGTTAAGTTTCCTCTTTTCTGATGCAACAAGCCCCACATTACATCATGCCCTACAGAGGTGTCTGGAGAAATTTCATAACAAAGATGATGATCAAAAGAGTAAGGCAAAAGAGAAGGAAATAGTTGGTGACAATGAGAAGTACGAAATTGAGGCCCTGGATGTGGCTATTTCCCAGAGACGAAGGATTCCAAGGCCTGCCAGGGAGTGTAAGTGGTAGCAATCTGGTCAAGTTAAGGATGTTGAGAGATGTTAGGGCCAGGAATAATGTCAAGGAGTAAAAATGACTGGTAAACCCAGGTAAGAGGGGCCCTTGCTCTGGACTGTCCCTTTACCTCACTTTAGCTTTCTTCTGTGGCAAAGGATTCATGCCACTGGAACCTACAGCCCTAGACTAACTCTTGGATGCCAGGGTCCTAGCATTCCTTGCTCAAGTGGCCAACCCTATTTTTAGGGTCTTTCCCAGGCCTCTTGCTGGCCCATTCTCCTGGGGACATATCATGCCACTGCTTAAACACCCCTCTACCTGAGCAATGGCCCAGGGTCACCTTTGGTAGTGGGTAGGGAAATTGAACCCAGGAGCACTTTACCACTGAGCTACACCCCCAGTCTTTTTTTATTCTTCTTATTGAGACAGGGTCTTGCTGAGTTGCTGAGGGTTTCAAAAATTGCTGGCATTGGCCTTGAATTTGTGTTTCCTATCTCAGCCTCTCAAGTAGCTGGGATTATAAGTGGGTGCACACGTTCTTTTTCTTTTTTTTTTTGGTGCTAGGGATTGAACCCAGGGCTTTGTGCATGCGAGGCAGTACTCTACCAACTGAACTGTATCTCTAGCCCCTGCACATGTTCTTAATATCTACTCTAGTAAGGGATGGAGCCAGGACATGGAAGCAAAGGGAACCAAAAAGAGGGTTGTGGGCTTCAGGCTGACATCTAGGTCTTGTTATGCTGCTGCATTCTGAAGCTGAATTCTGAGACAGGAAACAAATTGAAGCACAGGTTTTCAACTTGTTGAAGAGGTGCTTTTGTCAATGTTAGAGTCTAGAATGCATTTTGTTTAAATTGGTAAGCTTGATCTTATAACTTTGAAATACTTAGACCTGGGATAAGTAGACTTTCATTTAATAATCTTGCCCAGAGACAGTCAAATATTAGGAGTCTTGCTTGTTGTAGTGCTGTACACGTGTAACTATATCAATTTGGGAGGCTGAGGCAGGAGCATTGCAAGTTTAAGGCCAGCCTGGCCAAGCTATTAAGATCTTGTGTCAAAAATAGAAAGGACTGGGGATGTAGTTCAGCAGTAAAGCACTCTTGGCTTCAATCCATAGTACCAAAACAACAAAAACAAACTAAAACATTTAGGAGTCTTGAGAATCAACAGGTTAAATAGGTCTTCCTGCTACTATCATTAGCTTCCTTCTCCTTTAATACCTACTTATACTTTTTGGTGAGTACTTGTTTTATTGTGTGTCTCTCTAGTGAACATGAAGGAGTGTGGAGGCAGGAGACAGGCTGTCTTATTTACAAATGGATCCTGGTGCCAGTGCAATGACTGACATGTAGCAAGTGCTCCCTGAATATGTAAAAAATGATGTTGAAAGACTTCAGTGTTTGATTACTGCAGGTAGGGCGAAGAGAGGTGATAGAAGGATATATAGCAACTAGATAAGAGAATACCTGCTAAGTTATGAAGGAAATTGAGCAAAAGTCTGGAAAATTTCTCTTCCAATCAGTCAAGGAATGGTGAATGTGAAACTTCTATCTCCTTTAAGAACCAGAGTTGAGTCAGTACATTCATCCTAAGTCTTAAATGATCTGTTGTTTTTGTTTCCTTCAAATGAGTGGTTTACAAGGATCAAGTGTCAAACACTGAGAGCCTGATTTTCTGAAATGACCAGATCACTGAGGTGCATTTAAAAATAAGGAAAAAAGAATCCAACTTTTTGGATTTCCTTGACAAATTGAATCTTCCAGGAATCATGATTTGAAGCCTTTAATTGGACTTGTGTTTATCACAGGTCACATCTCACCACTCACAAAACAAATGCCCCTGGACATATCCTAATAATGGAAGGTTCTAAATTTCTGAATCCTGGACCTCAGGTTCTTTAAGGCCCTTTTCCTTTGAAGATTGCCTTAAACTTTTTTTTTTTTTTTTTTGGTACTAGGGATTGAACGCAGGGGTTCAAAATGGCCACATCCCCAGCCCATTTTGTGTTTTATTTAGAGACAGGGTCTCACTGAGTTGCTTAACGCTTTACTTTTTGCTGAGGCTGCCTTTGAACTTGCACTCCTTCTGCCTCAGCCTCCCGAGCAGCTGGGATGCACCACCACATCCAGCTTAGTTAAATTCTTAGTGCTATATTTCTACCAAACTCTGACCTCAGTTCTTTTGAATTATATATAACATTGCATATCAGCTTATATCTACTATAGATTCTGAAACTGAATTATTTCACATATGATGAAATGAAGCTTGTTTGCACCAGAAAACAGCTATTCGTGTCACCCTTCCAAATTTCCCTTGGTTGTTCCTTTGATGATTCCCAAAGGGAGAAGCTAGACTTAGAGTCTGAAGACCAGGGATTGACTGTTGCCTGAGGTTAAGATTACATTTGAAGCTCATCCACAGCTCTGGCTCTCACAGGGGCTGGTAACCCTTATTCTTCCCTTTTGGGTCTAATTGTAGGAAATTGTACTGCTGTTTCTTGTCCTTCCCTGGGCACCTCAACATTATTGTTCCCTTGCACCAACAATTTTTATGAAAATATTTTTTTATGTTGATTTGATTTTTAAAAAATCAATTTTTGTAAAAGGCTAAAAAAAATCATATGTAAAGGTGAAATGAGGTGTCTGGAACGCAGGAGGTGGTAGCACAGTCCAGATATAGGTTGCAGAATAGGATTTGGGAAGATAATGAAGAAACTGGGTGACGCTAGAGTGTTAATTTGTTTGACAAGTATTTATCTCTTGAGTTCCTACGAAGTGCCAGGCCCTGTTCTGATGCAAGATACTCATCGGTAAATTAACCAAAAGTCTCAGCTCTCATTGAGCTCAATGCCAGTGAGAAAGCCAGATAACACATATTAACACGCTTGTCATATACATACATACGTACTTGTGGAGGAGAAATCAATGCTATTTATAAAACCGAAGCAGAACAAGTGAACAGCGTTTGAGGGTGGCTGCTATTTGAGGAGACCCCCAAAAAAGATAAAGAGCAAAGCACCCGGGACAGTCTTCTTCCTCTAATGTTTTGGGCTGCTGGACCGAAGCGAGCCTTTCAGGAGCCCCGCCCCCTCCCTCCCGAAAGGGCTCCAGGTACAGCCCCCGACAGGCTCCTCCCCTTGTCCCGCCCAGAGGCGGTCTTAGGGCGGGGCTTCTCTCCCAGCGCTTGGAGTGCGCCGCGCAGAAAGCCGCGCGCACAGCAATCCCGGCATGCTCCTGGTTCCCTTTGGGCGTGGAGAACCGCTCCAGCTGCAACCTGGCATGCTGGGAACTGTAGTTGTCGCTTGACGCTCGGCGTCTGGAGAAGGGTGGGCCGTAAAAGCCGCTAAGTCCGGCTTCGTTTCTAAGCACATGACTTGCGGCCCTGAGGGTGGAACTACTTTGAGGGGAGAGACAGGGTCATCCCGAGAACCAACCGGAGTGTGTCCAGGCTGGTCATCTTTCCCGTTTACGTGACCACAGCTTCCCTGGGCGCGCGCCGCTCCTCAGTCCCATTCCCGCCCCGCCTGGCCCGGCCGGGCCGTCGGCCGGCACCACCCCCGGCGCTGCTGCCACCTCGCGCTCGGAGGCGTCACGGAACGTGCTCTCCTCTCCCCCTCCCCCTCCCTTCCCCTCCCGGCCTCCCCCGCCTCCCCCTCCCGCGCCGAGACTCGCCGCCGCCGCCGCAGCCGCAAGAGTAGCCGCCGCCGGAGCCGCGCGCAGCCATGGCCGAAAACCCCGGCTTGGAGAACCACCGCATCAAGAGCTTCAAGAACAAGGGCCGCGATGTGGAAGTAAGTGTGCTTCCGCGGTGTGGGCCTGCCCGGCTCGCCCGCCCGGCCGCGCCGGCCCGGCGGCGGCGGGGAGGGGCGGGGGGCCAGCGCCGGGCTGGTTCTCGCCGGCTCGCGGTCAGTCGGAGTTGGCCGCCACCTCTGGTCACCGCGGCCCGGGGCTGGGCGGAGTGGGCAGCGGTACTCGAGCTGGGCTGCAGCCATCCTCCTGGTCTGCCGGCGCGGGGACCGGGAAATGCCGGGGCTTTCGGCTCCGTCACGCGGGCGCGGCCTGGTGTCGGCGAGGAAGGGATGTGAAGCTGAGGCGGGGTCCGCGGGCCGGGGCCGCGCGGGCGGACTGACTGGGATGCTGTCTCCCCGGCCGCCGACCGCACCGGCGGGGGCCGACCGCGTCTCGCGCGGGCTGCTGGTGCAACCTTCCGCTGGGTTCAGCCCCTTTGGTGCCTCCCGCGCTGCCGCACATGGAGCCTGGGCTCTGCCTGTCTCCGCGCCTACCTTCTTCGAGCCGGGCCCAGGCGGGCGGTGGCGGCCCGCAGAGGGGGGTGGGGACCAGCCTGGTAACTGACTTGAGGGTGGTGGATGGGGGAGGGTAGGTGCGCCAAGACCATTTTCTTATATTCCAATGCTGTCCTTAGGATAGCCTTGCTGAGCAGTTCCAGTTTATACTCCTGTTACTACTGGCAAGTGGAGCGAGCTGAAGGTGGACAATAGTTTACCATCTATTGTGTTGAGGCTTCAGAAAAGAGGTTATTCCGACCTCGGCTCTTAGGACCTGTTTTCTTAGTCTTTCTTGGAGTGGGAGTGTGCATAGGATGATAATCTCTTTGACATGTTTTACCTGAAATGAATTGGATACATAGATTTCGTCCGTCCTTGCATATCCCTTTTGCACCAAGCTGGTAGATTTTCCAAGTGGTTGCAAAACTGTAAACATTCATTGTGGTCACTCAGTTCGTTGCTACTCAGCATGTTGCCATTGTCTCATTAAGGTGACATTAGCAGCTACTATTTGCAAACTCTGCTTATTGAGGCAGCACTAGAGGTCTCTCTGCAGCTACTAAAAACCATGAACTATAATGCATAAACTTCACTAGCACTCTTGACCTCTCAATTTGATAAGGAAAAAATTGTTTTTAAATCGAGAGTGTCTTTTCTAATACTAGATAACATGATTTGCAGTTTTGTAATTTTTGCTAAGGGGCCAGTATTTATTTTATCCAGTCTTAAAAGAGAGAAGATTGGGGGGGGGGGGTAAATATACTGTTCTGCATTCTCTTTATGAGAAACACAACTCTGGTAATTTTCAAAATTAAATACTAATTGGGGAAAACCTAGGGAAATATCTGTGGAATTCCCGTTTGAATGAGACAAATAAAGGTCATCTAAGTCCTGACCATTCTTAAATTCCTTTGTGAGAAATGTCTAAGCAAAAGTGAAATTTAAGAATAGGAACAAGAAGTGTTGGAACTGCCTCCTGTTATTGGTTCACTTGATGACAAGAGTTAATTTTGAACTTTGACCACCAGCAATTTTTCTTGAAGCCTACTCTTTCAAAGCAAGTTACATAGTTTGAAAAATACTCTATTACTTCTAGCGCAAAAATTAATATTATTCTTTCCCTCCTTGGGTATTGGTACAGGTTTTTATCTTATTATTTCCCTCTATTACCGTGTTCCAGGAGCTTAATAATATTATGTATAAATTCAGAAACATAATAGATACACAGCAAATACTTGCTGATGAAAAGAAGGTAACCTGTGACTTCTGGATGCATGAAAAAGACAGCATGGTTGTTAAGTCATTCAACCTGATATTGCAATTCCCAGGATACATTAGTGTAACTAAGACATCAAATAACAGACATTTAAATGGTAGTTCTGTCATGCAGACACTCTACTGAGAACTTCATGATAACCTCATTTAATCCTTATAGCAGCCTATGAGCTAGGAATGGCAATATCCCCATTTTAACATGAAGAAGGTACTTTAGATGCTTTTTTAAAAAAATATATATTTTTAGTTGTAGATACACACAATACTGTTATGTATTTATTTTTATGTGGTGTTGAGGATTGAACCTAGTACCTTACCATGCTAGGCAAGTGCTCTACCACTGAGCCACAGCCTCAGCCTCTTTAGATGCTTTTGTAGTGTTATGTTTGGGGATGCAAAAAGGAATTAGATTCAGTCTGTACTTCAAGGAGTTTATAATCCAGTGTATGTGGGTGGGGGGTGGGGGGGTTATACTTACAATGCATTACATTTATAAGTGTTATAGATATTCTGAAAATGCACAAGAAAACCCTGACTTGGAGCAAGAGATGTCCAGGTTGATTCTTTTTTGTTTGTTTGGAGGGTTTGAACCCAGGAAAGCTTAACCACTGAGTCATATCCCCAGCCCTTTTTTGTATTTCATTTTGAGATACAGTCTTGCTAAGTTACTTAGGGCCTTGCCAAGTTGCTGAGGCTGGCTTTGAACTTGCGATCCTCCTGTCTCAGCCTCTACCACTCTGCCCAGCCTGGTTGATTTTTTTTTTTTTTTAGTTGTAGATGGACACAATATATTAATTATGTGGTTCTGATGATCGAACCCAGTGTCTCACACATGCTAAACAAGCTCTGTACCACTGAGCCACATCCCCATCCTCTGATTGATTCTTAATGGGTGAATGGGAGTACGCTGACCCTGACAGGTGAAAGAAAATTAACTCAGAAGGGCAGGAGAAGGGGCATTCCAGATTTGAGGAAGCAGTAATTGAGTCCTGAGAGAATGTAGTAGGAACACTGAGATGCAGAGAGAGAGTGCTTGAGATGTGACTAAAGGGTACCTTGGGTCAAATCTGGTTAAGGGCCTTTATTGTGGATTTAGAAATAACTTAAGACTAGACGCCATGTCTAATTTAGTCATATCCACGAGAAACAATTACATTAGAACCATACTACAACTTAGTTCTGTAAGTAGTTGTGATTATCAGATTGTTCCAATATAGTAAAATGCACATTTATTTATTTGTTTTGTGCAGGGTTGCTTTGCCACTGAACTACATCTTCAGTCCTTTTTATTTTTTATTTTTGAGACAGGATTTCACTAAGGGCCTAGATTAGCCTCAAATTTGTGATCCTCCTGTCTCAGTTTTCGGAGTCACTGGGGTTACAGGTGTGTGATAGGGTGCCCAGCTGTGAAATGCACTTTGAAAAGATACAACCTAAATTACACAACCATCTGATACACATTATAAGATAGGAGCAAGAATAAAATACACATTTTCTAAAGAAAATGAAAGGATATACCTATGTGAGGGCCTGGTCTGCAAAGAGGAATTTTCTTGAGTTGAGATTGGAGAGGGCTGTAACCTGGAATAGGGATTTGATGCTCCTCCTCTTTCTTTTAGCCTTCCTCCTCTTCCTCATCCTTTTCTGCATAAAGCTCACAGAAGGAAATAAAGGTTATCTTGAAGTTTATGGATAAAAGGAGGGGAGTGAGTAATTACCTCTGGGCAGTTTGGAGTTTGGGTAGGGGAATGGATTTTGTATCTAAACCAAGAAGTATATAGGGAATAGGAAATTTTTAATTACCTTTTTTTTGGTCTGGAATATGTATTTCAGCACCAGACATTTTTGTGCAAGGCATTGATTCCTAAATTTATTCCTTTAAAACATTAAAACAACAACCTTTTCAAATATACTTAAGTGCACAAAACAGAAATTCTTATTCTGTTTAACGACTGCTTTTAAAACACAACTGCCATCCAAGTTCACTTTTCTATTTCTTGTTCCTATATGCTTTAAGGATGTGACATTTTTATCAGTAACTAATAATAATAGTTAGAAAATCTTAACATTTATTATTTGTAATGTGCCAGTGTTATATGGAGTATTTATTTGGTCTTTGCAATAGTCCCGTGAAGTAGTGCTATTATTTTCCCCATTTACTTTTTTTTGGCGCTACTAGGGATTGAACCCTAACCGTTGCACATGCTGGGCAAGTTCTCTACCACTGAACTACATCACTAGCGCCACCCGCCAGTTTACTACTGAGGAAACCTGAGGCCTACAATTCTTAGATAACTAGCTCTAAGTCATAGTGTGGTAAGTGACAGAGCTTGGGTTTATGTTGAGCATTATGAGTTGGAAGCCAGAACTCTTGCTCACTCTGCTGTCCTCCACTGAGGGGAGTCTAAGATTTGACATGTATGAAGCATGTCTGAAAGTTATTGGGAGAATATTGAAGAAATCTGGACTGTATCATAGAAATTCCTATTTTGGTACTTTAAAACATTGCTAATAAAATTGTTGATACACTATTAATCATTTTGATTTATTTGCCTTTTTTAAAACTATTACAAAATTTTATTATTATTAACAGAGTTTTACCAAAAAATGATAACCCGTGTCCTTGAGCTTAATACTTAAATGTTTTAATAATTCATATTTCATTTTATATTATTATGGTTGAAATATATTTTATCACCTGAAAATTTAACTAGCACTACCAAACTTGTTCCTGTCTCTCTGGAACTTACATCGGTTAAGTGGTATGGCCTGATTGTCTAAGTTTAAAACTTTATTCGTAACTCCTTTCCCTTCCCTTATTTATCCTTCTTGGTATTAGCCATCCCAAAGAGCCCTCATATTGGTACCTTTGTTACTGACCTTATTTACAACTGCCCCTAATTTAGACCCTTATTTTTTCCTGTGCAAGTATAATAGCATACCTAGTTTCCTGTCTTCAGTATCCTCTTTCCCCATTTATCTTGTGGATTGATCTTTCTAAAAATCTTTCTGTATTACATTTCTGTTCACAATGCTTCTCATTGCCTTCAGGATAAAAGTCCTTAGTGTGCCATACGTAATTCCATATAAAGCCCTACTTTACTTTTCCCATCTTACTTACCACTTTTTTGCCTGTATCTCCCTTATGCCAGTGATGGTAAAGTACTTGAGATGGTTGAGTAACCAGGTCAGTTTTCTCTCCACGCATTTATAAATGCTATTCTATTATATGCCTTCTTTGGCTGTCTGTTTAGTGGGGCTCATCCTGGCAGACTCTTCACTCAGACTCTTTCTCATAGCTCTGGAACACCGATTACAATTGTGCCACACCATGCCATTCTAATTAAAAAACAACAAATAATTTAAAAAAAAAAACCTCTTCAGAAGTTCTCTAAAAGGGATTCCTAATAGAATATTTAGTACTATTAGTCCCTGTTCCTTTTTTTTTTTTTGTCTCTAGTGTTTTTGTAAATGAATTTTCCTTCACCAATTTGGGATTAATTGCTTTTATGCACAAATCTATATATGTATAGGTATTAATGTATATGGGCTCTGTCAAAAAACCTAGTAAAAGTAGGGACTTTGGACTCTCACTGGTCATTAAGTGACCAGTTCACAACATTTAATAAATACTCTTTGAGAAGACAGACTAGATAATATACTTGGGGGAAAAAAACAACAAACTATACATTTGGGAATAAAAGGTACAATATTATTCTAAGATAATTTCTTTTGGTGTTGACATCATGGCATTGATACTGTTGCCTAGCTTTCCTTTAACAGTGTCTTCTGTTGTAATATATTTCTGTAATGTGAACTAATTCATATTTGAATGAAAAATAGAGAAAAGATATTAATACAAAATCCATATTGGTTCATATTTGAGTTTTACTAGCATATTAATGTTTAGCATTCCAAGTAGCAGCTGTAGAACACAAAGAACAGAGATGCAGGGTTACAGAGCAAGCCTAAGAATGTGCACCTTGCTCGGTCACCCATTTCTTATTTTTTTGGCTCCATTTAATCAGATGCTCTGTCTTAAAGGTGCTGCTTATTGCCTCAGTCATCCTGGTACATGACACCTCTTTCTTCCTAAATTGGCAGAACGTGAAGTTTTTAGGAATCTACATGTGATATAGTAGACATACTGTAATTTTCTTGAATTCACTAACAGGACATGTATTCTTCATCTTTCTGACTCTTGGATTACTCATGTTTAGTTGGTTTTGCCAATTCTTCTTTCTACTCATTGATTATAGTAGTCTGTATTGGGATTTTGTGAGACTCTTCAGTAAGGACTTTTTCTTGCTTATATCGGCAACTCCCTTAGCTTTAACCATCATTGGGGTGTGTGTGTGTGTGTGTGTGTGTGTGTGTGTGTGTGTTTGTTTGTAAGGGGCTTAAATCTATTGAAAATTATTCACATGAATATCTCAACAGCTCATCAAACTCAACCTGTCTGAAGCCATGTTCTGCCTTTGTTTTTACTGTTCATGGCATCATTGCCCTAACTGTGACCTGATTTTGAAACTTGAGAGGCTTCTTGGCCTCCTTCCTCATCTCCCACATTGTCAGATGCCAGTCATGCAGCTTGAATCTCTGTGCTGTCTCTGGATTTCGGCCCTGCCTCTCTCTTCCTCTGTTTCCAGCCTGCTTTAGACCTTATTACCTATTACCTGGCAGTTTAAAAATTGCCTCCAAAGTGGTGCTTTTCCTCCAATTCAGAAGATTTTTTTTTTAGTAAGCCAGATGCTCCATTATTTCTCCAGATTCAACCTTCCTTTTCCCCTCTCCTGGCCTTTTAAGCTTTAGCAACACTGAACTTCTTATAAGCTTATACATAATCTGGAATGCTATCCTCTCCTCCTAGCCAGTGCTATTTCTATTCTCAGGGCCATCCTGCTGACTGGAATATCCTTCCCTCCTCCTGTTGCCTACTCCTTTTAAATCCTGAACTCTAGGTTGGGTACCTTTTTTGCTCCTGAATGAACTCTGAGTATATCTTTCTCATTGCAATTACGTTGAAGTATTTTACTTAATATTTTGTCTGTTTCTCCTACTGGATCATGAGCTTTTTGGAGGGTATAAACTCTGTGTCTTCATTGTCTGCCACTTATTACAGTAGCCAGAACAAAGTAAGCACTAAAATATTTCTCAAATAAATACATCCATCCTAGTTTTATAATCCATATTAGCATAGTAATTTTCCCAAAGTATATTTTTTAATTGAAACTCTTAGTTTTTTAGTCTCTTTTCCAATACTGCTTCCCATTTCAGGTATGATATTTTTATTATGACAGACAAAATATTGGGAGATTAAGGTGCATAGTGAATTAGGGATTAAGGCACAAGCCTTTTGAGACTAGTTTGTTTTTACTTAATGTTTTCAAGGTTCATCCATGTTGTAGCACATATTAAAATTTCCTTCCTTTTAATGATTGGATAGAATTCCATTGTATTTTGTTTATCATTCTTCTATCAATGAGTACTTGGGTCATTTCCTATTCTTTGTAAAAAAATATTTATTTTTTTAGTTGTCTTTGGACATAATACGTTTATTTTATTTATTTTTATGTGGTGCTTAGGATTGAACCCAGGGCCTCTCATGTGTTAGGCGAGTGCTGTATTGCTGAGCCACAACCCCAGCCCCATTTCCTACTCTTGACTGTTGTCTCCCCACTGTTTTAAAACATTGCCATCTTGGGGCTGGGTCTGCGGCTCAATTGGTAGCGCACTTTCCTGGCATGTGTGAGGGTCTGGGTTCGATTCTCAGCACCGTATATAAATAAATAAAATAAAGGTCTCTCAACATCTAAAAAAAAAAAATGCTGTCTTTTGCCAGATTACAGGCCAATAATATAGGCCTGTAATCTCAGGAGACTGAGGCAGGAGGTTCGTGAATTCAAGCCCAGCCTGGGCAATTTAGACCCTGTTCAAAATAAAACTAAAAAAGGCCAGGCACACCGGTGCACACCTGTAATTCCAGTGGTTTGGGAGGCTGAGACCAGAGGATTGAGAGTTCATAGTTAGCCTCAGCAACGGCTTGGTGCTAAGCAACTCAGAAACCCTTCTCTAAATAAATTACAAAATAGGACTAGGGATTTGATTCAGTGGTTGAGTGCCCCTGAGTTCAATCCCCATTATACACTTACACGCACTAAAATATATACATACACATCAAAAAAAAAAAAAAATAGGAGTTGGTGATGTAGCTTAGTGGTATAGTGTTCCTGAGTTCAGTCCTCAGTACCACAAAAATAAATAAACGAATAAATAGATAAATAAGATGACATCTAATTTATTGAAGATATTGGGTCATTTTTTTTAAATGTTAAGTTGTACCATATGAGATTGTCTTTTTGCAGTTTAGAAACAGCAACTATAGGCAATTTCATATAGTTTAGCCTAATAGAACATCCCAATTACAAGGTTTGTGTGTTTCCCTGTGGTGGTGCTCAATTATTTCTCCTTTTTTCTGACCATATTTAGGATTTTTTTAAAAATTGAAGTTAAATTTAAAGGCTTGAACAGCTTCAGGGTAAGCTTTTTTTGGGGAGGGGGGCTATCAGGGATTGAACTTAGGGGGCACTTGACCCCTGAGCCACATCCCCAGCCCTATTTTGTAGTTTATTTAGGGACAGGGTCGCACTGAGTTGCTGAATGTCTCACCATTGCTGAGGCTGGCTTTGAAGTCTCTCTCTCTCTCTCTTTTTAATATTTACTTTTTTTAGTTGAAGTTGGACACAATACCTTTATTTATTTATTTATTTTTATGTGGTGCTGAGGATTGAACCCAGGGCCTCACACATGCCAGGCAGGCGCTCTGCTGCTGAGCCACAACCCCAGCCCCTGGCTTTGAACTCTTGATCCTCCATCCTCAGCCTCCTGAGCTGCTGGGATTACAGGTATGCACCACCACCTGCAACAGGTTAAGCATATTTTAATTAAAAAAATTTTTAATTGATGACACTGTACTTTGGAATACATCCCAATAATGATATTAAGATCATCTGATAAAGAATAGTTTAATACCACGGATATGAAAGTTGCTACATTTGCTGAGATGAATTTTAGTTATTTAGGTGAAATGTGACATATACTGCATGACATTTGAAGGAAGAAAAAGCAATATGACCTTTTGTTATCCAGTAAAAGAGTTACAAAATGTATTTTTAGAAAATCTAACTTTAGAGTTAGTGATATCTCTATGACTGACACTTCCTTTATATTGAAGGTAAAGGACTAGTAAGTGTAAGGTGGATGTAACTATCCTTTTTCTTAACAGTTTTGCTATTAAGAATTTTTTATTTATATATTTTTTAGGTGTAGTTGGACACAATGCCTTTATTTTATTTACTTATTTTTTTTTAAAGGGGGGGGAGGGAGAGAGGGAGGGAGGAGAGAAAATTTTTTTTAATATTTATTTTTTAGTTTTCGGCGGACACAACATCTTTGTATGTGGTGCTGAGGATCGAACCTGGGCTGCATGCATGCCAGGCGAGCACGCTACCGCTTGAGCCACATCTCCAGCCCCTTATTTACTTATTTTTATGTGGCGTTGAGGATCGAACTCAGGGCCTCGCATGTGCTAGGCGAGCGCTCTATCCCTGAGCTACAAACCCCGCCCCTGTTAAGAAAAATTTTGTCACAGCTGAGCATTACCAATTACAGTATGGTAAAATAGATCATGACTGTATTTATTTTGAATTAATCATCCCTAATGGTTAGGTTTTCTTGGTCATAGAATTGTTTCTTTACGCCAAAATTTCTTTCCTTTTCTGTGTTGAAATGCCAGGGTTTCTAAAAATGTCTGATACGTTTTCTTCCTTTTAAAATAGAATATAATTTAGCTATTTTCATGGTTTATAAGAATCTCCATTGTATATTTATGGACACTTGGTTTTCCTTTTCATGAAAAAACATTCTTAGATTAGTTAAAATTTTGTCCTTAATTTTTGTACATGTGGAGTTTTTGTTCTTCATAATATTTTGGCCTGTCTTTTTCCCTTGCTTTCTTTTAGTCTATCCACTTTCTCTTTGATGCTGTCACATGCTTATCTATAGTAACCTCATCTTCCTTTTTTATTAGATGATTCATATATCCTGACTGGAAAACAGATTTATTAAACATTTATTTAGTGTTTTCTGTGTGCCAGACATTGTTAGTTCTCAAAGATTATAAATATGAAAATATTTTTTTCTGATGTAGACGTTCCTGTTTAGTGGGATAGGCTGGTACCTGAGTATATGCTTAGTGAATAGCATGGTAAGTTCTGAACTCCTGTTCAGAATGTAGCGCATGGGAGTGATTCTATACCTGGGGAGATTCATATTTGAGCTAAGTTTTGAAGGATGAGTTTGCAAGCCAGAAGGACAGATAGCATCAATAACAGAGATAGTGGCTAAGAGTCTTAAAGACCTGTCATATGCAAATAACAATTAATGTGACATTACACTCATTCTGTCTTTTGGAAACAGCATTCTGATTTGGCCTTTTGAAGCTAGTGTTCTTTCATTGGCTATATCTTGATGAGATTTTAAATCTAGGTGCTTCTAGCTCCTTTGGTTAATTAAGGTGCCTCACCCTTTCTGGCTTGTACAGATTAGGCCAATTTCTATCCCTGGCATTTAAATCTTGAGTGAGCTGATACTGAGACCTAATTAATTCACTCTGGCAAGAAGTACTATGAAGGAAACCATCCATTAATTTTGGCCACCTTGATCTGTGGGGATTGCTTTTATCCCTGTTTTCATAGGCCTGACTCTTAAGTTTCTCCTTTGATTCTGTGAATTGCTCTATATTCTTCCAATAAATTCTTCACCCCTACCCTCTTTTTCTCTTAAATTAAGTCACATCAGTTTCCGTTGTTTCCAACATAACTTTAAGGTGATCAACTGTGTTGGGTTGACTGGAACTGAGGCAGTTCCCAGAACACAGTGTTGAAACTAGCAAAGATTCAGACAAACCTTTAACAAGTTAGTCACTGTAAACGAACAGTTGAGTGTAAAGATACTGAGTTCTGAAATCCAGATGTTCAAATGGAAATATTCAGTATGCAGTTGAAAATAATTTGTGTACAACTAGCTAACTTCAGTTATTTCACTCAGCAACCATTTGAATTCTGAACCTAGTATGAGAGATGAAACAATGAAAATAATGATAACCCAGTAATTACTGAGCACTTGAAAATATAGCAAGACATTCTCTTATAGAAAACAATCATCAATAATTCCTTACAATATTTTTATTATACAAAGAAAATGAGTGATTTGCTTAAGAACACGCAACCAGGAAGGGACAGAACTGGCATTCAGTCCCACATTTCTGACTTTAAAACTCCATTTTCCTAATAACCATGCTTCTACTATGTTTCAAAATTCTTGCTTCAGTAATGTGTAACTGCTATGAAGATGGTGTCAAAGCAAAACAAACAAAAACTCACTGTAATGAAAGTGTATTTCAAGGGCAGTGGGCACATAGATAAAGAATCACTCAGATTGACTTGGGGGAGTCAGGGAAGGCTTCATGGAGATGTTTAAGCTAAAAGAAAAATAGGTATTTCCTTGGTGTAATACATTTTGTGTGAGCCTGGAAATAGAGTCAGCATGGCATATTTCAGGGCAACTAAAGTACTTTGTGTTAAGTACAAAAGGAGCCATAGATAATAGCTAAACAGATGGTATGGCTGTATTTATGATCAGATGTTTGACAAGATTTGGCATACAGGCACTGCTTAGGTAATGTGGCCAGTAGTAAAACTTTGGAAAATAGTGCAAGCGATGATTAGAGTGACTAAAGCTGATAATATTGATGAAGGCTTATAGGCATATGAGGGAAAGAGGACCAGGGAAGGAAAGATTCCTGAGAAATCATATCCTTTCAGGGGACTAGGTAAAGATGAAACTGAAGAAAAGGTAAAAATGAGACTGAAGAATGAAAGAGATTCGGGCTGGGTTTGTGGCTCAGCAGTAGACCCGGGTTCGATCATCAGCACCACATAACAAAAAATAAAATGCATTGTGTTGTGTCCCTCTACCCCCAAAAGTAAATATTAAAAAAAAAAAAAAAGAATGTAGGGAATTCAACAGCAAAGTGATGGATCAGAATTTTAGGAGAGTTACTTAAAAGAGAGGCAAAAATTACAGTGCTAAATGAGAGGTCTGATAAGGACTTAAAAATAAGCCATTCATTGTATTTAGTGGCTGGGGGCCAGTGAGAAATTGAAACCTGGAAGAGTGGTAGAGGCAGGAAACTAGATGATAATGCGGTAAGAAGCGAATTAGAGTTGAGGTAGTTGGACTTGTCAGGAGGACCTCAATTTAAATGTTTAGTAGTAATGGAAAGAAGGACCACACTTAACTTGAATAGGAAGTAGGATTGAAAGAAAGCTTTTCAATGTTTTCTTATTTGTGTGGAAGGGTGGAATTGACTGTTTCTAGGCTAAATCTAAGAGATGGAAGCAAAAGAGTTATAAGGACCAAGCTGGAAAAGAAATGAAAGAGCTTAGGGTAGGGAGGAATTGTTAGGAAGGTGTGAAGTTAGAGATATAAGTTGTGGCCAGATCTTGAAGGAGCCACAGGTGGAAAAGGACTTGAACAAGTACAGACATGAGCTACAGCAGGGAAACTGGAATAGATTATGCCCGGTTGCCTCTGTTATAGGAAAGGTGCTTTGGGGAATGCAAAATAGGACCTATCCAGGAATGAGGGCCCCCCATCTGTGGGAAGTCTAGATGGTCCATGACTTAGGATTTTTAAATTTGTGATATTTCTGATTTGCATTTTTTCATCTTTACTATGGTGTGAAATGATACATACTTCAAATTTCAAATTTTACTTTTCTTGAGCTAGTGATAACTTGGCTGCTATACATCAAGTTGGAGCTCCTAGTCAGCCACAGGATCATGAGGGTACAAAAATCTATTCTCCACAATGTACTGTGTTGCTAAGCTGTGGTATTCATTTGGCTAGGTGTATACAGTGCACTTTCAATTTAACAGTACCTTCAGTTTTTACAATGGGTTTAACTAGATATAACCCTGTTGTAAATCAAGAAACATTTGTACTCAATTGTTATTTTGATAACAGTGATGAATACTTTTCATTTGATCATATCCAGATTTAGCTGTCAATGCATTCTAGATTATAGTTAGAAATGAGACTTAAACCCAATTCAAAGTGTAGAAGTCATATTATAAAACAACAATAACCAACCTGAGCTACCAAGAACATTGGAATTTAATGATTTGAACTTTTTTTTCTTTTTTTTTTTTTTTTTAAATCTTTATTTATTTTTATGTGGTGCTGAGGATCGAACCCAAGGCCTCGAACATGTGAGGCAAGCGCTCTACCACTGAGCTACAACCCCAACCCTGAACTTTTTTTTCACCGAAGTAAAAATGTGGGGAATACCGAAATAATGATTGTTCACATACCTAGTTGGTAAACAAGTTTTCTGATTTCAGAAAATCAGGTATCATATTTTTAGAAAATTTTCAAACATATAAAAGTAGAAAGAATAATGTATTGAACTCCCATGTTTGCCATTGTAAAACAATTACAGTTATGGACAATCTAATTTTATTTATATCCTACCTACTTGTATCCTTTCCTAGATTATTTTGAAGTATAACCTGGCAGTATTATGTTTAATCTGCCTAAAAAGTAAGACATATTTTGTTTTCACTGTTTTTTTTTTCCCTCGGTACCGGAGATTGAACTCAGGGGCACTTGACCACTGAACCACATCACCAGCCCTATTTTGGATTTTATTCAGAGACAGAATCTCACTAAGTTGCTTAGCACCTCGCCGTTGCTGAGGCTGGCTTTGAACTCGAGACTCTCCTGTCAAGCCACTGGGATTACAGGCATGCGTCACCGTGACCAGCTAGTGTTTTTTTTTTTTTAAACAAATCAGAATGCTATTTTACCACTTAAAAAAACCTAAATAAAAATTGTCATATAACTAAATGCTCAGTTAAAAATACACTTTCGCAGGCTGGGGCTATAGCTCAGTGGCATAGCGCTTGCCTAGCATATGTGGTTCACTGGGTTTGATCCTTAGTACCACATGAAAATAAACTAAAAAAGGGCATTCTGTCCATCTACAACTACAAAAAATACACTTTTGCTATGACTTTATGATATTTCAAAGTAAAAATATCTACTATTCTACTACATACTTTTTTTTTTGGTACCAGGTATTGTATGCAGGGGGCTTAACCCCTGAGCCACATCCTCAGCCCTGCCACATACTTTTTTTTTAAACATTTTCTTTTACTTTTTTTTTTAGTTGTAGATGGACAGCATATCTTTATTTTTTTATGTGGGGCTAAGGATCGAACCCAGTGCCTCCCATGTGCCAGGCAGGCGCTCTGCCACTGAGCTACAGTCTCAGCCCACCACATACTTTTATTTAATAAAAGTAACACTGTTTGGAAACATAGAGGAACAGATGTGGATTACAGCCTTATTGGGAAGCTTCATAATGGAAATGGCATGAACTGGGACTTGAAAGCTTCATGGTTTGGCCAAGATATATAAATTAGAAGAGCAAAACTTTTTTTTTTTTTTTTGGTGGTGGTGGTGGTTTGTTTCTTTTGTTTTTTTTCTTAAGCCATTTGTGGCCATGTATAGCCATGGGGATGAACTTGCCTCTGGTTTGTCTTGGTAGCCTAGAGTTAGCACAAGAAACTGCTAGATCATTGTTTCCTAGCTGGTACTGTCTAAGGGTGGCCAAATGCAAATTTGGGTGGTGAAGTCAGTGCAGCCTTAGGCTTTTATCTCCATATGCTGTGTAATAGATATTTCCTGTGTGTAACAGCATTTAAAAGAGATGGAGAAGTACTATTTAGCTTGCTTAATAGTTCTCTTCTGATAATAAATTCTTTTTTTGTGTTATTTAACTTTTATCACAAATAGGATATTTTCATAGTTAAGACCATATTTTGAATTTGTCAGTACTGGTGAGGAATCTTCTAGTATATTAGATTTTAGCTCCATCCAGTGATTAGGGGCCCTGCCACATTTTTTACTTTCATCTAGGTTTTTTTATTTGTGAACATGCTGACATTTAATGAAGATATGACATGTTTGTTGCAGTGACCAAAGTATCCCTCTATATGCTTTTCTTTTGGTAAACATATGGAGTACTGGACCTGTTTCTGAGGAAATCATGTATATATTGTTCACAACAGTGCAGGTTGGGAGAAAGGGAGGTTGGGCAAATCTGTTTAGGGTAAAAACAAACTTGAGAGTTGGTCAAGAGCTCCTCTCATCTGACAGGCAGAAAAGGGAGCATGAACAGAAGAGAAACGTAGTTTTAAAAGTTTGAATTTACAACCCAGAGGAATCTGAGAGCTGGACACCCTGGATGATGTTTTATTGGCATCCCTTGGTTGTGACTGCTGCCAAGTTTTGAGTTGAGGATTTAACTGTCAATTCTTGGGAATGGTACTCATATGACTTGAAATTACCTCTTTTTTTTTTAATTAAAAAAAAAAATATATATATATATATATATGTAAAAGTTCTTTAAAAAGGAAACTTTTTAATTTAAAGAACTTTTACATCTATTTTCATGAGGGAAATTGGCCATAGTTTTTTAAATACCTTTATTTTATTTATTCATTTTTATTTATTTATTTTAGAGAGAGAGAGAGAGAATTTTAATATTTATTTTTTAGTTTTCGGCGGACACAACATCTTTGTTTGTATGTGGTGCTGAGGATCGAACCCAGGCCGCATGCATGCCAGGCGAGCGCGCTACAGCTTGAGCCACATCCCCAGCCCCTATTCATTTATTTTTTTGGTGTGCTGAGGATTGAACCCAAGTGCCTCACACAAGATAGGCAAGCACTCTACCACTGAGCCACACAACCCCAGCCCTCTTTCTTTTTCACTGATGTATTGAAAAGGAGAAATTGGAGTCTCAACTGATTTGTATCAGCACAAGGGACTAAGACTCAAGGAAGTGAATAATTTTGGTGCTACAGAATATGATTTTTTTTTTTTTTTTTGGTTATTGTTCTTTTGTTTTCATGGGGTAGGGAATATCTGGTGTTTAGGAGTGTTTAGTGATTTACAGGAAAGATTCAGGACCTTCCTATCTTTATTCAGTTCCTCTGCCTAGTAAACTTTTAATAAAGTTATTTTGGCTTAATAACAGTACAGTAAATAAGTCACTTTTACATGAACTGCTCATCATTTGTTCTAATTGTCATTGTAACATTTAGTATAGCAGTAAAATAGTTGTCCCATGTGGGCTAGGCTGTAGCTCAGTGACAAAGCGCTTGCCTAGCATGTGAGGCACTGGGTTCGATCCTTAGCACCACATAAAAATAAATAAAGGCAACTCTGTCCATCTACAACTACCAAAAAAAAAAAAAGTTGTCCTATAAACATTAGTATACATTTTTATACTTTTGAAGGTGTGTTATTGACTGCTTATAATTTTTATAATTACCAGGAATATTTATCAGCTGCCATTGGTGATCAGCAGGACATATCCAAGTGTATATAATACAGAATGACTAGAAAAAAATAGAATGATATTGATAATTATATATCATAGAAAAATTAATCTTTGAGGCAAATGAATTTAGGAAGGGGTTTTAAGTAATTTAAATGTATCTCAGTAAAATAAGGAACATTTAAAAAAAATTTTGTTGTAGATGGACACAATGCCTTTATTTTGTTTATTTTTATGTGGTGCTGAGGATTGAACCCAGTGCCTCACACATGCTAGGCACGTGCTCTACCACTGAGCCACAACCCCTGTCCCAGAAACATTTTTAAATTGTAGAAATAATACACATAAATGAGGTGCATTTTGACAAATGATTACTCCCTTTAAGCCCAGTCACAATTAAGAATGTAGACTGTTTCTAGCTGGATGCGGTGGCACATGCCTGTAATCCCAGTGGCTCTGGAGCCTGAGGCAGGAGGATAACAAGTTCAAAGCCAGCCTCAGCAATTTTAGTGAGTCCCTAAGCAATTCAGGGAGAACCTGTCTCTAAATAAAAGATTGAAAAACTGCTGGGGATGTGGCTTAGTGATTAAATGCCGCTGGGTTCAATTCCCAGTAACAACAACAACAACAGATGTAGACTATTTCTTGCTCCGGGGCCCACGACCACAAATATACGGGGCACTGGAGGAACCCAGCGACACCATCAGGGTAGTGCCCAGGATACATTGTCCATTAGATCTCTCATCAGACAAACCAGAGCAGGGTTGGACATCCAGCCTCCACGAAGCTCTATGATGAAATATTTGATTTAAAAAAAAAAAATTACCTCTGATCCATTTACTGTCACAAATGGACACAGCTTAACTTAATTATCATCATCTTAATGGCTCGCCTCTCAACCATTACTTCTGGCAAAATACCAGGGGCCATTCGGACTGGCTGTGGCTCTCAATAATTTCTGTCTACCC
Organism: Marmota flaviventris; assembly: GCF_047511675.1. Lineage (NCBI taxonomy): Eukaryota > Metazoa > Chordata > Mammalia > Rodentia > Sciuridae > Marmota > Marmota flaviventris. Next base: position 129,563,400 of record NC_092501.1, on the reverse strand, counting down.
AAAACTTCTTCCATGTTCTGTAGGAGTAACTTCTTTTCTTCCCCCAACCCCTGACAAATATTAATCTGCTTTTTTTATATTTATTTTTTAGTTATAGGTGGGCACAGTATTTTTATTATTTTATTTTTGTATGGTGCTGAGGATTGAACCCAGTGCCTCACATGTGCTAGGCGAGTGCTCTACCACTAAGCTACGCCCTGCCCATGCTTTTTGTTATTATGTATTAGTTTTCCTTTTTCAGAATTCTGTAAAATGTGATCATAGTAATAATATTCTTAGGTTTTTTTTTTTTTAACTTAATGTAGCATTGATGTTGTTTTGGATTTTGTTTCATTGTATGAATAAATTATAATTTGTTTATTCATCTGTTGGTGAACAATGGGTTATTTCCAGTTCCAGATTGGAGCAGTGATGAGTAAAATTACTATGAATATTTATTTATAAGTCTTAATGTGTTTGTTTTGTTTTGTTTTTCTTTTGGATAAGTACCTAGGAGTAGAGTGGCTGTGTTATACATATGCTATGTATTTAACTCTTTAAGAAACTTTGAAACTTCTTTTTCAAAGTGAAGGTACTATTCTATATTCCCACCAACAGTGTGTAAGCTCCCATTTTTTCACATCCTCACCAATGCTTTGTGTTAGGAGTCTTTTTAATTTGTCATTTGAGTATGTAGTGGTATCTTATTATGGTTTTAATTCACATTCTTCTGATGACTAATGATGTCTGACTTTTTTTATATCTTATTATAGGCCAGTCATATATCTTCTTGTGTTTATTTAAGTATTTTGCCCATTTTATTTATTTATTTATTTAGAGAGAAAGAATTTTTTAAATTTATTTTTTAGTTATCGGTGGACACAACATCTTTGTATGTGGTGCTGAGGATCGAACCCGGGTCGCACGCATGCCAGGCGAGCGTGCTACCGCTTGAGCCGCATCCCCAGCCCCTATTTTGCCCATTTTAAAAATTAGTTTTTTTTTAAAAATTATAAACTATAAGTTTCCTTTAAAAATATAACAGATATGTTCTTTCTCATATACATGTATTGGGAATATTCCCCACCCCATGTTTAATTAGTTGTACATAGTGGTGGGATATGTTAACATACTTGTACATGTACAAAATATGACAGGCCCTCATCAGTAATTCCTCCCTCCCTCCCCTCCTCCTTCCTTCTGGTACCCTTCCTTTACTCTACTCATCTACTTTTGATTTTCATGAGATTCCCCCCAACCCTGATTTTCCTTTTTCTTCTAGTTTCCACATGAGAGAAAACATATAACCCTTGATTTTCTGAGTTTGGCTTATTTCACTTAATGTTCTCAAATTCCAATTCATTTTTCTGCAAATGACATAATTTCATTCTTTAGGACTGATGAACACCTAGGCTGATTCCATAGTTAAGCTTTTGTGAATTGTGCTGCAGTAAGCATGGGTATGCATGTATCACTATAGTGATGACTAATTATTTAGGATAAATAGCCAGGAGTGGTACAGCTGGGTCTTATGGTGGTACCATGCCAAGTCTTTTGAGAACCTCTATACTGATTTCCATAATGGGTGTACTAATTTACAGTTCCACCAACATAAAAGTTCCTTTTTCTCCGCATCCTCTTCTTCATCTGTTTTATTCATCCCCAGTGCTCTGACACCTACCACCTCTTTTAAAATTTTATTTAGAGACAGTCTTGCGGAGTTGCTTAGAGCCTTGCTAAGTTGCTGAGGCTCATTTTGAACTCACTCTCTGCCTCAGCTTCCCAAGCCTCTGAGATTTCAGACATGTGCTACTGCAGCTGGCTTATGAGTCTTTTTTAAAAAAATATTTTTATTAGTTGTTCATGGACCTTTATTTTATTTACTTATTTATATGCAGTGCTGAGAATCGAATCCAGTGCCTCCCACATGCTACACAAGCACTTTACCAATGAACCATGTTTTTATGCCAGTACCATGCAGTTTTTATTATTATAACTATGTAGTATAATTTGAAGTCAGTATTGTGATGCCTCCAGCATTGCTTTTTTGCCTTAGAATTGCTTTGCTATTCTGGGTCTTTTATTCTTCCACATGAACTTTAGGATTTTTTTCTTTTTCTGTGAAGAATGTCATTGGTATTTCAGTGGGGATTACATTAAATCTGTATGCTTTTGGTCCTATGGCCATTTTAACTATTAATTCTGCCTATCCATGAACATGGAAGGTCTTTTCATCATCTTGTGCCTTTGTTTTTTTTCCTTCAATATTCCACAGTTTTTATTGTAGAGTTCTATTACCTCCTTGGTTAGATTTATTCCTAGTTTTTTTTTTTTTTTTTTTTTTTTTGATATTTATTGTTTAGTTGTAATTGGACACAATACCTTTATTTTATTTATTTTTATATGGTGCTGAGGATTGAACCCAGGCCTCATACATGCTAGGTGAGAGTTCTACTGCTGAACCACAACCCCAGCCCGTAGGTATTTAATTTTAATTTTTTTTTAGGCTATCATGAATGGAATTGATTTTCTTACTTCTTTCTCAGGAGGTTCATTATTGGTAGGTAGGAAAGCTATTGATTTTTGTATGTTAATTTTGTAACCCACTACTTTGTTGCTTTTGTTTATTAGCTTTAGTAGTCTTTTGGTGGAGCTTTTTGGATCTTCTACATATAGGATCATATCATCTGCAAACAGTGATTATTTGACTTCCTATCCTATTTTTATCCCTTTTATTACCTTCTCTTGCCTAATAGGTCTGGTTAGAATTTCTAGTACTGTATTAAATAGGAGTTGTGAGAGTGGACATCCTTGTCTTATTCCAGATTTTAAAGGAGATGCTTTTAGTTTTTCCCCATTCACTATGATGTCAGCTTTGAGTTTGTCATATATAGCCTTTATTATGTTGAGGAAAGTTCTTTCTACTCTTAGTTTCTTCATTTTTTTTTTTTTTAACCATGAATGGGTGCTGAATTTTGTCAAAGGCTTTCTCTGTACCTATTGAGATGACTAAGTGATTTTTGTCCTTAATTCTACTCGTGTGATGAATTATATTTATTGATTTGCATATGTTAAACCATCCTGGGATAAAACCAACTTGGTCACAATGTATAATCTTCTTAATATGTTGTTGAGTATGATTGCTATTATTTTGTTAAGGATTTTTGCATATGAGTTCATCAGGGATATTGGTGTGGAGTTTTCTTTCCTTGATATGTCCTTATCTGGTTTTGGTACAAGTGTGATGCTAGTTTCATAGAATGAATTTGGAAGTGTTCTATCCCTATTTCATGGAATAATTTGAGACATTAATTTTTCTTTTTTTTGAAAAAAATATTTATTTATTTTAGTTTTAGGTGAACACAGTATCTTCATTTTATTTTTATGTGGTGCTGAGGATCGAACCCAGTACCTCATGCATGCTAGGCGAGTGCTCTACCACTGAGCCACAACCACAGCCCGAGACATTAATTTTTCTTTAAAGATCTGGTGTAACTGAGCTGAGATCTAGCTGTTCCTGGACTTTTCTTTCTTTCTTTTTCTTTTTTTTTTTTTGAGAGAGAGAAAAATTTTTTTTTTAATATTTATTTTTTATTTTTCAGTGGACACAACATCTTTATTTTTTTATGTGGTGCTGAGGATCGAACCCAGTGCCCCGCGCATGCCAGGCGAGCCCACTACCATTTAAGCCACATCCCCAGCCCTGGACTTTTCTTTGATGGAAGACTTTTTATTTCTGCTTTTATCTCATTGCTTTTTATTGATCTGTTTAGGTTTTCTGTGTCCTCTTGATTCTGTTTTGACAGGTTGTACGTTTTTTGACAAGTATCCATTTCTTCTAGGTTCTCCAGTTTATTGGAGTGTAGGTTTTCAAAATAGTCACTAATGTTCTAGATTTCTGTGATGTCTTTGGTGACTTCTCCTTTTTCATCTCTAATTTTATTAATTTGGGTCTTCCCTCTTTTTCTTTTGGTTAGTTTGGCTAAGTGTTTATCAATCTCATTAATCTTTTTGAAGGACCAACTCTTGTTTCATTGATGCTTTGTATCTTTTTAAAATCTCAATTTCATTGATTTCAACTCTGATCATAATTATTTCCTCCCTTCTACTAATTTTGTATTTGATTTCTTCTTTTTCAAGGGCCTTGAGATGTATCATTAGGTTGTTTATTGGGTATCTTTCTGATTTTCTGATGTAGACACTCATAGCTATAAACTTTTCTTAGAACTACCTTTGTAGTCTCCCAGAGGTTCTATTACATGTATCATTATTCTCCTTTGAGTCTTAAGAATTTTTAAATCCCTCTCCTGATCTATTTTTTAACCACCTATTCATCATTCAAAAGTGTATTATTCAATCTCTGTGTGTTTATAGTTTCTGTAGGGGTTTTTGGTGTTGATTTCATTCCATTATGATCTGATAAGATGTATATATTTTGTGTGTGTGTGTGTGTGTGTGTGTATTTGCTAAGAGTTGCTTTATCACCTAAAATATGGTCTATTTTGAAGAAGGTTTTACAAGCTCCTGAAAAAAAGTGTATTTGGCTGTTTGTGGATGAAGTAATTATATAGATGTCTGTTAACTCCCACTTAATTTATAATATTTTTCAGGTAAAGATAATCTTTACTGAGTGTATGTCTGGGTGACCTATCTGTTGCTGAGAGAGGTGTGATATCACCCAATATTATTGTATTGGGGTCTGAGCCTTTAATTTGAGTAATTTTTATGTAATTGGGTATACCAGCATTTGGGGTACAAATATTTACTATTGTTTAAATTGTTCCCTTTAACAGTATAAGTGACCTTCTTTGTCTCTTCTGAGTAATTTTGGCTTGAAGTCTGCTTTTTTGGATATCAGAGTAGGTACCTCTGCTTGTTTTCAGGCTTCATTTGCATGGCATATTAATTTCAGCTTGTCAGTGTCTTTACATGGAAAGTGAGTCTCCTACAAACAATATGTAGTTGGGTCTTGGTTTTTAAATCATTCTGCCAACCCCAGTCTTTTAATTGGAGATTTGAGGCTATTTACATTCAGGGTTGTTTTGGAGCAATGTTTATTATTTTCTGCCATTTTGATTTATTTCTAATGGTTAATTTGGTTTCTGTTTCTCACTTGCTTAGGTATGCCTCAAATGAAATTTGTTAATTTGTCAGTCTGGGTTTGTTTTTTTTTTTTTATTTCTTCTTTATGGAGTATTTCTTTAAGTATTTTCTGTAGCTCTGACTTACTGGTCATGAATTTTTTTAGCTTCTATCTAGAAGGTCTTAATTTCTCCTTCAGTTCTGAAGGATAGCTTTGCTGGATATAGCAATTTTAGATGACAGTTATTTTCTTTCTTTTTAATATATATATATTTTTAGTTGCAGATGGACTCAATACTTTTATTTATTTATTTTATGTGGTCCTGAAATTGAACCCAGTGCCTCACACGTGCTCGGCAAACACTCTACCACTGAGCCACAACCACAGTCGTCACCACCACCACCACCACCACATATTTTCTCTCAGGACTTGTGACACATCATTCCAAGTCCTTCTGGCTTAGAGTTTGTGCCAAGAAATTAGAAATAATTTGGATTGACTTGCCTTTAAATGTGACCTGATTTTTTTTTTTTTTTTAGGCTTTTAAAAATTTATCCTTGCTCTGTATATTAGGCATTTTAATTATAATGTGTTGTGGAGAATTTTTAAATTTTGTTTGGGATTCTGGGTGACTCTTGTATCTGGATGTCCATCTCATTCTCAATATTTGGATGTGTCTCTGTTATTTCCCAGAAGAGATTAACCATTCCATTAATCTGTACCTCACATCTCTCTTCAATTCTAGTGATTCTTAAATTTGGTCTCTTTCTGTTGTAAGAATTCTTATATATTCTGGTCATTTTTACTTATTTTCTTTTCTTTAATACTGTATGAATGTTCGAGACTGGCTACTTTGTCTTCTAGCCCTTAGATTCAGACCATCTTTAGCATGGTCTGTTCTATTAAAAAGAGACTTGCGACTGAATATTTGATTTATTATATCTCTCATTTCCATGATTTCTCTTTGGTTCTTTTTCAATATCTCTGTCTTCGAATTGAATTACTTATATCAGTACCATTTTTCTTAATTCATTCTGTGCTTTTTTTTTTTTTTTGTGGAATTCATTGATCATTTTTATAATCATTCTTTTGAATTTTTTATTTGATATTTCATCTGTGTCAGTATCTTTGGAGTCATTTGCTGGTGAATTAAGAACTTCAGAAGATGCTGTGTGGCCTTGTTTCTTCTTGGTTCTTGTATTTCTGTGTTGGGTTTTATGCATCTGTTTGAATTTAGTTCTCTTCTACTCTTATGTGTGGACCTTTTTAGGGCATGGCCTTCTCTTGCCAAAGTGTCCTAGAGTGTTCTAGATTGAGCCCCTCTTATAGGGTGTCATCCACAGACTGTTAATTCTGTTTTTACTGTAGAAATGGAACTCTGTGAGTGGGACGTGAGGGCCCACTCTTAGTCTTTCCTACTTGGGGCCTGCCTGGTCATTAGTTTTGTTTTTTGTCTTTTCTACTCTTTGTATTAAAGTATTACTGAAATTTGACTATGGTTAATTTGTATGTGGAACAAGGTATGCTTTTGGCTTGAATTAGTTCAATAGCAGTCTCTACTCTATGAACTTGTAGTGTCCTTGTACATTCCTAGCACCTCACAGAAATGGGGAAATGTACAATGGCAACCACTGAAGCAAACAATATACAGCATTAAAAGAAATACCTGGTGCCTACTATGACATTTACAATACTAATTGCCACAAAAACCAGAAATCATAGTGTCAGCAGTTGCCAACAGCAAAAATAAAACAACCATGGACTAGATGTGGCATTAAAGCAAGCAGCAGGTATCAACTGGGTCATCAACAGCATTAATAACTGCAGTGATGTGAATGCTGGGGGCAGGAGTTACATAAACTATTAAATAGTTTTAAAAGATGGCAAAATACAGTCCATTAAGAGAAAAAAATTGTGGGGCTGGGGTTGTGGCTCTGTGGTAGAGTGCATGCCTCAAGATGTGCAAGGCCCTGGGTTTGATCCTCAGCACCACATAAAAATAAATAAATGAAATAAAGGTATTGTGTCCAACTACACCTAAAAAATAAATATTAAAAAAATGTGATAGGTATAAGAAAGTTTAGGATGCCCAAAATGTGAGGAGAGAATGCAGAAGAGATGTAGCAAATGCTAGATATAAAGAAAGAAGAAAAATAGGAAAAACAAAGTAAAGGGAGAGATAAAATGAGAGAATTTGGCTATTGTGGGGAAAGAAAGAGAAATGAGGAATAAAAAAGCCAACAGTGGCTCAGGAGGATGAGACAGGAGGATCGCAAGTTCAAAGGCAGCCTCAGCAATGGCAAGGCGCTGAGCAACTCAGTGAGACCCTGTCTCTAAATAAAATACAAAATAGGGCTGGGGATGTGGGGATGTGGCTCAGTGATTGAGTGCCCCTGAGTTCAATCCCCAGTACCAAAAAAAAAAAAAAAAACAAGCCAAAAGAAACCAAAACCCTAACCCTCAAAAGACAAAGCAAAGAAAAATAACTGTTGTAAAAGAATATTAAAAATGAGGAAAAAAGAAACAAATATGTGTGTGTGTGTGTGTGTGTGTGTGTGTGTGTATATATATATATATATATATATATATATATATATATATATATATATATATAATTTATGAACAAATTAGCACAGCAAGAACACCAAAAGAAAAAAGGGAGTAGGGAGGTGATTAAAGCTGTCAATGAGAATGACAGTTGGTTTGATTACATAACTGAAGTCTATGAAACATGCTACCTAACAAGAGCAGAATATATATCTTTTCAAATCAATATGGAACATTCTCTGAGGATAGGTCATATATTTTGTTATGCCATAAAATAAGTCTTCATTAAGTTAAAAAATATTAAAATCACAGAGTATGGGCTGGGGATCTAGCTCAGTTGGTAGAGTACCTGTAAAATCACAGAGTATGGGCTGGGGATCTAGCTCAGTTGGTAGAGTACCTGCCTCGCATGCACAAGGCCCTGGGTTTAATCCCCAGCATGACCAAAAAAAAAAAAAAAAATCACACTGTATATGTGTTCTGACAGCAATGGAGTAAAAGTAGAAATAACAACAGAAATTTGGTAAATATATAAATAATGTGGAAATTAAACAGCACTCTCCTATATAAAGAAATGGGTTAAAGAAATTGCAAGGGAAATTAGAAAACATTTTGAGTATAATGTAAATTAAAAAGTAACATGTGGTATTACATGCCTGTAATCCTGGTGACTGGGGAGGCTGAAACAGAAAGATCTCAGGTTTGAGTCCAGCCTGAACAATGTAGTGAGACCCTGTTTCAAAATAAAAAATAAAAAGGACTAAAAATAATAAGAAAAAAATATGTTTCGCCTTTAAGAGAAAGACAAAATAAAAAGGACTGAGGAGGTAGGTAGCTCGTTGATAAAGCATTACTGAGTTCAATTCCCAGTACTCCCCCCCCCCCCATTGGAAGCAGCTAAAGCAGTGCTCAGGAAAATTTATAGCTCTAAGTACCTACATTAAAAAGAAGAGAGTCTGCAAATCAATAACTGTCTACCTTAAGAAATTAGGAAAGAGAAGCATAAACTAAAAGCAAGCTAAAGGACGGAAATGGATTAAAGAGGAAAGAAATAGAGAATAGAAAGCAGTAGAGAAATCGTTTGAAAACAAAAAGCATTTGAAAACAAAAGTTGGTTCTTTGTAAATGTCAATTAAATGAATAAGCTGTTCACTGGACTAATTAAAGAGACATGATTTAAGTGACTAAAACCAGGAATGAAAGGAGAAGTTACTACTGACTTTACAGAAATAAAGCAGATTTTAAGGGAATATGGACAGTTGTATCTCACCAAACTGGATAACCTAGATCAAATGGGAAACTTCCTAGAAAGATAGAAATTACCAAAGCTGACTTTAGAAGAAATAAAAAATTTGAATAGACCTGTAACAGTAAAGAAACTGAATTCATAGCCAAAAAATGTTTGCGCACACATTCTCTCTTGCGCTTTCTCTCTCTCTCTCTCTCACACACACACACACACACACACACATGCGCGCGCGCGCGCGCGCGCGCGCAAGTCCCAGGACATATGATTTCATTGGTGAATTTTTCCAAATGTTTAGGGGAAGAATTAACACCAATACTTCATAAACTATTTCAAAAAATTGAAAAGATCAGTAATACCCCATTACCAAAATCAGACAAATGTATTACAAGGTAAGGAAACTAAAAAATATAGACACAAACAACACAAATATTCTGAACTGATAGCATACTGAATGCAGCAACATGTAAAAGGGATTACATATCATAACCAGGTGGGATTTATCCCTAGGATGCAAAGCTGGTTCAATATATGAAAATCAACATCATATACCATATTAATAAAGGACAAAAATAAAATGAACACCTCAATAGATGGAGAAGAAAAGAGGCATTTGACAAAATTTAATACCCTTTCATTATCAAAGCATGCAAACTAGGAATGGGGAGGAATCCTCTTTGAACACCATTGATGAAAATAAAGAGCATCTTTGAAAAATCCACAGGTAGTTTCATATTAGTGAAAAATGAGAAACTTTCCAAGATTATAAACAAGGCAAAGAATTGTTGCTGTTATTCAACATTGTATTTCTAGCCAGGACAATAATAAGGTAAGAAAAAGACAAGATAACCAGTTTGCAAAATGAGAAGTAAAACTAAGTCTACTTGTAGATCCTATGGTTTTTTCCTATGTAGAAATCTTAAGGAACTGACTATTATAGCTAAATAATAATAATAAATGCATTCTAAATACAGTGGTGCAAACAATTTGAACATAAATAAAAAAAGATAACAGTGGTATGTACATTTGGGACCTTGATATAGATTTTTTTTTTGGTAGAGGGGATTGATCCCAGGGGGGCTTAACCACTGAGCCACATCCCCAGCCCTTTTTGTATATTTTATTAGAAATAGAGTCTCTAAGAGTTGCTAAGTCCCTTGCTAAGTTGCTGAGACTGGTTTTGAACTTGTGATTCTCCTGTATCAGCCTCACAAGCTGATGGGGTTACAAGTGTGCATCCCTGCACCCGACCCTTGATATAAATTATATGTGAGCTAAATATATTTGCTGTTGGTACTTACATTGTAATTTAGTGAATTAATAAGGGACAAATTTTGAATGTGTGGTTTCTATAGATGCACCTAACTTCATACAGTAATATGAAGTTACGTTTTTGGACTTTTTATGAAAGGTATTTTCACTATACTGTCTCACAGAGAAAGATTGTGGTATTCTCATTTGGGTTCAGAGTGGTTAAGTAATATACTCAGGATCACTTAGCTAGTTAGTAGTAGAGCCACTCATATCTCTTTGCATTGTGTCACTTTTTTTTTTTTTAAAGAGAGAGAGAGAGAGAATTTTTTAATATTTATTTTTTAGTTTTCGGCGGACACAACATCTTTGTTTGTATGTGGTGCTGAGGATTGAACCTGGGCCGCATGCATGCCAGGCGAGCGCGCTACCGTTTGAGCCACATCCCCAGCCCCCCCAGCATTGTGTCACTTTTTAAAAAATATTTATTTATTTTTTTTAGTTGTAGTTGGACTCAATCTCTTTATTTATTTATTTTTATGGTGCTGAGGATCGAACCCAGGGCCTCGCACGTGCTAGGTGAGCACTCTATCACTGAGTCACAACCACAGCCCTACATTTTGTCACTTTTGTGGCTTTAATACCTAAGAAGTATCTAAGTGTTTTTGTAGATCAAAAACACTACTTGTCTTTCAAGTATATAAGAATATAATTTTTCGCAGTTTGAATCACATCTTATGCTTAATACTTTATTGAAGTACAATTAACATATAATAAACTGTACATGTAAAGTGTGTAATACATGCTTTGACATGTGTATACTCATGAAACCATCACTTCAGTTAAGATAATGAAAATATTCCTAATTTGTAAGTTATGCTCTCTTTTAATTTGACATTATTTGTGCATTAAATTATTTCATGATATTGTTCTAAGATTTTAAACTCTTGAGACACAAAGTCCTATATTTTAGTCATATTTGTACAGCCCTCCTGTACCAGTCAGGACTTTTAAAAATGATCCATTTTTTTTAAAATGGATGCATTATAATTATTCATTAATTGTAATTCATTATGCCATATTCATAACATGTACCTAACATAAGTTGATTAATCTCATTCCCTAGTACCTTCTGTTTTCCTCACCTCCACCCTCCTGGCCTGACCCACTTATTCTACTCTAACCTCCTATTATTTATTACTATTATTTTTTCAATGAGTGTATTATAATTTTATATATATATATATATATATATACACATACATACATACACACACATAGGTAAAAGCAGAATTTATTGTGGTATAGCAATACATGGACAAAGCATAATTTGGTGGATTTTATTTGTCAGTACTTCTTCATGTCTTCCCATCCTCCCTTCCTTTAGATTACCTTTGTGTTTTTTTGGACTCCCTTCTTTTTTCATGTAACTCTCCTTGCCCCCTTTCTATTACACACACACACACACACTCTCTCTCTCTCTCTCTCTCTCTCTCACTTTAGTATGAGAGAAAATATTCAATCCTCAACTTTCTTGAGTCTGGCTTATTTCACTTAGCATGATATTCTCCAGTTCCAACTATTTACTAGCAGATGTCACAAAATCATTCTTTATGGCTGAGTAAAACATCATTGTCTGTATATATACCACATTTTCTTTATCTATTTGTTGACAGGCACTTAAGCTGGTTCCATAACTTGGCCATTATGAATTGCACTGCTATAAACGTTGGTATGTCTGTATCACTATAGTAAGCTGAGTTTGGTTCTTTTGGATAAATACCAAGGAGTAGAATAGTGTGTTCTTGAGGAATCTCCATACTGCTTTACAAAGCGATTGTACTGATTTGCAGTTTCACCAACAATGCATGTTTACCTTTTCCAACACATCTTCAACAGTATTTATTTATTTATGTATTGGTACTGAGGATCAAACCCAGGCCCTTGAGCATGCTAGGCAAGCACTGTATCACTGAACTATACCCTTAGTCCCTAGCATTTACTGTTATTGAGAACTTAAAAGAAACATAAAAATCTCTGCTTCATTACTTAATTTAAAAAAAATTCTAGTTGATATCTAAGAATATCAACTAGATGTAATTTTCTGCAGTAGAATTTTTTTTTACCTCAGTGGAATTAGGATTTTTTAAGGGGTTGATACAAGTTTCAGTTTTGAGATAAGATTTACTATTAAGCTTATCTACTTGGTTTTATATTTTTTAAAATTGTAACAAATCAGTGGGACTTGGTAGAAAAGATGGTTTGAAGTTTCCTATTCATTCTCAATTTCCTATACTAAAGATTTTGTAGATCAAAAACACTACTTGCCTTTCAGAGATGAACCATTCAAATAGAAAATTTAACATAGTTTATAATTAAATGTAATATAATTTGATATATTACATATTCTGAAGCATGTGTTGCTTAACTACAGGGATGTATTCTGAGAAGCGTGTTAAAAGATTTCATCATTTTGTGAACATCATAGAGTGCCCTTTCACAAACCTAGACGGTATAAGTTAGTCACTTGATATAGATATATGAGGCTGCTGCTAGCATACACAGCATACTTTCTTTTAATATTTATTTTTTTAGTTGTAGTTGGACATAATACCTTTTTAAAAAATATATATTTTTTAGTTTTTTTAGGTGGACACAATATCTTTATTTTATTTTTATGTGGTGCTGAGAATCGAACCCAGTGCCTCACGCATGCTAGGCGAGCACGCTACCACTTGAGCCACACCCCCAGCCCAATACCTTTGTTTTATTTATTTATTTTTATGTGGTGCTGGGAATGAACCCAGGGTCTTAAATGCGCTAGGCGAGTGCTCTATACCACTGAGCCACAACCCCAGCCCCTCACAGCATACTCTTTTATAGTATTTTTTTAATTTGATTTTTAGTATTGAGCTTTGAACCTAGGGCCTTCTACCATGGAGCAACGTCCCCAGCCCCTTCTCCCACCCCTTTTTTGGTTTTAATTTTGAAATCAGTTCTTGCTAAGTTGCTGACTCTGGCCTTGAACTTTGGGATCATTCTTTCTCAGCCTCCTGAACGGCTGGGATTACAGGTGTGTGCCAGCTTGCCTAATGAAACTATTTTTTAAAAAAGCAGATGGCGTACACACTGAGAAAAGATGTTTTTTTAAAGTATAGTATAATATATAAACCAATAACAGTTATTATTATCATTTTCAAATATTATGTACTGCACTTAATTGTATATGCTATATACATGTTATGTGAATAATAGTGCAGTACTGTACTAAGACATTGTAGATATAGGTGGCTACGAGGCACTAGGCAATAGGGAGTTTTCAGCTCTGTTATGTGCGTATGGAACTGTCATTGGATGTGTGATCCATTGTTGATGTTATGTAGTGCATGTCTATACATTCAGAATATTATGTGACTATTTAAGAATGTTGCTATATTCAGAATATTACTTATTCCAGTACTGAAATTCTACATTATTTGCTTTTATCTTTTAATTACTATTAGAGAGGCTGGTAAATGTTTCAAATTGTGGATAGTCTGACTAGCACAGGAAGAGAACAGGTAAATCTACAATCTCATACCTCAAAGTTATAAAACAGATAAATCTATTACAGGTAGCATGCAGACACTGAAAACATCAGTTTTTTTTTCTTTTTTTTTAATATTTATTTTTCAGTTTTCGGTGGTCACAACATTTTTATTTTATGTGATGCTGAGGATCGAACCCAGAGCCTGCACATGCCAGGCGAGTGCATTACTGCTTGAGCCACATCCCCAGCCCCTGAAAATATCAGTTTTAAGTCTTAAGAAATTCACTGGTAGAAATACCAGAGAAAGACTATAAAATAAGTATTTTTAAGATCATTGAATTGTTTTAAGAAGGAATAAAAGAGCAGGAAGAAACAAAGATACTACTAAAATAGACTAGATTAGTTGCTAAACATGCAGCATAAAAGCCACTGAGGTTTAAAAAAGCTCATTGTATAGAAGAAATGGGATTTAAAGTTGGAAATGCAGATTACAACCTATAGACAGAAAAGGGGAAATATGTTAATGATTACTTACCTTTCTTTTTTTTAAGTATTTAATTTTTAGTTATAGGTGGACAACAATGTCTTTATTTTTACTTTATGTGGTGCTAAGGATCGAACCCAGTGCCTCACGCGTGCCAGGTGCACGCTCTACCTCTGAGCCACAACCTCAGCCCTACTTTACCTTTCTTAAAAATTATTTAATTAATTTATCTATTCATTTATTTTTATGTGGTGGTAAGGATCAAACCCAGTGCTTCACAAATACTAGGCAAGTACTCTGCCACTGAACTACAGCTACAGTCCCTGGTTACTTACTTTTTAACACAGTTGTGCCAGGTGCTTTTTTAAAATACTTACCTCATTTAATTCTCAGAACCACTTTTTGAGGTAGTTTAATATCCCACTTGCAGAGAGTACTGTCACAGAGTAAAAACAGTAGATGAAGCAACATCAGTGAAGAAAATGATGAGCTAAGTTTTGAATATCATAAGGAACTTTTGGGGATTTCTGGGGAGTAATCTGGAAGTCACTTGAGCTCAGGAGAGAGATCTGGGCTTAAAATTTTAAGCTGCTTAAGTTCTCAAGGTTGTTGGGCTTGCTGAATACACCCAAATCTGTTTACTTACAAATAGAGTAGTTTATTTAAAGGTTGCTGACTAAAGGAAGATGTAGTTGAAGGGATGATTTAAGTCTGACATCTGACATTTTCTATCTACCTTGGCAAATCTGTAAAGAAAAAAATAGATTATTTGTGGCATGAGATTGAGGTAGAGGAATGGTAGACTGGGGAGTGACTGTTAAAGGTTATATATATAAGATTATGTGGTGACAAAAATATTCTAAGATTGATTGTAGTGGTAGTTCTACAACTCAGTAAATATACTAAAAACCGTTGAATTATACACTTTAAATGGATGAATTGTATGTTAAATGAATTATATCTCAAAGCAATTCTAACAAAAAGTATTCTTCATATGTAAATGTGTTGACCATGACCAAGAATAAACACAGTTTAGCAAAAAAAAAAGTTAAAAAAAATTATATATTAACTTCAGATACAAGAATTTCCATATCTTTAAATGTTCACTAAGTGTTTCTTGATGTATATATTTTCTGTTTGTAACCTCATTGAGAAGTTACACATCACTGCATGGTTCAGAATTCATCAGGAAACATCCAAATGATTTAGAGGTATTAGAAAGTACTTGATAATTGAAGCCATGGGAAAAAAAAAAAAAATATATATATATATATATATATATATATATATATATATATATAAATAACTTAGAAGAGATTTGTACAATGAGTAGTTGAATGGGCCTATGGGTTATAGACAGAACCTAGGGAAGAAAAACATGGATGGATGGAGGAGGAAGGTGAAAGGGGAAGAAAACCAGGAGTATGGTATTATGATTAGGAAGAGTGAACAAATGGTTTGAATAGAATTCTCCTTCAGCAATGTGACCTACTAAGTAAGGATTGTGTTCCACTAGTGAAAATTGCTGATGGTTTTGGCAAGAGCAGTATTGGTGGAATTTTGGATGGAGTAGGCTAAATGAATGGAAGTGAAGTTAATACAGTGCATATTTCTTTTTTAAAAGAATTTTGGCTAAGGAGAGGTGTGTCAGAAGAAAACGTAGGTTGAGGAAGGTTTTTAAAATTTATTTTTAATTTGTTTTTAATGTATGATGAGAAAATAAAAGATGAAGAATTGAAGAGGAGAGGATAATTGATAAAGCAAGGTGACAATCAGTAAGAATGAATCAGTACAAAGAGCTGCCTCTTGGGACTGTCCTTTCTATAGAATAAAAGGAGACAAGGATGTTTAAGGATACAGGATACTGAGAGAGGGATTGAGAAGATTTGGATGTTCATGATTGAATATTAAGCAGTTGCTACTATCTGATGATTTCTCTCTTTTTTTAATGTTTATTTTTTAGTTGTAGTTGGACACAATATCTTTGCTTTATTTATTTATTTTTATGTGGTGCTGAGGATGGAACCCAGGGCCCTGCACGCTCTAGGCGGTCTACTGCTGAGCCACAACCCCAGCACCCCTGATGATTTCTCTTTTGTCAATAAATAAGACTGGTTGCTGAGAGGAAGGAGGATATGGAAAAGGGAAGGGGGCTTGAAAACAGTAGGTTTTTTGTGCAGATTCTAATCAGGGAAGCCTAGAAAGATTTCTAAACAAAAAGCATTGAGAGTTTAATTGAGGTTAGAGATCTAGAATGGAGGTTGAGTAATTTCTTTTTTGGAGTGAGAATTAAAGCAACCCACGGTTAATATTTTGCCAGGACAACAAGGTAGAAGAAGAGGGGGCAGAGGCATTGAAGTATGAGGACTGTGTAAGAAGGAAGCAAAACAGGAAGGACTTGATAGAGAGAAAATCAAGGAGTTCAGGGATTTAAGTAATCTTTGTGGAGCTAGGTCAATTTATTAAATGGCTAATTTACAGGAAATTTTACAGTGCCTTATATTGGGTCTAGAGAATTTCTCAGAGTTGTGCTGCTATGGATAGGGATTCCCCAAATTAGTGTACAGTAGTGTTCAATGGAGAGTCTAGTCATTTCGTGGAAAATATTCAGTGTTTCACAGTTTTTGAAAGAAATGTAAAACTGACAAAATTTATTCTATTTGGAGTGATAGATTTGTAGCTGGTTCTTAATAAAAAGGATTATGATAGAATCTTGGTCGTAGTGAAACTGAAACTGAATGGGGTGAGGAGTAAGGGGAAGAGCATTGGTCTGTGCCTGGTCAACCTCTTAAACTGGACTATTTGAAGGATTGTATTGACATTACCAGAGGTATTGTCAGGATTTGAACCAGAGAGAACAATAGGCATTTGACAGGTCTTCAATGAGTGGTGACAGAAATGAGAATGGGCACAAGATGATAGGTGATTATAAAACTTTTTCATTTGGGCAAAAGCTCTGTAGAGGTTGTTGAGACATTGACCCTGACATAAGTGGAATAATTAACAATGATGATGAAGATAGTTAACATTTATTGGAGGTTTTCTTTGTGCCAGGCACTGCCCTTGTTATGAATGTAATGCACTCCACTATTGTCATGTATGAAAGAAATTAAAAAAATAAAAAACGCTAAACGTAACTGGATTCCTTAATCTCAGGAATCCTTTGAAGTGAGAGATTGTCTTCAAAGAGACTCATAACAAGGGCTGCAGTTGTGGCTTGGTGGTAGAGTGCTTGCCTAGCACACGCGCGGCACTGGATTTGATTCTCAGCACCACATAAAAATAAACAAAATAAAGGTATTGTGGTATCCATCTATAACCAAAAAAACAGAGACCCATAATATTCCCAGAATATCATGAGGTTTACATGTTGGGGAGCAAGGATTCAAACTCAGGCTGACTCCAGAGCAGATGTTTCTAACTACTTTGCTGTGTCATCATGGGAAAGTACGTTAATGTAATTTGTCCAGCATATGTAGTCTATGTGTGCTAAATAATTCACATTGTTTTAATTACCTTAAAGGAAAACTGTTCAGTAGGATTTTGATGATTTCTAATTTGGTGGTGATTGTGTTACTATATATTTGTGTTTAATTAGAACAGTGTTCTAAGTGTGTGGTTCCTGGACTAATAGCATCAACAACATCAACTGAGATCTTGTTAGAAACAGCAATTTTAACCTTGTTTCAGATCTGCTGCTTGAGAATCTTTGGGAATGGAGCCTAAAAGTTTGTTTCAACAAGCTATGCACTTCTGATTCAGGCTAAAATTTGAGAACAGTTAACCCAAAGTAGAATATGGGAAGGTGAATGAGATTTTGAATTAGATACTAGAGAGGTGTTGATTATCTAGTGTTTTGGGGGTCACACTCTGAATTGAATTCTGGTGGGGAATTATTAACCTTATTTTTTACTTTGCATGATTGCAGTTTAGTAGTTGATGCTACTAGGCAAGAGTGAAATGGAAGCAAAATGTCAGTGGATCATCATAACTGTTGTCAGCCCAAATTACATGCTGGGTACAACATCAGCATTATTTTCTTTCCTTTAAACATTTAAAAGTAATATTTTATACACAAATAGATAACAAGTTTTGAAGCAATAATAAAACAAATATCCATGAATCCAGTATACTATTTAAGAATTAGAACATCACCAGTGCCCTGAGAAACCGATCCTATTCCTATTTTCCTTCCAGAATTAATCTACTGCCACAGGTTTATATAAATCATTGCTTTGCTTCTATAGATTTACTTCTATAGATTTATTTCTATAGATTTTATAGATTTCATCCTGAAATTTCTACAGTACTAATTTTGCTTGCTTGTTTTTTAAAAAAAATAATATCAAAATGTTTTTTTTAAAAACTTAGCTTTGTTCACCTAACATTTCTGGATTTGTTAATATAGCTGCATGTAGTTCATTCATCCTTATTGCTGAGCAATAATTATATTTGACAGTTCATTTATTCTTTTAATGAACATTTGGGATGCTTTTATTATTTTTAAAAAATTTTTCGCTATTACAGACCAGGGACGCCAAGAAACTGCTTGTATATCTCATGGCACATATATGCAAGAATTCCTGTAGGGTTTATACCTTGGAGTAGAGCTGTGATGTCATTTGGGTATTTTTCTACTTCACTGGATTTTGCCGAATTGTTTCCCAAAAGTGGTTATACTATTTGACAGTTTACCAGTTGTTCTACATCTTTATTACTAATTTTTGGTAATAAAGTAAATGCAAAATGGTATCTCAATGTGGTCATAATTTGAATTTGCCTAATTAGGTTGACCACCTTTTTATGTCAGCTATAATTTTATGATTTAAAAAATGTATTTTTGATCTTCCTACATATTTTTCTATTGTCTCTTATTGGTGTATAGGAGAACTTGATATATTTTGGGTAGTCACTATTTGTTATTTAAATATCTTCCCAGTTTGATTGTGTGGAATCTTAAAGAATAGAAGTCCTTTGAACTTTAGATAGGGCAAAGGGGAGGGAGGGAAAGGGAGGGGGCATGGGGGTAGGAAAGATGGTAGAATGAGATAATCATTACCCTCAATACATGTATGAAGACATGAATGGTATGACTCTACTTTGTGTACAACCAAAGACTTGAAAAATTGTGCTCTATAAGTGTAATATAAGTTGAATTGCATTCTGCTGTCATAAAATTAAAATTAAAAAAAAATAGAAGTCCTTAATTTTGATGACATTGCTCTTTTGTTTCTGCACTTTTTGTGTTCTACTTCAGAAATCTTTCTCCATTCAGGGATCATAAAATATTTTACTTTAAAAAATTAAAGTGTTGCTTTCAAAGTCTTCAATCCATCTGGAATTGATTTTTCTGTATGGGTTAGGATTAGGGTCTCCAATTTTTTTTTCTTCTCATTATGAGTTATTGGTCCAGTACCATTTACTTAATAGTCTTTTCCCCAGTGGTTTGCAATGCCACCTCTGTCATACCAAGTATCCATGTGTTTGGGTTTTAGGTTTGTTTAGAGGTCTTTCTTATTGGTGAATTTATTTTCTATTTTTAGATATATATTTGTTATATATCCTTAAAAGTAAAGGATTTTTGTTATAGATAAAATTAACAGTAGTAACTCCATTAAATGTCCAGTGTTCGCATTTCCCCAGTTGTGTTCTATATGTAAAGCTTGTGTGTATATAAAACCTATAGTTTTTGTTTAGATCAGTTGCCAATTAATGTCTATTTGTTGTGACTGATTGATATCTTAAACCTCTGTTCATATATAGATTTCTTCTTTGTTTCTCAAACTGCCTGTTCGCCCTTTTTGCCTTGTTGCTTTTGTTTTAAGAGAAACAGAGTTATGGTAGATTTTGCTGATTGCCATGCCAGTGTTGTTTAGTATGTCTCTCTGTTCCCATGTTCCTAAAAAATGGTTATTAGATATAGAAAGCCTGTTCTGATTTATTTATTCACTAATTTAAATATAATTCTTATATAATTCATTCATTTAAAGTATATAACTGAATGATTTTTAGTATATTTGTAGAAATGTGGAACCATTTTCTGTCTATAGATTTGCCTACTCTGGACATTCACAGAGATGAAATCATATAATATGGGATCCGTTGTGACTGTTTTTTTTCTCATGGCCTGTATTCAAGGTTCTTGCATGTTACTAGTATGGGTGAGCACTTCATTCCTTTTTGTCACTAAATATTTTACTCTGTGGATATACTATTCTGTATCTGTCCTTGTCAATTGATGGACATTTGGGTTGTTTTCACCTTTTGGCTATTGTTGCTGTGTTGCTGTGAACATTTGTGTGTATGTTTTTGAACAGATATAGGTTTTTATCTTGTAGATGTATACCTAAGGGTAGAATTGCTGTATTATGGTAACTCAGTGTATAACTTTTGAAGATCTGTCAGATTGTTTTCCAGAATATCTATACCAGTCCCATCATCTGAGGGTTTTAACGCCACCCCTCCACACCCCCGCCATAGATCCTTTTAGTATTTATTTCTAAGGCCTTAGTCATATCACCTTTTTGATTTCCAACATTGGTAAATTTATGTCCTCTTTTTGTTTCTTTTTGTCTTGTGTCAGTTTTACTGATTTTTTTGATTAGGGGCGGGTCCTGGGAATTGAACTCAGGCACCTGGCCACTGAGCCACATCCCCAGCCCTATTTTGTATTTTATTTAGAGATAGGGTCTCAGTGAGTTGCTTAGTGCCTCATTTTTTGCTGAGGCTGGCTTTGAACTCTCAATTATCCTGCCTCAGCCTCCCGAGCTGCTGGGATTAACAGGTGTGCGCTACTGTGTCCAGCTGATTGTGGGTCCCCCCCCCCCACCCCCAGAGAGATCTTTGTTTCATTATTTTTTCCCCTTTCCTGTTTAAAATTCCGTCAATTTCTGTTCTTTATTACTTCCTTCTTCTTGTTTGGGGTTTATTTTGCTTTTTAATTCTGGTTTTAGAGCATGTCAAAATATCAGTTAACCTCTTTCCATCTATTTTCTTCAATTATTTTTTTAGTCGTAGATGGACACAATATCTTTATTTATTTATTTTTATGTGGTGCTAAGGATCAAAACCAGTGATATTGAGTAAAACTGAGAGTTTTGGGTTTTTATGTAATTTTAGTTCATCATTTAAAATCTAACAATGGTTAGTTCTTAATTGTTTATTTTTTTAGTTAATGGAACTTTGTTTTATTTATTTATATGTGGTGCTGAGAATTGAACCCAGTGCCTCACGTGTGGTAGGCAAGTACTCTACCACTGAGCTACAATCCCAGCCCCAGTTAGTTCTCAATTCTTAAGATTAAATTGCTTCTAAAAAATTTAAATCTCAAACACCTGAGACCATACCAGCAGTATCAATATTTTGGGACTTAAGTAATCTTTATTTTTCTTTTTAGACCATGCGAAGACACAGAAATGAGGTGACAGTTGAACTGCGGAAGGTAAGAGAAATATGCCTTTAAAGAAAACAAGTTAAATGATTTTTCTGATGTTAGAATTCTGTTTAACTTGAATAATGAAAATACTGTGACAAATTAGTGGTCATCCCTAAATAAAAACAGCATAAAGACACATCATTAATTTGCAGTGGTATATACTCACAATATCTTCCATTTATCAAGTGTACTAGGTACTGTGAGTAGTACTTTATCATCATTGAAATTTTCAAAGATCTGATGAAGTTGGATACTGTTCCTTCATATCCTCTTTCTCTGGGCTATGTACTACTAGCTAGGATTCCTCTCCCCTTTCCCATATAAAACTTCCATATACTTGCTAGAGGTATTTTAGGAAAATAGAAGTAGGAAAAACCTTGTATCTTACCAGTCAAATGTAACTGCTGTTAAAATACTCTCTTCCATTATTTTAAGAGTTACTGTCATCAAATTTTCCTGCTTAACCCACTTTATTTAAAGCAAATATTTAAATTGCCAATCAAGAAGATATACATAATGAATTCCCTCTAGATACATGTACTTTCTAAGAATAAATTCGAAATTTATTTCAGACCCTGATGTTAGTCTTAGATTAGATTCTTGTCCTGATCTAATTCACTTCTAAAACTCTTTCCTATATTAAATTACCATCTTGGAACTTTCAGTTTTAAATAAAAGAAATGTCTTAATTCTGAAAATATGTACCCTTTCAGAATCTCTAGAACCTTTTTTAAAATTTATTTATTTTTTATTTTTTCTTTAGACCCTTTAAAATCTCTAAAACTTTAAAAAGTAACAGTACCGTTTGCCAGATGAATCCATCGATGAGGTTAGAACCCTCATAATTTCGTTACCTCCCAAAGGCCCCAACTCTGAAAACTGTTGCATTGGGGACATTTCAGGTACAAACCATAATACAGGCTGAGGTTTTTAAAATTGGAAATTAAAAGGATTTTGTCTGAATAAACATTTATTCTAACATAACTTAAAATATGAAAAATAAATTAGAATTAGCTCCCCCCTCCAAATATTGACATACTAAAGTTTTAAAGTTTTGCCCAACATCAACATTTTGCTAATTGGTATAGTATATAGTTTCTGAATTCCATTCTTCTATACCCCTTCCCACTTATTTTATTAAATTTGAAAATACTTGCTAATTGCAGTATCCTGTTAAAAACTTCTCTTTCCCCCTATCCCTTCCATTCCCCCAGCCCCTGCTACTCACTGCCCTCTTCTGACTTGAACCCAGGGGTACTGTACCACTAGGCCACATACCTAGACTTTATTTTTCTAAATTTTTATTTAATATTTAAAAAAAAATTATTCAGGGTTTTGCTAAAGTTTGCTGAAGCTGACCTTGAACTTGGGATCCTCCTGCCTCATCCTCCTGAGTCACTTGAGATTGCAGACATTGCAGGCATACACAACTATGCCCTGCCCAGCTAACTTCTTAATTCTTATACGGACATAATAGTGTTTTTAAAGTCATATTTGCAAGTTCTTTCAGAATCTTGGGTCATTTGGACCAGAGAAATGAAGTAAGCCTTAGCTTAGTGAAGTAAGATGAGCTGCTTGGCAGTCTTAACACTTTGGACTTAGCTTCTTCTTTTTAATATTACACATACAAAAAAGGCCACACATCTTGAGTATACAACTAGATGAAGAATTTTTGTAAAATGAACACATCATGTTACCAGCTCCTAGATTAAGAAAGAAAATACTCTCTGTACTACAGAACCCCTTCCTAGGCACCACCAACCCTTGAGTCAACCATTATCTTGATTCCTAATACCATGGATTATTTTGCATATTTTAAATTTTATATAGGTAGAATGATGTGTTC
Organism: Marmota flaviventris; assembly: GCF_047511675.1. Taxonomy (NCBI): domain Eukaryota; kingdom Metazoa; phylum Chordata; class Mammalia; order Rodentia; family Sciuridae; genus Marmota; species Marmota flaviventris. The sequence goes on along the minus strand of NC_092501.1, from coordinate 129,540,000 downwards.
TTTTGCATCTGGTTTTCATTCATCAAATGAAGATCATTCTCCTTAACAGAGGCAGTGGGATTAAAATTGGAATTAATTATTCATTAATTGTCATCTGTTAACATGATACCATCTCTCCCCACCCCATATAGATCTTTATTTTCTCTTTTCAAACTTGCATTACAACTTTAAAAACTTTTGTATTAGTTCTGGCATATACAGAAGCCTCTCCTTAATTTAAACTTTTTAGCCCTTCTAATATGCTTATAAATCTAAGGTATTTATTTATATTTGGTTATTTGTTCCTACTTCTATAGTTATACTGGCTTCTGTTTATAAAAGTTAGAATTTATGGAATTTAAATTCTTACTTGTTAGAGTACATCTTTTTTTTTTTTTTTTAAGAAAAAAGAAAAAGAAAGTTTATTGCTTTACTAGCAAAGGAGAAACACAAGGAACTCCTGTTTCAAAGGCTGTGATTCTGCCCATCAACAGGAACAGGAGGTTTTTTTAAAGAGGTGATTCAAAGGCTAAATTCCACGTGTTCTCTTGGAGTTGTAATTCACTTAATTTGGGAGATGGTCATTTCTTAGATCTTCTGGTACCATCCCCAAAGTCTGGATTACTTCTTCTGTGGTGTATGTGTACTAAAGGACAGATAAATCTGCCTAGGTGGGGAAGAAAAGAAATTCTTTTCCCCCTGAAGTTAGAGATGGGAACAGATTAGGGAAGAGCAGGGAGAGATGAAGAGAAAGAAACCTGTCCATTAAAAAAATCAGTTGCAATGGCAGAGCAGCAAGGGCTGTATTCAAAGCATAAAGTGGACCACGGTTACATTTCCCCACTATCAATTTCTCCATTTCATTTCTGTGGAAAAATGGGCCATGACATCTCCAAATTGCTTCCTGCTGAAAGGCGATGGATGAGATTGAGGTCCTTGTTCTCTATCAGGTGGGGCTTAGACAATTAAGGGCATTCAGCATGAGAGCAGTCCATAGAGTACATCTTCTAAAATATTCACTTTGATTTCCTTAGAAGTGTTTTCTTTTTTCTGGATAACATTATATCTATTCCAATTAGTATGATTAGATTCCTGAGTATCCTTATAGAAGGACTAAAAATGAAATGAACTAAAGAATTCTCAAGCAGTTACATATTTCACATTTAAGAATTCCCTACTTAAGAATTCTCTACTTATTTCACATTTAAGAATTCCCCTAAGTAGAGAATTCTTGAAACAAAATCTAGATTTCAGACAAAGCTTAATTGATTTTGATGATTCTGAAAAAATGTGAAGAGCCCTTCAAGAGAAGATTTCTTTACACTTTATGGTCAGTGTCTGTCTCTGTTTCAAGTCTTACTGGCTCTGTAGCTCCATTGAGGAGGGAATGAGTATTATATCCTGATACTGAGATTCTTGAAAATAGAAGAAAAGGAAGCTAGTTCCCAGAGTTTCACTGATGAGCTCTATCCATTTAAGGAATGTTAAGTGGGGAATGTCATCTGCTGTTTGATAACTCACTTCCCCTTGGGAAGTTGCTTTGAATATTTCATTTTCTATTAGATTTTAATTCTGTGAGATTACTTCTGTAGTGAAAGGAATAACTACATCCACTATTCATCTGTCCCATGCAAATGATTCACACGTTTCTTCCCTATATATTTCAGAATGCCCACTAAAGTTCTAGGCATATAGTTGGTACTCAATAAATGCTATTATCCAATAATTAAATTGAATCATTATCTTTTGAAATTTGTACTTTTAGCTGAGCACAGTGGTATATGCCTGTAATCCCAGTGGCTCAGGAGGCTGAGGCAAGAGGATCATTAAGTTCAAAATCAGTCTCAGCAACTTAGTGAAACCCTGTCTCAAAATGAAAAGTAAAAAACAGGCTGGGGATGTGGCTCAATGGTTGAATGCCCCTGGGTTCAATCCCTGGTATAAAATAAATAAATAAATAATTTAAAAAATTGTACTTAAGTTATTCATTGAAGAAAATTCCTCATCTGTGAATTTGTGCCCAAGGTAAAACAAGGCACCATTTCTTTTATCAAGTTCTTTTAGAGGGCTAGGATTGTAGCTCAGTGGTAGGGCGCTCGCCTCGCTCGTATGAGACCCTGGGTTCGATCCTCAGCACCACATAAAAATAAATAAATAAGGTAAAGCTGTTGTGTCCAGCTACAACTAAAAATAAATAAATAAAAATTTTTTTTTGAAAAAAGTTCTTTTAGAGACACATAAATAGAAAGATACCCCATGTTCATTGATTGGAAGACCTAATATTGTTAAAATAGACCTACTACCCCAAGTGATCTACAGATTTAAAGCATATTTGATCAAAATTCCATTGCGTTTTTCCAAGAAATAGAAAATCAATTCTAAAATTCATATGAAACCACAAAGACCCTGAATATAACCAAAGCAATCTTAAGCAAATGAACAAAGCCAGAGGCATCACACTCTTTGAAAATCTACTGTAAAAGTATAGTAATCAAAGCAACACGGAAGTAACGTAAAATCAGGCATGTAGGCCCATGGAACAGAATGAAGAGCAGAGAAATAAATCCACACATTCATAGTCAACTGATTTGCAACAAAGGTGCCAATTTTCAACAATGGGGAAAGAAATGTCTCTTCAATAAATGATGTCAGGAAAACTGGGTATCTATATGTGAAAGGATGAAATTAGACCCTTACCTCATATAATATACAAAAATCAGTTCAAAATGAGGTAAAGATTTAAACGAACGACCTGAACCTTTGACATTACTAGAAGAAAACACCAGGGAAGAGCTCCATGACATTGGTTTGGGCAGTTTTTCCCTGGATATAACCCAAAAAAACAGGAAATGAAAGCAAAAGTAGATGGAATTACATCAGACTTAAAAGCTACCCAGCAAAGGAAGTAATCAACAGAGTGAAGAGACCATATGAAATGGAAGGAAATATTCCTAAGCATACATCTGATAAAGGGTTAAAATCCAAAATATAAAGAACTCAGTTCAATAGCAAGAAACCAAATTACCTGACCAAAATCTGGACAAAGGTCCTGGATAAACATATCTTAAAATGAAATCAAAATACAAAATTAAACAAAAAGCATACAGATGGCCACAGGTATATAGAAAATCAAGACTACAATCAAGTACCACCTCATACCTGATAGTGTTGGTGAGGATATGAAAAAAAGGGCACCCTTACACATGGTTAAGAATATAAATGAAGAACAGTCTTTATGGAAAACAGGATGATCCATCAGTACCACTGCTGGGAATATGTATTTCCCATGGAAAAAGCAAAGGAAGTGAAATCAATGTGTCAAAGGAGGTACCTGTACACTCATGTTCATTGCAGGATTATTCACAATAGCTTAGATATGTGATCAACCTAAGCATTCATCAACAGATGGATGAATGGACAAAATGTGGTATATATGCACAACTCAGCCACTTAAAAAGAAGGAAAGCCTGTCATTTTCAACAACATAGGTCAATCTGGAGGCCATTCATTATATTAAGTGAAATGTGCCGGACACAGAAAGATAAATGATCTCACTTATTTGTGGAATCTAAAATAATTGAACTCATAGAAGTATAGAGTAGAATGATGGTTACCAAGGATTATAGGGCATGGGGTGAGATATTGGCTAAAGGATATGAATTGCCAGTTAGATAGGAGAAATAAGTCCAAGAGATCTATTGTCAGATAATGTTGGCTATATTTAATAATGATATGTCCTTAAAAATTCTGCTGAGATTTTAAGCATTTTCACCTCAAAAAATAAGCTTGCCAAAAGATAAGGAGTTTGTGTCAGAGTGTAAATCAATGGTGAAAATAAGCTTATAACAAATAGTTTGAAGACTACCAGCCAATCAGAGGGCCACATTTTGAATAACACTGATAATGATAAAAATTGAGAATGAAATCTAGTCTACTAATATATGTACTATTTACCTGACCTCTGACTCTTTCTGTATGAGTTCTTATTTTCTTTTACCTCTTTGCTCCCTTCCTTTCCTATTTAGTTAGCTAGGCTTTTATGCCTCAACACTTCCACAGATGTCTGCAGTCCTGTTCATATCACATTGTAGACAGAGTTACGTAGGAATTAAGTAACTTACCTTAAGTCACAGGCTGATAAGTGGCAATTCTATTAACCATTATGCTATAATGCTCAGTGTAAATGTTTACTGAGTGAATAGTTATTTATATATGTTGACTGTCAGTCCAAAACCTGTTATTGGTATTTTCAACTTTGGCACATTATGTTAAAACTTAAGGTAATTTTCTTTTCAGTCAGACTGTTAGTACTAAAGATGAGACACATTGATCTTACTTTAAAAAACCACTGAAGTATCTCATTTGGCTAATTAGATCCAGTACTTATTTTAGTTGTATGACTTTTTAGTAAAATATCTCTTTTTAAAAATAAATTCTGCATATTAACAGATTAAAGGAGAAAAATCATACAGTCATTAGTGGAAGAAAAACATTTGACAAAATCCAGTACTCGTTTGTCATAAAAATCACTCTGCCTTTTAGGAGTGGGAAGAATTACATCATCTTGATAATGAGCACTGTGAGTGTGTCTTAATGATGAAAGACTGAATGCTTTCCCCTAAGATTTGGAAACAAGGCAGGCATTCTCAACTGCTGTTATTCAGTATAGAGCTGGAGGTTCTAGACAGTATCTTAAGTCAAGAAAAACAAATTTTAAAAAGGCAGATAGTTTGAAAAAGAAGAAATGAAATGGCCCCTATTTGCAGATGACATGAGTATCAATATAGAATATCCCAAGAGGGGGCTGGGGTTGTAGCTTAGTGTTTAGAGTGCTTGCCTAGCACATGTGAGGCATTGGGTTCAATTCCCAGCATTACATAAAACTAAACAAACAAAATAACGGTATTATGTCCATCTACAACTAAAAATATTTTTTAAGAAATCTATGAAAAATCTCCTAAAATCTAATAAGAGAGTTTAGCAAGGTTACAGAACAAAGAAACACACACAAAGCCAATCATTTATATGTAACAACTAAAAATTTAAAATATAATACCATTTATAGTCATTCCAAAGAAGAAAAAAATACTTTTGTATACATTAACACAATGTATGGGATTTGTATACTGATTACAAAATGCTAATGAAAGAAATTAAACCAGACTTAAAATGTAAATGGAGAGAAATTTACCACATTTATGAATTAAAAGCCCCAACATAGTAAAGGTATCAGTTATTGCTAAACTGATTTACTGGTGTAATGCATTATCTATGAAATCTATTTTGTAGAAATAGACAAGGTGGAAACGCATACTATCTAGAATAGCTAAAACAGTGTTGGCAAAGAAAAATAAAATAGAAAGAAATGCTTCACCCAGTATGAAAGCTTAAAGTGTATCAATACAGTATTGATTACTGTATTGTATTGCAAGAAGAATGGGTACATAGATCAATGCAATAGAAGATAGAATCTGGAAATGGGCTCAACTAATTTTGGGCAAAGGTACAAAACCAAATCATTGGAGAAAGGATGACCTTTTCAATAAATGATTTTACACCAATTGAATGTCCATAGGCCAAAATAATACCTCAACCTATAAATCTCACACTTTTCTTTGAGTGTGAATGAAATGAATCATAAATTTATGTGTGAAGCACAAAAGTATAAAACTTTTTTTTTTTTTTTTTTTTTTTGGTATAAGGATTGAACTCAGTCACTTAGCCATGAGCCACATCCTCAGCCCTATTTTGTATTTTATTTAGAGATAGGGTCTCGCTGAGTTGCTTAGCATCTCACTTTTTGCTGAGGCTGGCTTTGAACTTGTGATCCTCCTGTCTCAGCCTCCCAAGCTTCTGGGATTATAGGCATGCGCCACCACACCCAGCAAAACTATAAAAAATACTTTTGTATACATTAACACAATGTATGGGATTTGTACTGATTACAAAATGAGGGGAAAAAAACATGGGAGAAAGCCAGGCATGGTGGCGCACACCTGTAATCCTAGTGGCTCAGGAAGTTGATTTAGGAAGAGCGCAAGTTCAGAGCCAGCCTCAGCAACTTAGCGAGACCCTGTCTCAAAAAAAAAACAAAAAGTGCTAGGGAAGTTGAAGTTGCTCGATGGGTAAGAGCCCCTCGGTTCAACCTCTGCTGCCACAACCAAACCAAACAAAATAAATGTGGGAGAAATCTTCAGGATCGAGGGTCACGTAGAGTGCTTAGACTTCACCATTGAAGCATTATCCATAAAAATCCAGATTGATAAATTGGACCTTAGTGAATTAAAAATTTTATGCTGAGAAAGCTCATGTGAAGAAGATGAAAAGACAAGCTAGTAATTGGTGGTGGGGGGGAAACTTGCAAACCACATATGCAATAAAGGACTACTACTATCCAGCATATTTAATGAACTCTCAAAACTCAGTAGTAGGGCTGAAGATATAGCTTGGTTGGTAATCAGCTTGCCTTGCATGAACAAGACCCTGGGTTCAATCCCCAGTACCACCAAAAACAACAACAAAAAAAAAAAAAGTGAAAAAAACAATAGGCAAAATGTGAAGAGTCATTTCATTTAAAGGAATATGCAACTGGCAAATAAGCTACTGAAAAGATGTTTATTATTATTAGCCATCAGGGAAATAGAAATTAAAAGTAAAGCTACAAATCTACCATAACAATTAAAATAAAAGCTAGGGATAACGATCAAACACCGGTGAGATATGAAGAGACTGGATTATTAATTTATTGCTGATGGAAATGTGAAATGGTACTATCACTCTAGAAGGCCATTCAGCAGATTTTTTTTTTTTTTTTTTTTAAATCTAAACATGAAACTTCTGTGACCTAGCACTCACACTCCTGGGCATTTCTCCCAAAGAAATGAAAACTTACGCTCATATAAAACTTGTACATGGGGGCGCTGGGGTTGTGGCTCTATGGTAGAGCGCTCATCTAGCACATGCGGGGCATAGGTTTGATCCTCAGAACCACATAAATAAATAAAGGTATTGTGTCCAACTACAACTTAAAAAAAGGGGAAAAAAAAAAACTTGTACATGGATATTTATAGCAGCTTTATTTGTAATAGCCAAAATTTAGAAACAAAGCAAGTGAGCGTTAATGAGCAAATTGTTAAACTGTGATGAGGATTGAACCCAGTGCCTCACATGTGCAAGGCAAGTGCTTTGCCACTGAGCCACAATCCCAGCCCCCACAATTAAATGATTCTGCAAACTGGGCTTGATGGTACATACCTGTAATTCCAGCAGCTCCAGAGGCTGAGGCAGTAGGGTTGCAAATTGAGGCCAACCTCGGCAATTTAGCAGGACCCTGTCTCAAAAAGGGCTGGGGATGTACTTGAGTGGTAAAGCACCCCAGGGTTCAATCTCCAGTACAAAAACAGACAGACAACAACAAGAAGAAAAAACTTATGGGTGGAAGGAATATTTTTGTAACCAGCCAGCAATAATGTCATTTCACAAGTGTTAATATTAAGTGGACAGTCTGTCTTGTGAGCATTTTACTTACCTTTCTGTAAGCAGTTAGATGCAACTGGAGTTATGCTGCTACTTAAAAAAAGTCAAATACATTTAAGAAAACAGTCTCTGAAGCCATTATGTGGGTTCGAGTTTTTTTTATATTCTTTTAGTTGTTGATAAACCTTTATGTTATTCATTTATTTATTTATATGTGGTGCTGAGAATCAAAAACCAGTGCCTTACACATATGATTCAAGTACTCTACAGTAAGTCTCAACTCCAGTCCCTGGGTTCAAGCCCTTTTTTTGTATGTGGTGCTTAGGATCAAATGCAGTGCCTCACATATGCTAGGCAAGTGCTCTAATGCTGACTTACAACCCCAGGGTTCAAGTCTTAACTCTGATATTTCCCATTTATGTAATTTAATTTAGTCAGGTTTCTTATGTCTCCTTTTAGTCATCTGCAAGAATAAGGATTTTGGTTTTAGGGGAACTAAAACTAAGGATTTAAGGCGAGGGTTATTCCTATATAAAAACAGATTTATTACTTATTTCAGGTTTTAGTGAAACTGGTAAGTAAAATTATCTGTCCTTTTTAAGGTATTTGAGTACTGGGGATTGAATCCAGCGATACTTTGCCACTGAGCTTCATTTTCAGTCCTTTCTGTGTTTTATTTTGAGACAGGGTCTCTCTAAATTGAGTCTGGCCTCAAATTTATATCCTCCAGCCTTAGCCTCCTGAGTTACTGGGATTACAGGCATCTGCCACCATGCCTAATTCCTTTTAAGATTTATATGAAGTGACTGCTATCTTGTTTCACAAATTTAAGTGTAGAATTGCAGGCTACTTTTTCAAGATGGAAAGAGAAATTTGGGAATGAAAAAGAAGTACTTTATCTGTAAATTAATAAACATACAGAACTTATTAACTGAGTATTGGAAGTATTAGGTTGAGACATAGAAATTTCTATCTAATCTTTTTTGACCTATTAAGTGGCAATTTGTTGTGCTTTAATATAGTAGAAAATCTGAAAAGAATTAGATAAGTATAGTACATGATTAATAGATTTATAATGAATTTTTAAAGGAACTCAAGAAATGATCTAATTTATGTGGGTGTTTGAGAATAGGTGGGTGATGAAATTGAACTAGTACACATACCCCCTGAACTCCCCTACACATGACAAAAGAAAGGACTATTTTTTATGGGTGCGTAATATATTGTAATACAACTTTCAGGAGGGCAAAAATCTCTAGGGTGTGTCAAGTGAATGGATAATTCAAGTTGTTAATAGTGGTTTTTTGTTTGTTTGTTTATAGTTTCTTGGTTGTTGCTACTATTGTTCTAAGTGCTGCTAAGGATTGAACCCAGGGCCTTGCACATACCTGGCATGTGATATAGTACAGCTACACATTTAGCCTCAAATTACTAGTTTTGGTGAAGTTTCCTTTAATGATTAATCATATCATGTTACCTTTGCTTGGCTTGTACATGTCTTCATTAGGAGTAAAGTATGGGAGCAGGGATTGTTTCTCAGTGGTAGGGCACTTGTGCAGCATGTGTGAAGTACTGAGATTGATTCTCAGCACACATTATAAATAAATAAAATAAAGGTCCATTGGCAACCAAAAGATATTTAAAGAGAGAGAGAGAGAGTAAAGTATGGATCTTATGCCCTAGATATTTTGGCCTAGGTCGATTTCAGTTTAAATGCAGAGGTTATCTAATTGTTGATAAAAGAAACAACTTACTAAGAAGCTATAATATATGCCTAATAATTTTCCCAGATACATATAAAAAAAACATTGGCAAAATTAGGACAAATTTGTCAAAGGTGTAATCACTGTGGGAGACTTCCTTCTTAGTAATGAATAGATTAAACACACAGTTATAGAAGATAGCTTCATTCACACATTTTTTGTTTTAGAATCATATAAAACTATATACATAGTTGGAAACTGATTTTGTGATAGTTTATTATTTCCTGAGGTACTGTTGGATACCACATTGAACAAAAGGGACCTTGGGACATTATAAAATTTTAAAGAAATACAGTGACAGATATCATAGAACTGTTAGATCTTAGATAGTTGAACATTTAAAGCACTATGTATTTCTTTCAATCACATATTCTATCTAAGAGTGAAGTCATTTTCTTCTTTGAATTTATGTTTTTCTTTTTGCCAGAAAAAGACTTATCTACATCATAAACTGCCATTTACTTCCTTTAGCCTACAGTGTGGACAAAGAAGGTTTGAGAACCTCTGGTGCAAAGCAGATGTCCGTTAGTTTCAGTGTATTATGTAGAACATGTGCTCTGACCACAATGTGATTAATTTACAAATCAGAGAGGAAGACAGTTATAAAAACCTCATAGTTTTAAAGCATTTCTGAATACTTTGGGAATCAAAAAAAATTCATGTCAGAACATGTAGTTAAAGTGGTAGGTACTTGATAGGAGAAATTCATAGCAAGTAGAGAAGAAACAAGTGATGTCAGGAATTTTTAAAGGTGCATTAATCTAATTATAACATTTTAAAACATGAGTGCATCAGTAGTTCTTACTGTTTAATAATAAACCATTTCAAAACTTAGCATCCTGAAATAGCCATTTTACACACTGAACAGTTCCCTGGGTTGGCAGAAGTTTTTTGGGTCTAAGAAAATTCAGCTCTTTTCTTCTGGGTTCCTTTCTTGTCTCTGGTCCGTTGATAGGTTGTTTGGTGACTAGATGATGTAGAATGATCTTCTGTATCTGGCTCTTTGCTGGGACTTCAGTTATCCTCCACATAACTTCATCCTCCACTGATTCTGTGTTGTTTACATGATGGTTTCAGAAAAAGAATAGCAAGGGAGAGGGTATTCCCTGACAGAAGGTATTCAAGTACGTGGCAATTTATGATGTTTCTTCCTGCTTAATTGTCTCATTGCCAAAACAAGTCACATAGTGGTGCCAACCGTTTGCGTAGAGCTATACTACACAAAGGTTTGGGTATGGAAAGAGGAATTATTGTCTTTGTGTGTGTGTGTGTGTGTGTGTGTGTGTGTGTTACTGGGGATTGAACCCAGGGCCTTGTGCATACGAGGCAAGCACTCTACCAACTGAGCTATATCCCCAATTATTGTCACATTTATAAGGAGTCTACCATAATTTGAATATGAGCAACTTCGTGCCAACAAATTTGAAAACTACACTGAAGCGGTCAGTTTTCTAGGAGAGGGGGACAAAAATACCCAGTAGATTCAAGAACATGAAAAATTTGAATATATCTAAAAACAGTTAAAGGGATTTTTATCAGACGCTTAAAATGTAGCTTCTCCCAACCCTCCTGCAAAAGAAAATTAGTAGTTTTACAAGTTGAGCTTCAGCAGATATTCAAGGAACAGATAATTTTTGCTTTACTAAATGATTTCAGAAGAAGCGAAAAGAGAACATTTCATCTTACGAAACTAGCACAACCATGACCCCAAGCACCAGACCAAGATGCTTACCAGCCAGTTCAGTTGAGAAAATAGGGGAAGAAAAATCCTAAATAAAATATTTATAAATTGAATTCAACATTTACTTAAAAACAATCCAAAAGATTATTCCAGAACTTTCAAGGATAATTTAACATTAGAAAAGCAACTGTTTACTACATTTACAGGTGAAAAGGAAAAATTATGTGTCTACTTCATTAAATTCCAAAGAAGTGCAATTTAATAAAACTAAAAACACATTTGTGTCTTAGAAGGGAAAAAAATTAAACAAATTAGGAAAGAAAGGAGCTTTCATCCCAAACAAAGACTGTGTACTAAAAATGATATCACACTTCATTCATAGAGATAAAATGCTGTTCCTAGAATCAGGAATTGTGTATATAGAAGGCATTAATTGTGTTTGTGCTTTATGTTACTTCCATGCTTGAATGATGGAGTAAGTTTCCTGAGAGGCCTTTGGAAACTTGATTGTTTAGGTTCTGGAAAAGTTAGAGGAGAACAAAGAATGAAAATAGTAGGGATTAGGATTAGCATAATTTGGGTTGGGGGTTAGTTTGCTGATAAATTTTGTTGAACCCTTTAAATTGAATTAAATCAAAGAGAAGTTTAGATTACTGTATATATAATAGATTTTAAAATTAGATATTATAGAATACTGTGTATTGTATGTTTTAAAAATAATCTTTGAGACAATTTCAAATTTGTAGTTTGAAATTTAAAGTTGCAAGAATGATACAGAAAATACCATTATATTCTTCACTTGGCACCCAGTTCCTTGGATTTTTATTATTTTTCCATATTTGCCTTATTCTTCCTTTTTATATACTTGTATAAATTAATACTAGTTAATAAACTAAATGAATATTATAAACTAATAGTTAATATATATGTATGTGTATATATGTGGTTTTTTTCTTTGAACCAAATTATGGGCATGATGTCCCATTGTCCTTAATATATCAGTTGATATTTTATAAAAGGAGATACTTTCCCCTGCGACCACAGTACATTTATTGAATTAACATAGGTAATATTTTGTTATCTAGCCCACAAACCTGACTCGGATTTTACAAATTGTTCCATAATGGACTTTACAATCAGAAATCCAATCCAAGATCAGACATAGTACTTCATTGTCATGTTTCTTTGGTTTCCTTCAGTCTCTACTGTTCTTCAGTTTTTATCTTTCATGATTACATCTTTAAAGAGTATAGGCCTCCTTTTTGTAGAACAGCAGATTAGTTTTTACTTTTCTGAAATTATTTATAGATTTTAGCAGGAATACAATAGAGTAATAATGTTTTTCACGGTACACTAAACCAGGGGCACACAGTGTTGATTTGTCTTTTACTGTACATTTTTTTCACTTGGTCAAGAATGCCATCTGTCAAGTTTTCCAATTGTAAATTAATAAGTATTCTATGTGAAGTCATTTGAGACTATGTAAAAACATCAATGTATGGATTTGAATGTTTATGAGATACTTTAATTTAAAAATAATTAATTTGGAGTTGGTTATTTGGGTAATTACTAAAGAAGTGTGCTGTGAAGGGCTGGGGTTGAAGCTCAGCAGTAGAGTGCTTGCCTCACACAGGTAAGGCACTGGGTTCGATCCTCAGCACCACATAAAAATAAAGACATAAAAAAAGAAGTGTGCTGTGATATAAGTGGGAATGAATAATAAGTGTATTAGTCATTAATGTGTTTAATCATACTTGCTTATACATAGCACAAAAATTGGTGTCATGCAGAATAGTCATTACAGTTCAGATACATGTTTTTAGTTTTAATTTTCTATTTGTTCTGAATTTTGCCATGAACATTTAATATCAATAATGTTATAATCACTTTTATAAGTAGTATATTGACACTAGAAGTATCTTTTGTATAAAACAGTATAGTTATCATTACAAACAATTAAAGTCTCAAAATGTAGAAATGTATTTGCTAGTGGAGAATTCTTATTTGTAAAAGCTATATAGTAAGAGTTTAAATCTGAAATGATGGCAAGTTAAGTGGCATTCATGTTAACGACTTCCCATTTCCTACACCTCCAGCAAATATACACACACCTTAACATTTGAGCCTTGAGATCTTTTTTTTTAAGCTGAATTAATAAGTTGCTTCAGGCACCTGTTATCAACAAGTAGATAAAACTGGGACACCAGCCAAGGTATGTAGCTCAGTGGTAGAGTATTTGCCTAACATGTGTAAAGCCCTAGGTTCCATTCCCAGCACTGAAAAGAAAGAAAAAGAAAACTGGCATATTAAAATGTATTTCCTACATGCTTAAGAGTATAGTATCCTCAAATTTATAATTGCTGAATAAAGTTGAAATAATTTTAATGACTATTTTCATTAACAATAGCCCTCATGAGTTCTTAAGCCTTTATCGGTTACCTTCCAGAACAAAAGAGATGAACACTTATTGAAAAAGAGAAATGTTCCCCAAGAAGAAAGTTTAGAAGATTCAGATGTTGATGCTGATTTTAAAGCAGTAAGTTACCTTGTTCTTATAAAGTGTATTTAAAATAATTTTTATATTAACCCGGAGAACTTTATTTTTAACACAAGACCAATTTTATAATGACATGGCATGTTAATTCTAACTTTAACAGATAGCTATTTAATGAATGTAGTTTTGCTAATGAAATATCCTGAACTATCTTTTTTTTTCTTTTTCAGCAAAATGTAACACTAGAAGCTATATTGCAGGTATATTATTAATTTAATATTATCAATTTGGAGTGTTTTAAAATAGATTCTTTTCAAATTTCTGAAATTGACATTTGGTTTTACAGAATGCCACAAGTGATAATCCAGTGGTCCAGTTGAGTGCTGTCCAGGCAGCAAGGTAAACATTAATTTATCCAGAGAAAGAGTTATAGTTCTAGTGTCTTAGCTGATAGACTAGGAGGAGTACATTATTATTGCTGCTCATAGTTTGAAAATTATAACATTTAATTTCTTGTATTTCTTTTTATAGAAAACTATTATCCAGTGACAGAAACCCACCAATTGATGACCTCATAAAATCTGGGATTTTACCAATTTTAGTTAAATGTCTAGAAAGGGATGATAAGTAAGTATGGATTCAATTCCCTATTTGCTTTTTTCCAGTTAACTTAAGATTTTTGGATTGTTATCTAACCAAACAGTTCAGTTTGGTTTTGCATTTGTTATGTTTTTAATTGTCATGCCTTTTTATAGTAGTTTTCTATATTTCATCATATTCAGCAGACCAAAAGTACTTTTCTGTAATATATATTTTCTATAAAATCTAGATTTTATAGAAAATATTTAGTTCCTGGGTATTTGCTTACTTTAAATCTATCTTGAAGACTGTAAAGTCTTTTTTGTTATGGTTTTTTATTAGTAATATTTTAAAACAACCCAAATAGTATTTGAGTCACCCTTTGCTTATGAGTCTATATATAGATTAACCTCATGACTAGTCAACATGAATGGTTTCCAGAACTGAGTGGCTCTTTTATACCCTGGGACTATTCCAACTGATCCCTGATCCTCTGTGTAGTCTTTAATAGAGCTTCAGCCATGATTAGTTGTCCAACATCATGCTTTTTGTTTGTAGTACATTAGGAGTCAGGTGGTGAGTTGTAGTTGTTCAGAAGAGAAGAAAAAAAAAAATACTGTTTGGTATCTCAGACTATATCTTAAGTTTCATCAGTTTGAATAAACTGGGGAGAATATAAGTCTTAACTTAAATGCTTTAAAATAAATGCTATTTTGGCATTTAAAAGCATTTAGACTAAAATTTGGGATATTATGCTAAAGGCTGTCCAAGGAATTTTCAGTTGACAGATAAAAATAGTGGCATGTAAATGTTGCCACTAAGGGTTTTTAGTATTTAAAAGTGCCTTCTGCTTTCATAATGTTGCACAACTCTTCCCATCCCACACCCCTAAACCCTTGAGACTTTCTGTATTGTCATCTCTGAGTATTTTTTGAAACAAGATTTATTTAAGTAAAGGTAAGGGTTTTTTTTAATCAGTTATTTTTTAAATAAATGTTATTCTACCTCTACCTTTGGAGCCTCCTGCCCCCAACTCCCTTTGTGTGTGAGTGTGGGGGTGTAGAGGTTCTGAGAATTGAACCCAGGGGTGCCCTACCACTAAGCCACATCCCTGCCCTTCTTGTTTTTTATTTTGAGATCCAATCTCGTTCAGTTGTCCGGACTGGTCTTAAAATTGCAGTTCTCATACCTCAGCCTCTCAAGTCACTAGAATTATAGGTGTGTGCCACTGCACTGACTTGGGCTCATTTTTAAAAAAAAATATTTATTCTAATTTGTTATATGTAACAGAATGCATTTCAATTCATTTTACACATATAGAGCACAATTTTTCATGTCTCTTGTTGTATACAAAGTAGAGTCACACCATTCCTGTCTTCATACATGTACTTAGGGTAAAGATGTCCATCTCCTTCCACCATCTTTCCTACCCCCATGTTAGTCCTCATTTTTATTCTTGGTCCTCTTTTCTTTCTTCTTTTGCTCATTCTTTTTGTCCTCTAGCGTAGACTCCTTTGGATATATCTGTGAAACAGCATACACACAAGAAAAGTATGATAAAACATATTCAGTTTAATGAATAATTATAACACAGACCTGTGTAACAACCACCCAAAGCAAGAATAAAAAATTGCTGGTGGCTTACATATGACTTTAGGGATATCTTATAGGAAATTGTTTTATACTGTAAAAAACCATAGATCCTGGTTTAAATCCAGGATTTGACTGTTATCCAAAACCCAAGTGGTTTTTGAGCCTCACATACCTCTCCTGTAAAAACGAGGTGGTTGTAGAAAATGGAAATTATAATATATACCAAACATTTTATAAAGTCTCAATCTTAAAATAATTGTTCACTCGTTTACTCATGTACTCATTTTTCTATAATTTATTTTTCACATGATGTATTGGAAGATTATCCTGGCTTTGTAATTCAATTTATTTATATCTTTATATTTTCTCATTTATGTCCCCCATTTCCAGTATTCCACCTGACCAGCTTAATAATCTTTTCTTCTTCTAATCTGGGACAACATACATTATCATCTCTGATCTTACTATCCATTTCTCCTCTGCCTCAGATACTTTCTTATTCCCTACCTTTTCCCAGAATTTATCATGTAAATCTTACCTACTATTCCATTTTCTCATCTGCTCCATCTTTTTTTAACTGTAAAGTATATTTCCAGGGCTGGGGATGTGGCTCAAGTGGTAGTGTGCTCGCCTGGCATGCGTGCGGCCCGGGTTCGATCCTCAGCCCCACATACAAACAAAGATGTTGTGTCTGCCGAAAACTTAAAAAAAAAAAAATATTAAAATTCTCCAAAAAAAAAAGTATATTTCCATCTTTATTATTATATCTCTGATATTTATTTTCCTTAAAACCTTTTCTTTGTGCTTTTTAACTTTTTGATAACTAACAATCTCGCTTTCTTCTTCAATGTTTACACAGTTACCTTCTTTTTTTTTTTTTGGTACTGTGGGTTGAACTCAGGGTACTCAACCATTGAGCCACACCCCCAGCCCTATTTTGTATTTTATTTAGAGACAGGGTCTCAGTGAGTTGCCTAGTGCCTTGCAGTTGCTGAGGCTGGCTTTGAACTAGTGATTCTCCTGTCCAAAGCCTCTGGAGCTGCTGGGATTATAGGTTTAGACTCCTTTTATCGGTTCTTTTGTACATGTCTTTTAACAGGTCTCTCCTACATTATTCTTTAACCTTTTTTATCCATTCTGCACGCCATTGACTAACATTATTTTCTTTACTCCCCTTTTCAGTAGCACCCTATACATAGTGTGCCTATAGAACAAACTATAAATTCTGAAGCTTAGGATTTGAAACATCCTTCCAATGCCTACTCCCACCCTGGTGTACACACACACACACCCACACACACACACACACACACACACACCCACCCACCCATATACATTGTTAAAAGTTTTGTATATCTTCTTGGCCTCACCTCTCTTGATCTATTTACTGTCATCTATATACATGATCATCCCAACTGATATCTTTTTTTCCCCTAGCTTTCAGTGCCTGCCTTTTAAAATCCATCTTTGAAAGTTAAATCAGTTTTCACTTTTTTTGTGAGGTCTTCCATGACAATTCCAAATTATAATGATCTTGTCTTTTTTAGCAAAATTATGCAGCCCTGTAATATCTCCAGTATGTCACACAGAGAGTATGTGGAATCAGATGGGGTTCCAGCTTTAAGACCAGTCTAGAAGCTGGCAGTGATCCAAGTGAGATAATGAAGGCCTCATCTAACACAGTGATATTAAGGGTAATTCTATAAATGCAAGAAATATTCAAGAGATAAAATTGTCATGACTCTGATTAGATGTGTTGTCTGTGAGACGGAAGGAGTCAAGGGACATGATGACTGCCTAAATGTTGCCAACTACCAATGATATAAAAACACAAGTTTATAGTGATTGGTTTGGAAGATAGTGAGATATTCAGTCAGAGATATGCAGCCGGCCATTGGTTATAAAATGTTAAATTAAAAAATAAGGTAAGAGAGCCATAGAGGTCTAAGATTCATAAATTTAGGTGGTAGTTATGTGTATAAGTGGATTTTTTTTTATTATTATTTCTTGCAGTCCTTCATTACAGTTTGAAGCTGCTTGGGCACTAACTAATATAGCATCAGGAACTTCTGCACAGACTCAAGCTGTTGTACAGTCTAGTAAGTCAATTAAACTCCTTTTCCTCTGAACTTGTTTTTAGTGATGACAGTAAAATAGGTTTTGTAGTACAGATGAAATTTCACTTTTAACATTTACAATTGATTAATTCTATAAGTTTAAAAGAATTATAAGATTGATATCTCTCCCATAACTATCATTACTCTATCATTAAATAATTTTAACTGTGGTTACTAAAAAGGGAGTAGAGTTTAACAATTGTGTTTTATTTTCATTGTTAATTTATTGATTATTTTCATTTTGTAATAATGATACTAGTCTTCTATGACTAATTTCTAAATGAAATTAGTTGAATTAAAAATATCACTCAGTTGAAACTCTGTTACTAGTGGTAATGTAAAATGGTATAGGTGCTTTGAAAAATATTTTCTCAAAAGGTTAAATATAATGTTATCATATGATCCAGCAGTTCCACTCCTAGGGTGAAACTAAGGTGAAATATGTTCATATAAAGACTTGTACACACATTCACAACAGCTTTCTTGATAAACAATCCAGATGTTCATTAACAGATGGGTGGATAAACAAAAGGTATGTGCAATGGAATATTATTCAGCAATTAAAAAGAATAAAGTACTGATACCTGCTACATCACAGTTAAACCTCAAAAGCATTATGCTAAATGAAAGAACCCAGACATAAAAAACAAAACACATGCTATATGATTTCATTTATTTGAAATGGCCAGAATAGGCAAATCTATTCAGAAACAGCTATAACAGAAATACTCCAGAGAGAGTACAGGACTGAAATTTATGAAAAATGATCTAACTTATCCTAGAAATTGGTATAAGGTATAAGTTATATAAAAAGTGGAAATTATAATAATAAATTATTTTGAAATATAAGATATATCTGATATGAAATTAATCAATTCTTTAGTTAGTCCTGTAATAAGAATTAAGATTATATTGGCTAAAGTATTATATTTTATAGTTAGGCCAGTTACACTGGTGCTTGCCTTTAATCCCTGCTGCTTCAAAGGATCACAAGTTCAAAGTCAGCCTCAGTAAATGAGCAAGGCCCTGAGCAACTTAGCCAAGACCCTGTCTCAAAACAAAAAATAAAAAATGCTGGGGGTCTGGGATCATGGCTCAGTGGTAGAGTGCTTGCCTCACATGTGTGAGGCACTGGGTTCGATTCTCAGCCTCGCATATAAATGAGTGAGTGAAATAAAGGTCCCTCAACAATGGACCAAAAAAAAGGCTGGGGTTGCAGCTGAGTGGTACGTGCCCCTGGGTTCAATCCCCAATACCAAAAAAAAAAAAAGGTTAATTAAGTTAATATGATTGGAGTAGGAACTCGTGTGTGTGTGCGCGCGCGCGCGCATGCATGCATGCATGTGGTACAGGTGATTGAACCCAGGCCCTTGTACACGTTAGGCAAGTGCCCCAGGCTTTCTCAAACCCCAATCCTCCTGCCTCATCCTCTGTGGTAGCTGGGATCACAGGCATGCCTAGCATCTTTTTATTTTTTTTTAATAAATTATAAGAAAGATTTCATGCTGCTGTTTTATTTTAGTTAACTATATAATAACATTGTTTAGCTACTGTTAATTGGTGTGTTACTCAAATATTACTGGGGAAAATACTGAAATTAGTTTTAAAGATACCTGAGCCGCATATATTTATCCCGGGAACTCTAATCAGGCAACTACAGTGTGCTAGGCTCTGTGTATTTTATCAGCTTATTTTGATTGAAATTATAAACTCAACGTTTTGTCAGTATAAGTATTATGGTTTTGTTCTGTTTTGTTTTGTTTTGTTTTATTTTTTTGTTATAGATGCAGTACCTCTCTTTCTGAGACTTCTTCATTCACCACATCAGAATGTTTGTGAACAAGCAGTGTGGGCTTTGGGAAACATTATAGGTAAGTTGCATTTAGGTTTGAAAAGACTCCCAATTAAGAATCTTAATTAACTTTTTTCTACATTGGCATAGCCATTACACACTATGTTTCCTCTGATTTAATGTGGGTTGACTATATTCCACCCTCATAAATACTAACTTAAGATGGTACCTCTTTCAAAAGGATATATAATTTTTATCAGCAGTGCTAGGATAAATTTGTGTTCCTCAAATCAAAATCTGAAGAAACAACAACGCTTGATGCCTTTGACTAATGGTGAGGAAACATAGAACATCAGTGTCCCAACATAAGCCATTGCATACATTTCAAACTTTCTCATCCTGAATGTAATTTTTTTTTTTAAATACAATTTTCATTTCTGTAGGTGATGGTCCTCAATGTAGAGATTATGTCATATCACTGGGAGTTGTCAAACCTCTTCTGTCCTTCATCAATCCCTCCATTCCCATCACCTTCCTTCGGAACGTCACATGGGTCATTGTCAATCTCTGCAGGAATAAGGACCCCCCACCGCCTATGGAGACAGTTCAGGAGGTAAATGAAGAATTGTAAAGGACAAATGGTATATTTTTCCCTATGTTTTTGCTTTAGGTGTTCATGCACAGGGGAATGAAATAATGCATATACTGATTTCATTGCAGGTATGAGATTTTAAGTAACATACCATATTTAATTTCTCCTGTGAAATAAAAATTGAGTGTTTAATATATCTGAAAGAATGTCAGCCCATCTAAAGCTTATTTTCTAATGACTTTTCATAAAAACACAAACATTTCAAATAGAAAAATATGAAAGGAGGGAGAAAATCTTAAGTTTTATTAGTGCATTGCATTATTGTTTACCAATTTAAAAAGGGGTTGCTACAGATAAAACTAGTATACTTACATGCAAATATTCTTGAATGAACTCATATTAAGTCTAATTGATTTCTGACAAAATCAGTGGTAAATCTAATTAAAACAAAATAAAAACCTTGCTATTTACAGCTAATAATGTATATTGATATCTGAGTATTTTTGAAAATCCTATGAACTCTTTATTCCCTTGACTGGGTAGAGAACAGTTAACTGTCTCTCTTTATAATTTGCATCTTTAGCCAGTATCTGCTACCTTTTGTTATTATACAGTTCCTTGGGAAGGATTCTAAAATCTTTCCCAGATCTTAAAAATCTGTAAGGATTAAATCCATAAAACAACGCTTTATATTTTGTACTGGTTGTTATTTTCTTGACTAAGGCAGAAGTCAAAAGCTTTAATTTCACTCAAATAGCTTATAAATAAAAATCTTATTTTTATAAACTTTAATAAGGTAAGTGAGACAACGACAGTTTTAAGAATAACCTTTCTTAAATAGTATTAACTATATTCGCATCTTCATTCTTTTCACTAGACTTCTTTTTTTGTACCAGGGATTGAACCCAGGTGTGTTTAACCACTGAGTCACATCCCTATCCTGTTTTAATTTTTTATTTAGAGATAGTATCTCACTAAGCTGCTAAGGCTGGCTTTGAACTTGCAATCCTCCTGCCTCAGCCTCCTGAGTCACTGGGATTACAGGTGTGCCTCACTGCACCTAGCTGACATTTTATCATTAATATCATAAAGAAAGTTATTAAAAACCAATGTTTTTCCTTTAAGGTACATTAATCTTTCCAAGATTTATTTGAATGTTTTAATTGGACATTTGAAATATGCTTTTGGTTTATCAGATTTTCATTTTCCTAATAGATACTTAAACAAATTTAACATTGTCTTTCTTGCCCTGCAAACAGTATTTACTGCTTTTTGTGTCATATTTATTTATGTTTACAAGTATATATCCATGAACTTGTTGTCTATCTTTTTTTTCCTTAGATTTTGCCAGCTTTGTGTGTCCTCATATACCATACGGATATAAATGTAAGTAAAGCACAAGCTGAGATGTGGAATTTGCTCTTGATGGATCTGGGTAGGGGTTTTAAGTGTCAAACAGGGTGTAGTGGCATGTACCACAGATAAAAGGGGGGCTACTATACTGTTACTGAAAGTATTTGTAAAGTGGTAAAACTTTATGAAGCACTAACAACATACAATGAATAAGAGCTGTAGCTGAGAATTGAAGCCAGTTCAAAAGCTGTGCTCTTCAGTACCATTAAATGGTATGAAAAAAGAATGATCAAAGTGGTAGATTATTATGAAAGCACAGACAATTTTGTCTAGCAAACCAGAAAACTTCACCAGGAAGTGACATTTGAGAGGAGCATTATAAAGAGAAGGAAGTGGCACAGCAACTCAGAGTCTGAGGCAGGAGGATCACAAGTTCAAGGCCAGCCTAGGCAACTCAGTGAATCCTTGTATCACAATAAATGAAAAGGGCTGGAGGTGTAGTTCAGTAGTAAAGCACCCCTATGTTCAATCCCCAATACCCCAAGAAAATAAAAACAGCCACCAAACAACAACAAAAAGGTATGAAGATTTTAGAATAGGGAAAATTTGAGTGTGGGCAGACCCATTTTGCTGTCATAATCAGTTTATAAAGAATATGATAGAGGGATGAAATAGAACAAGTAGTAATAGGAATAATTAAGGGGGGAGATTTTTGAGTGTTGGGACCTAAAATAAGTAGAATTTGGGGGAATTTGTTGTTCCTCTGTAGCAATATTTCCAAGAGGGAGAATACAGTATGGATTTAGGATTTATCTGTATATAAAGACCTGAAGAGGGGCTAGGGTTGTAGCTCAGTGATAGAGCACTTGCCTCGCACACATGAGGCATTGGGTTTGATCCTCAGCACCACATAATAGTAAATAAATCAAATAAAGATATTGTGTCCATCTACAACTAAAAAAAAATTTTTTTTTTTTTAAATATGTATTTATTTATTTTTCGGTGGACACAACATCTTTGTTTGTATGTGGTGCTGAGGATCGAACCCGGGCCGCACGCATGCCAGGCGAGCGCGCTACCACTTGAGCCACATCCCCAGCCCCTACAACTAAAAAATTTTTAAAAAAGAATTGATGAAGATACAGGCATAGACTGAGATTGTGTGAAGGAGAACTAAAATTTGAACTTTAAGAAATTCCTTGTATTTGGGCAGTGGAAGAAGAATCTGCAAAGCAATTCATTGAAGTAGTGTGGTAGAAATGTAAATTATGAAACAGAAAAAATAAGGCAGAGATTTATCAGGTTCTAGATCATATAGGATGTTGGATATCACATTAAGAATCTCATATTCTTTTTGTGTAGCTGATGGGGGACTGAAGAATAAATGGTCAAATTATATTTTGGATTGATAGCTCATACTACCTAAGGGGAATGTAGATTTTAGGGATGATTGGAGTTGAAAAGGCATGTCAATGGTGATTTTGTAGTAGGAATGAGAGAAAAATCAAGGGCCAGCAGTTGAAGTTGAAGCATTAGAATTAAGAAGGCCAGGGGAGACTTGATAAATACTTAGATGATAAATTTGCTGGATTCGATATGGATGGTAAGATGAGTCAGGGATGCTAGCCAGCTTTTCCTAACTTGAATTTTTGGGTAGGATGCAACAGAGTACACAAACAGCAGCAAGGTAAATTAAGAATTTATTAAATGATGATTACTGAGAATGCTGAGAAAAGGTTGGGTTGGGGTGTGAGATGATTCAGTGGGTTTTGGACTTTAATATGCGTATGTAACACTTAGAAGCAAAACTAAGTAATGACCCTGAGAACTAGAGAGAAATCTGAATGATTCAGGTCTGTTTGTGTTTGTTTGCTTTCTATCTGTTGAGTTGCTTAGGTTAATTTGCAGTCCTAGTAAATCTAGAGCATCTTGTTTCCTTTCCCTTTTTGAAATCATTCATTCATGATTTAAGAGACCTAGACAATTTTCAGTGTCACTAACATCTAAATCAATTCTAGTTTATTTTACTGCTGGTACCAATGAAATTAGTCAGTTGTAGCAGATTGGTTATGTGCTGAGACTAGATTATTGGTAAAAGTATATTGGGGATCCTTATGACCACCTTCAGGTTTTATGATTCACTAAAAGGGCTTGTAGAATATAGAAAAGCTGTTATACTTGTACAGTAGTTTATTACAGCAAAAGGAGATTAAAATCAGCAAAGCCAAAAGGAAGATAGGATGAGGGTTGAGGAAAATGCAGGTGCAAGCTTCTAATTGTCCTCTCCCAATAGAGTCATATTAAGTTAAGACAACACTTAGGTCTCCCAGTAACATTTATGAATTGTTGCTATCCAAGGGAGTTCCTGGACCTTGGTGTCCAGGGGTTTTGTTGGGGGGTCAGCCACATTGCATGTACTGCCTGTGTGACTGACCTTACTCAGCCCTTCCCAGAGGTCAGATTGATATAGCATGGACTGAGGCCTGAAGGAATCAAAAAGAGGTGTTTTCTGTAATTAAATTGTTAGCATAAACTATCTGGCACAGCCCAAAGTGTCAGATCTACCAAAGAGATCGTTATCAGACTCAGACTATCTCATAGGAGCTGATCAGGGGCCAGTCCTTTCTTTGGAATGTGCAGAAATTGCGCACCCAAAGTCTACTGAGTTATTCTTTAATGAATATAAGGACTTAATGTAAGTATATAATTAATTGCATTTTGATTCAACTCTAGTTGTCTCTGAAGCCTGTGTGAAGTTAACATTCCAGAGACATCTAATTTTCTAGGAAATGCTATATATAGTAATAGTTTTCAGTAATGGTGCTTAACAGGACATGATTTGTTAGCATATTACTGCACTGAAGGTAGCAAAAATCCATGAAGTTCTTTTAGCTGAGCATATCCTTATTGTAAGACTGCTAGAGATTTCTCTGTGGCTCACATTATACAAGTTTTCAAGAAATATGTTAAATTAAAAAAATTGACCCTGTAGGGATTTTAATCTTGGTATGTGGGTGTATCTATCCTGAGTTATCTGCTTTCTAGCAGTCTTCAAGCATCTGAAATTACAGGTGAGATAAAGTTGTAAAGGTTTTTAGCAGCAAAAAGCAGACATAAATGGTGAAAAAATAAAGTAGCCCAGACTGCCAGAGGCTTTGTTGGTGTATGACTAATTAGTTTATTAACTAGCAGGAAATAAGTACTTTCATTGATTATTAGTGATCATAGAAGGCCAGATAGTTTGGCATAGAATTCAAGAAAGAAAAACCAAGAAAAATGAATAGTAGAAGGATAAAGTATGAAATAGCAGAAGTAGCTCAAATGGAAAAAGACACCAACAAGCAAAATTAAGAACATCAAAGACATTGGTTAGCTGTTAGTCTAATAATAGAGATAAGGAAACAAATTGAAGGAAACAGAAGAAACTAGAATCATCTAATAATCTTATGCTGTGAATTTAAAAATTTTTAAGGTTTCTTTAAGTAATGAAGGCCCAATAAGTTTCTTTAAATAATGAAGACCTGATATATTTCAAAAAGCAAAACTGAAGGGAGACTACACGAGTGCGTAGTTTCAGAGGTCTAAGACCTAGCTCTAGCTTACCTTCACCCTTCAGCCTTTGAGATGGTGTCATGGAGACCCCACTAAAAACCATTCATTAATCTCCGTCTAGAATCCTCATTATCTAAGCCTCTGTGTATTACTTAGGGGAAAAAAATGGTTTTCTGCTAATAGTCAGAGTCATGTAATGAAACAAAGTTACATTTCATTTAGGAGTCTCTTAAACATCACAGAGCAGAGTAGACTATCATTCTGCACAGGATTCTGTTTTACAGACATAGTTTTTTCAGAATTTTAGTATTGTGCATTTTTATATTATTAGGGGTGTATTGTCATGGTAAATTTTTAAAAGCAGGATTGTTGGATCAGAGTGAATGCATTTGTAATTTTTGTCACATATTGCCAAATTACCTGATTTTTAGGGGTTATGCCATTTTGCTTCCCCACCAGTTTCATTCAAAAGTGACTTTCTCCATTGCTGTGCTATAGAGTGTGTTGTCACATTTGAAATTTTTGTTTATCTGATAGGTAAGAAACTATCTCAGTTTTAATTTACTTTTCATTTGTTATGGGTGATGTTAAGCATTTTGTTTGTTTAAGGGACATTTTTATTTGTATTTTTGCAAAGAGACTTCATATTTATGATCTGCTTTTCTGTGAGATTTTAGTTCTATTTTGCCTACGCGACCACTGAGCCACAACCCCAGCCCCTGTTTTGACAGTTTTAATTGATTTTTTTTTTTACTCCTTTCTGTTACCTGTGCAATAATAAATAAACTTATTCTTCTCTCACCTCATCCTTACATTTTTGAATGTGTAATCATATGTCTTTTGCCAAATTTGATACATTTTCCCCCATTATTTCATCATGTTTTTTCAAGCTGTTTCTTCAGGAACTGAGATGACAAAAATGTTAGTTCTGTCATTATTGTGCTACAAGTCCTATGGGCTCTGCTCATTTTTTTATATGTTTTTTTGTTGTTGTTGTTATTGTTGTTGTTCTGTTATTCAAATTGAATAATTTCTGTTGACCTAACTTTGAGTTCATTGTGGTTTTTCCTGTCAGGTCTTCTTTTTCTTTCCCGAGACTTTGTTTTTTGTTTCAAACATGTTCATAATTGCTCACTGAAACATTTTTATGTTACTTTAAAAATCCTTATCAAATCTATCTCAGTGTTGGCATCCATTGACTGTCTTTTTTATCTTTTGTGTTGAGATTTTTCTGGTTCCTGGCATGACAAGTTATTTTTTTAGTTGTTCCCTGCACATTTTGGGTATCACTCCCTTCCCCACCCAGCTACTGAGGATTGAACCTAGAGATGTTTGAGCTATATCCCCAGCCATTTTTATTTTTTATTTTTAGAGGGTTTCACTAAGTGGTCTAGGCTAGCCTTGAACGTGGGATCCTTCTGCCTCAGCTCCTGAGTTGCTGGGTGGTTTCTATAAATGTTGTCACTGCTACATTAGATAGTAGCCAAACTTTGTTGACACACACAGCATCTACAGATACTTACAGCAAGGTGGACTCACTGTGAAAGATGGGTTCAGTTCTCAAGTACAGCTTCTTCCATCCTTTTTTGAAGTTAGAATATTTCTATTTTCTCGGAACATAGAACATTTACAAATTATTCTTTCACTGTTATCCTCACATTTGTGTTAGTTCTTGATATACAATGAGATATAGTAAATGCTTATTATTAGTTTTGGTGGGTCTTTTTTTTTTTTTTTTAAGTTTTCCAAGTCATTTGTTAGGTGAATGAAGCATATGTTATAGAAAAGGGTTTAACATATTCTTCTGTAAAGGTTCAGAGAGTTAAATATTTTAGGCTTTGCAGGCCATATGGTCACTGTCCCGTTGAAGTAGATTCTCTTCTGAAGTCTCACACAGGTTTGGGATAGGCAGTCCAGACAAAAGCTAGAATTTAATTTTTTCTCTTCTTGCAGGTAATTTGAAGTTATTAATATTTTTGGACTCCTAGTAATGCTGGGCATGTGGACTAAATATAGTTTCATTTGTTCCTTCTTATTCAGATCTGTGTTTTTCTGAAGGATATGTGAATTTGTGTAGCTACTATTATTTTAGGACAGCAAGATACCTTTTGTTTGGGTATCCTAATAGGAAATATCTCTGGATTTCACATGGGATAAGAACTGTATCCCTCTGTTGCATACTCCAAGGAGAACCATACAAGCTCTTTGACCTTGAATGTGTTACCATGTCTCTGTTGCAGTTTTTATTTTCTTTTATGTTCAGATTAGGATGGGTGAGGTCATAATTTATACCCCATGCTTTTCAGTTGAGGACGTGTTTCAAGAGCTTTGCAAACAGCTTTTTTCCCAAATGAAGTTAAAGTGCCAAGTCTTTTCTTTGTTACTTCAGTAGTTCGAAAAGTTACATTGCCAAACGTGTTTGAAAATCGGGAGGGTGGATAGTTGATCTTTTTGGTGTTTTCTAGACTTGAAGCAGCATGATATACTGGCCTCATACTACTACTGTATCTGAGGTGTTTTCATGTAATTTTTAGGTACTTAATTTTGGGGAGGGATCAGGGGAAATTATTTTCTGCCTGTTGTTAAATTTATCTTATCTATCTGATACATTAATCACAAGTTGGGGTAGAGGTTGTCCCAGACTTCTGTGTCTTATATTTGTGAAGAGTTATCTGAGATAGGCATCGAGAGAAAGGTAAGATACCTACCATTTAACAAATTATTCACTAAGCAACTGTCTACTTTTTCTGTCATCACTCTGAGATATGTATTTTAGCAATCAAACAAATATGCCAATGGGTTATTCTTTTCACTTCCTGTAGATTCTTGTAGATACTGTTTGGGCTCTGTCATACTTGACAGATGGAGGTAATGAACAGATACAGATGGTGATTGATTCGGGAGTTGTGCCATTTCTTGTGCCCCTTCTGAGCCACCAGGAAGTGAAAGTTCAAGTAAGTATTTCAGATTTTTTTCTTACATAGAATTCTGTTTGCTCTATCCAATTAGCTTATACAACTAGCCTTCAATTATGTCTGTTAGCACTTATCCTCAAGATTGCTCCTGTAGTATCTCCTGAGCCAAATTTTGTTGATTTCCAACTCTTCCTCACACGCAGATTCTTTACTGAGTTTCAGAACCATATAGCCAATTGTTCTTTTTTTTTTTTTTTTAAATATTTATTTTTCAGCTCTCAGCGGACACAACATCTTTGTTTGTTTGTGGTACTGAGGATCGAACCCGGGCCGCATGCATGCCAGGCGAGCGCGCTACCACTTGAGCCACATCCCCAGCCCCTAGCCAGTTGTTCTTGACCCCTTAGACATATCCTTAAGAACTCCTTCAATCTTTTCATTGTTATTTCAACCAAAAATGAAATGGATCATCTTCTCCCACAAACTTTCTCATCTTCCAGTGTCCCTGTCAGCGTACAGCATGGTCTAATTAAAATTCTATAATTCTTCTTCTCATTTCCCATTGTGTTAACAAATCCTTTTCAATTCTTATATAGTTTTCTCATCTGTCTCTCCTTATCTATCTGGAACCACTGATTTAGTTTAAAACTTATTTTCTTTCTCCCATATAATTATAATAGCCTCCTAACTACACAGCCTCTTTCTCTCCACCTCTGATTAGAGGTGGATAGGTGGCTGTTAGTGATTAAATTATGATCTGTTTGTTTAAAAAAGGTAATAGTTATTTGAGTGGGGGATTTTTGCCTATACTTGCACCTAGTGGCTACAATTTAATAACTGTTGCTACTGTTCAGTCTGTAAATAGTTTTTCAATTATCACAACTCCACCAGTATGAATTTCTAGATGGAATTGTGTGCCTGTTTCAGTCCTACATTAGAATATTTCTGTGGTGCCAGTTAACTAATGGATAAAAATAACTTTTTAAAAAATATTACTTTATGGGTCTGGGGTTGTGGTTCAGTGGTTTGAGGCACTGGGTTTGATTCTTAGTACCACATATAAATAAATAAAGGTCCATTAACAACTAAAAAATATTTTTTAAAAAATAGTACTTTATGATTTTTGTTTTAATTTCCTTTTATTTTTGAATCATTTTTTTACATAATTTTACCATAAAGTTGCTTTTTTTTCCACAAGAGACTATTGTTTAAATTTCAGAATTATTCAGCCTACTTATTGCTTTGTATAAGGATGAAAAAATGTTAAATCATTTGTTCTTTACATGTTTACATTTTCTCAGGGTTTTGAAAAATATATCATTGGTTTCATTATAAAGAAATAAACTCATGGAAAACATTTTATCCCCTCTCCAGACTGCAGCTCTCAGAGCAGTTGGCAACATAGTGACAGGCACTGATGAGCAGACCCAGGTTGTTCTCAATTGTGATGTCCTGTCACACTTCCCAAATCTCTTATCACATCCAAAAGAGAAGATAAATAAGGTAAGGCATGGAGTGTCCTCACAGTTTTTCTTTCTCTTTGTATCTTTCATTTTTAACCACCTCCTCCCTAGTTTCTATTTCTAGACGTTTGTATTTTTCTTCAAAAACCACTACAGTAGAAAATTGTTTAAACCCACTCTATAATTGTTTTATTTTAGCTTTTAGTTGCTTCCTGTGAGTACTGCCCTGGTCATTACAGAAGAAAAAAACAACATTTTTAGACTGCTTGGTGTTTTTACAGATTGAACAGTAGCAATAATTATTAAATTGTAGCCACTAGGTATAAGTATAGGCAAAAATCCCCCACCAAAATAACTATTACATTTTTTAAACAAACAGATCATAATTTATTCACTAACAAAATTAGAATGTGTCCTAAGATGGAATGCTTAAATTCAAAGATCATTTTTAAAAATGTCTTTTTTTTTTTAAGATTTTAAGCTTTGGAGCTGGGTACGCAGGTGCACGCCTATAATCCCAGCGGCTTGGGAGGCTGAGATAGGACAATCATGAGTTCAAAGCCAGCCTCATCAATGGCAACGTGCTAAGCAATTCAGTGAGACCCTGCCTCTAATAAAATACAAAATAGGGATGTGGCTCAATGGTCGAGTGCCTCTGAATTCAATACCCGGTATCCCCCCAAAAAAGTTACATTTTATAGATATATTTGTTATAGTGAAGAGAAAGAAGCCAGAAGTTTTGGGCGAGTTATTTTTACTGAGGAAATTTAAACCACATAGGTGGGTTTTATAACTTAGTGTATTCTGTAATTGGAAATGACCAAGAAATGAAATAGCCAGACAGAGGTGACAGTGGTTCTGGCCTAGGATGCGATGTGACCCCTCCCCGCCCCCACTTTATATATATATTTAGTTGTTGATAGACCTTTATTTTATTTATTTATACACGGTGCTGAGAATCAAATCCAGTGCCTCATGAGACATGCCAGGCAATTGCACAACTGCTGAGTCCCAGCCCCACAATATGCTCTTAAAGTGAAGGTACCAATGGGGAAAAAGTTCATACAGATATATACTCAGGTTCAACAAGCAGCTGCTTCAAAAGGTTTTTAGTTTGAGAATTTGTTATTTGAACCAGAAAACCCTGAAGTTAGAATTTTCCAACTTGATTTTTCTCCGTAGCATTTTAATTAAAAGAATTTTTAAACCTACAAAAAAATTTGCAATAGTATAGCAAGCCCCCATGTACTCTAAACATAGGTTCATCAGTTATTAACATCTTACCCACAGTTACATGGCAGAATAAATTTATAATTAACTCTTTCAGTCATTGAGGAGAGGGCTGGGAATGTGTGGCTTAGTGATAGGATTCTTGCCTAGCACGTATGAGGCCCTGGGTTGAATCACCAGCGTTCGGGGAAAAAAGGAAAGAAAAAGGAAAACAAAATTAACATTAGAAGTAAAAGAAGGTATATACCTTTAACATTAATAGTATACTAAGCCTGTTTGTGGCTCGTAAATCTTTTAATGTCTGTAGATCCATCCTAGACTAGTTTGATGCTTGATTTCTGTAGAATACTTGAACAAGTATATCTTAGAGTACATCTTTTTGAAATAAAACAATCTACTTTTGGGGAGGGTGAAGGGAGGCCCTGCTAAGTTGCTTAGGGCCTCACTAAATTGCTGAGGCTGACTTTGAACTTATGATTCTCCTGTCTCAGCCTCCCAAGCCACTAAGATTATAGGTATGCCCCGCCATGCCCAACAATTCACTTTTATTAGAAGTAGTTTTAATAAAGTATTCAGAAATTCAGTCTTGTGGGCTGAGGCTTTAGCTCATGGTAGAGTGCTTGCCTAGCATCTGTGTGGTATTGGGTTCGATCCTCAGCACCACATGAAGATAAATAAAATAAAGGTCTTAAAAATCAACTGATTAAGAAAAATTCAGTCTTATAGTTATTTCTGCCTGTTAAAGGTAAAAAATACACAAAAATGTAAGTTCCATGAATAAAGATTTTAATCTGTTTGTTCACTGTTGTATCACCATTGCCTAGAATAATTCTAGCTTATAGATGGAAGTGTCCTAATTTATTTTAAATAGGTCTTATATATTATATATAACCAGATCACTTTTTAGATGTAGTCACTTGAAAATAATGCAGGTGATTTTGTTATTATATATATATAAAATATGTTAAGATAAAAATATGAAAAGCTTTAAAGATACAGTATTTTTTTCAATTCTAGGAAGCTGTATGGTTCCTTTCCAACATAACGGCAGGCAACCAGCAACAAGTTCAAGCTGTAATAGATGCTGGATTAATCCCTATGATTATTCATCAGCTTGCCAAGGTCAGTCATTGTGGGTTCATCATCTTTCCTAACCTGTTATTACCAAGATTTTTTGGGTAAAGAATTCATTCATTTATATTTTTTTTAACCTTTAGGGGGACTTCGGAACACAAAAAGAAGCCGCTTGGGCAATTAGCAACTTAACAATAAGTGGCAGAAAAGATCAAGTGAGTCTAAATTTTTTTTTTAACTGTCACAATTGTTAATATTGGAAAGTACACTAGTTTCTTAAATTTAGATTGCTGATTGTTTTTAATCTCTGTACTTTATTTTATTTTGTGATCTAGGTTGAGTACCTTGTACAACAGAATGTAATACCACCATTCTGTAATTTATTGTCAGTAAAAGATTCTCAAGTGGTTCAGGTGGTTCTAGATGGTCTAAAAAACATTCTGATAATGGCTGGTGATGAAGCAAGCACAATAGCTGAAATAATTGAAGAATGTGGAGGTAAGAGTGGATTGATTGAAGAAAAGTAGTTGAGCACTTTTATGAGTTTATTTTCCATTGCTAAACAAAAAAACCTGAGGTTTGGATACGTATAAAGAAAAAAGTCTAATTTAGCTCACAGTTTTGGAAGCTGACAATCCAAAACAGGGAGACCTCATAACAACTCACTCTTGGGGGAAATTTTTTTTCCCCTGTCACACACATTACCATGTGATTCTGTGTACCTCACTTTGGGAAATATTATTTCATGTTCTTGGAAAAGGTTAATGATTTCTTAATCATCTGTATATTTTGTTTTAATCCTACCAATTGTAATGGTAGGATTGCTACAACTGTGTGATGAAGTTATTACTACAAATTTTTATTTTAAAATTTTAATGAGAAAGAATAGAGATCTTACTGCTCATTATTGATTTTAGATGTTTTACTTAAAATATTTAAAAATTAGCAATGTAATCAGGTTCATAACAGAAAGTTTGAGCAACTTGCAGAATTGTTACTATTCAGTTTTATATCAATATCTTCACTTCCCTGAATGGGAGTTATAAATAGAACACAATGCTTACTTATTATAATTTTATGAAGTACTGCAACCATTATCTTTGACACCTGTTTTTCCATTTTTCTGGTATGTATATTATTAGCTTTTTAAAAATGCAACTGTTTCAACATAGCATAGTCAAAAAGACATTTCAAAGAAAAATATTAATTTTTTAGATTAATAAATTTATGCATTCAATGCATGAAATAAATGTATTAGAACTATAACTGATGACATTGTGAATTCTGTTTTGAACTGTTATTTCTACAGGTTTGTTATGGTGTAGGAGACAAGAACCCTATTCACAATCTTGGAAAAAAAATCACAGATTTAGTACTGTCACTAACTTGCCATGTAACCTGAATTAAATTCCTTTTACATCCCTGTGCCACATACCTATCAAATGGAGTGTTTAGGCAATTTTTTAGACTGCCTACTTGAGGAAACAGGGTGCCTCAAAGGCTTCTAAGGAGGAAGAAATCAGTGGGATGCTGCTCATCTTTTAGATGTCATCTTTGGGTGAAGAAAAGGGTGTGTTGAAATCCTTAGGATTTATGTACACAGTTTTCATTAGTGTCTCCTTAATTATTTTGATATTTTTTATCAGGTTTGGAGAAAATTGAAGTTTTGCAGCAACATGAAAATGAAGACATATATAAATTAGCATTTGAAATCATAGATCAATATTTCTCTGGTGATGATGTAAGTATATATTAAAATATGATATGTTTGTGTATAAATTAAAACCTATATGTAATATATGACTTAAGTTTATACTGTATTTCTATTAGGTGCTCCACCAATCACTTGTTCTTAAATACTTTACTCCAGAATTTAATTATAAGGTAATATTGTAGCAGGATGCAGTGATGCATGCCTGTAATCGCAGTGACTAGAGCTGCTAAGACAGGAGGATCACAAGTTCAAGGCCAGCCTTAGCAACTTATGGAAACCCTATATCGAAATAAAAAATAAAATAAAGAACTAGAGGTATAACTCAGTGGAAAAAGCTGCCCTGAAATTGATTCCCAGTATCAAAAAACAAAAAGTTAAACCAAACAGAAAGTAATATTATAAAAGCAGCTCTTGTTGCATTTGAGGACTATTAACTGATTAAGAAGTAGTAATTATAGAAATAACATATATTCAGATTTTTAGATATATTTTTAATACACAGAAATTTAAGAAAGGGTTAGTTTCTTAAAATATCTCCTATTTATTTATTTATTTATTTAGTGTGTGGTACTGGGGATTGAACCCAGGGCCTTGTGCTTGCAAGGCAAGCATTGTACCAACTGAGCTATATCCCCAGCCCTCATTTCCAATTTAAAATTGTTAAATTTCTCAATAAAATTATTATGGATTTGCTGAAATGTTTTAGGTGATTTATACAGAATTTTCTCCTAAGTGGTAAAGATTTAATTCAAATTATACCATAATGTATAGTATCACCATATAATCAGGACCTTTCCCCCCCTTGTTTTTTTATAGATTGACGAAGATCCTAGCCTCATTCCTGAAGCAACACAAGGAGGTACTTACAATTTCGACCCAACAGCCAACCTTCAAACAAAAGAATTTAATTTTTAAGGTCAATTGAGTGCAGCATCTTTCTCATGTTCAATATGAAGCACCACCAGATGGCTACCAAATGATAAGAACAACAGCAACAAAAGGCTCCAAAACACATGCCTCTTCGTTTTGATGCTTCTAAAGCAAGCCATGTCTCAGTCACTTTGCAGTTGCCAAAAGTCACTCTCACATGGACTGTAAATGCATATGCATGATTTCCTAAACTGTTTTAGAATTCTTAACAATCTCAACTACCCTATTTTCCCCGGTCCCTGGTGCCACATGCTGACAACTGCAGTCTCCAGTTTAAAATATTCCATAGTGGTGGCATGTCAGCTGCCCGTTGGTATTCCTTTGGAAAATGGTGCACTGTGGATCAAGACACTTTGGTATGATGCATATTCACGTTGGAAGACTGAAGAGGTGCAGTATGATCTGAGCCTCCGTCATTGTCCTCCACAAACATATTTTCATATTCTTTATGAGGAAGAATAGATTTTAAAGTACAAGCCAAATGATTTTCATTGGTGGAACTGACACAAAAAAAGTAACTTAAAAACAAGAAACTTGGTTATTGATTAAACAGATAAGTTTTAAAAAACTGTACTTCATCTACCAGTAATTGATGTGTTTATTATCTGCCTCAGAAGCCAGGGTTGGAGGAAGAACTTTAGATATGGATGGTAATGCTTTCACCATTATACCTAATTTTTGAGAACAGCAAGCCCTATTTGACCACTCACTTCAGCCTGTGTGTTCCTGCTGTTTTGAAGTAATCAAATGCTGTGCATGGTATTTTACCTGAGCTGCAACCTGTTACAGACTTGAACTTCTGTTTAAGTTGAAAGCAAGAGTCCCTGTCTACAAAGGAAAAAAACAAAACTGCAAAGGTCTAAAATATTCATTGGTGATGTTTAAAAAAATAAAATCTTGCTTTCAGCTTTCAGGAGTTAATATTTTTGTTCTAATCTGATAATTGGATATGGTTGATTTATATTGGGTTTAAACTGTGGAGCTTTCATGTTTACTGTAATTTAGTCTTAAAACATTTTTTACTTAGTAACCAGTGCTTTTGATAATGTGGTTGGCAACAAACCAGCAACTATTTAGAAGTGTTATAAGACTTCATTCTTGGAGTATTGGGAAAGTTCACTCAGATCCTACTCTAAAAGCATCTGCACTTATTAAAAAAAATTCAAACAGGGATCTGTGTAGAGGAATAATCTGCAGTTATTTAACATAATAAGCCTGATTTGCAGTGATCTTTAAGTAGTTCTGCAAAATCTGGTATTACTATGTAAAGTTATTGTTTTTGGTAAATTGTCTGACCCAGTTATTAATGAACGAATATGGATTTGAAAATTTTTAAACTAAATAATTTGTGCTGTCACAGAAATGGTTTTGTTGCTCTTGTTTACTGGACATAATTTCCCAATGCATTGATGTGAAGGGATAGAAAATCTAAACTCATTTAGTTATGGGGGGTGTATTTACTGTGATGAAGATGAGACAGATGCCATCAGAGCTTTGTGAATCAACTGGGGTGTTTTCACTGATAAACAATACATAGCAGGTGTGCGTTCATTACAAATATATGTATCTGCCAAGGTGGAGCCACTTTAAAGAGTGAGTTTTGTCTTGTATCTAAAGTGGATACAAGCGTATGTTTAAACTGCAAGATTTTTACTTGCTAGAGAATCTGTTTTAATATAGTGGTTTGGCCTCTGATTATTTATAGGTTTTATAAATTTTAGAATCAATTTCTCTTTAAGGTGGCTCAGATTTTTCAACTCTTGTGCACATAAAATTGAGTTGAAGTTCATTGTGCCTTTTTTTCTTTATCCAAATTTTGAGTTAAAGCTTCATATGGTAAATGCATCCTGTTCAGACACTATCGTCTAAATTTTTCAAACTGTGTGGTGTTCACTAAAAATAGGAATAACAAAATCAAATCAAATTAAGGTCACACACTTGGTGAAAACCTTAAAGTACAAATTGTCTGGATATTGTGAATTGTCTCTCTTCCAAGTTTGTTTCTTCCAGACTCTTATACTTAACTGACAGTTACCTTTCAAATTTGGCACACACTGAGATTAAAATTGGGCCTTTACTATGATGATTCCTATTTCCTCTTGTGTTTTAAGTGCAAACTAACATTTAAGTGAACATTAGCATCAAGTAGTGCAGACAAATGTGTGCATTTGCTTGATTCAGTTTGTTGTGACCTTACCAGTTTTGAATTGGAATTGCACCATTTCATAGATAAAGGAAACTAAGTATATTGCTGCACTTTTAAGTTTTCAAAACAGTGTTTAAAAATTGCATTGTTTTTATTTTTTTTTTAACTCAGTTAAAATAGACTAAAACGTTCTTTCAAAAGAGGCATCTAAACGTGTTCTTAATTTTGTATATGGGCTTAGGTTTTGTAACCAATAAAAAAAGCTGCTATCAAATATGATAAAACATTGAAAGACTTATTTCTGAAAATATTGCTTAACTTTGGGTTTTGTATGGTTAAATTTAAATTTGGAATGATTTTCAACTATCAGACACATTGAGGTAAATCATGAATTACTCTTTGAGAGTATATTTATATGTCTTTCCCACTATAACAAACAAGGATGACCAATAACTATGCTGGAGTATTTTGTGACAAATAATATGTACTAACAGCTATACTAATTTCCTAAGATGCCATAACAGAACATCACAAACCAGGTGATTTCAGACAATAGAAATTATTATCATAAACTCTGGAGTCTAGAAGTCCTAAATCAAGGTGATGACTAGGCCAGACTCTCTGTGAGTCTGCAAAGGATCCTGCCTGCCTCTCCTAGCTTCTGGTGGTGGCTGGCGACCCTTGACATTTCTCGGCTTGCAGCTGTATCATTGCATTCTCTGCCTTTGGCATTATGTGACCCTCTTCTGATGTATCTCAGATTTAAGCACTGTAACTTAGAAAAAGACCATTTATTTGAAAAGGTGGTATGATTTTGACTTTCATGAAACAAACTTTAATCCTGCCTAACCCTTGAAAACATGTAACATAGAAAATAGTAATCGAAGTAAACCTGAAAGTTTAACCTGTTAGAGGTTGTGGCTCTAAATGAAATCTTTGATAAATTAAAAGAAAAAAGGAGCAGCCAAACTTTTGAGTATAGAAATATTTTTACTTTTGTATAATGCCACTTCAAATTATTTTTGAAAGAAGTCAGTGTATAAGTAAATAAATGTGATAGTACTCATAATCTTGCCATCATTTCCTTCAGAAGGGTTATCCTTTTCAGGGGACTCAATATATAATTATTTCAGGTAAATAAGTAACTGACATTTAGGAAATGTCAGTTATCTTACATGATGGTTAATATTTTTATCCCTCATTAAACTCTGGGAAGTTTGAATTAAGTCTATTTGGGGAAAGAGAATATAACTTCTGTATATTAAGCTGTAAGTTTTAAGGCATATATCCCAAAGAGTGCTCTCTATCCACTACTGATACTTGTGAGGCTTAGAAGGAACTGTTCATATAGATGCTGTACTTGATTAGATAGCTGAAACAACCACAGGATAATTCTCAAGATACTAGAAAGATCTAGAGAGAGACAGTGCAGGCACAGTATAGATTATATCAAGAGAAATGGGCTGGGAATGTAGCTCAGCGGTAAAGCACTTGTGTAGAGTGAATAAGGGGCTCTGGGTTTGATCCCCAGGGCTGTAAAAAATTGAGAAAGCATTTTGGGAAAATGACATGGTGATGCAACCTGTTACCACAATTTATTTGCCCAAGAAATCCCTCTAGTAATTTTGGCCCATGTACGGGTTTCTCAATCCTGAATTATTAACATATTAGTCTGGATAATTATTTCTTCTGTTTGTCCTGTGCACGGTAGGATGTTTTGCAGCATTTCCAGACTTTACTCAGTAGATGTTAGTACCTCATCCTCCTCCCTCAGTGAAGACCACCAAAAATGCCTGTGGACATTGTCAGGTTTTCCCTGGGAGCCAGAACTTCCCTGGTTGTGAACCACTGTCTTAAATGAAGAAGTCTAAATCATGACTTTGTTATGTGAATAGTCTCAGGGTTTCTTCAAATGCGTAAGATTAAAAAATAGGAGACAAAAAATGTGCCTTTTCTTTATTCTAAGTTTTAGGAAAAATCAGAGGCAGACTATTAAGGTTTGGATATGAAGTGTTCCCCAAAGACTCGTGTTAAAGGTCTGGTTGCCAAATGCAGCCATGTTCAGAGATGGGGCTTTTGTGAAATGATTGGATCATGAGGGCTTTGACCCTGTCAGTGGATTAATCCACTGATAGCTGAATGAACTATTAGGAGGTGGTAGAAACTATAAGTAGGGCATGGTTAAAGAAGTGGGTCACTAGGAGCATACAGTTGGGAACTGTCTTGTCCCAGTCCCCTAGTTAAAGGTTATGACATCCTGTGTCTCCCCCTGACTTCCGGCTGCTATGAGCTGAGAAGCTTTCCTCCATCATACCCTTTCACCATAATGTTTTGCCTCTCAGACCTAGAGTGATGGAGTCAACCAACTGTAGACTGAAACTATGATCCATAATAAATCATTCCTCCTTCACGTTGTTTTTCTCAGGTATTTGTCACAAAACAATAAGTTGACTAACATACAAACCTCACTTCATTTCCCAGATCATCCTCCTGTGGGAACTGTAGAAGGTGCTACACCCATCTATTCCACAGGCTTGAAATGGGAATAGAGACTACTTGGTCAACTTTTAAAATTTGCCGTGTAGCTGAAAAACAGGGTTATATGAAACAGGTAACAAATGTGTTAATCGCTAAATCTCAAGACCTTCTTGTAGTGTTTTCCAAACATTTTTAGTTGAAGACCTTTAAATTCTATGAGGGAAAGCTGGAATTGGACTTGGAATTGGAATTGGAATTTCAGCAGAGTTTGAAAATCACTTGATGCACTATGAGATATTGGCCCCCCC
Organism: Marmota flaviventris; assembly: GCF_047511675.1. Taxonomy (NCBI): domain Eukaryota; kingdom Metazoa; phylum Chordata; class Mammalia; order Rodentia; family Sciuridae; genus Marmota; species Marmota flaviventris. The sequence continues at coordinate 129,500,771 of NC_092501.1, read as the reverse complement.
AGGAAACTTACAAGTTTATTAAATGATTAAAAGCTAGGGAGCAAAGCTGGGCATGGTGACATATACCTTTAATCCCAGCTGCTCTGGAGGCTGAGGCAAGAGTATTGAAAGTTCAAGGCCAGACTGGGCAACTTGGCCAGACCTTTCTTTTTAAAAAAAAAAAAAAAAAAAAAAGTTAAGGCTGAGGGGTTTGGCTTGATGTTAGAGCCCAGTAAATAGAGTCCAGGGGTAGCAGGTGCCCTGGGTTTGATCCCCACTGCTCCCCATCCCCAAAAATGACAAACAAAACAAAAAACTGCAGGGAACTATCAGCCATGCAATAAAGAAAGGGTTCCCTTCAGGGAATTTCTTCTACAATGTCCCTTTTCCTACCCTAACAAACTGCTATCCACCTTCTTGAGTATTCTCTTTCCTCAAATTGTGGGACCACAAATACACACGGTCTTGTGCTAGGTAATGTGTGAAGCCATAATAAACAAGGAATATCTTCATGGGTCAGCAACTGAACTAGGTGGTAAGTAAAATGCAATTCTCAGTGTTAACACAGTAAGGTACACATTGTGTATAATGTTTTAAGAATAAAATCAATTTTATTTTTAAAAATTTTTTAATTTTTGGTTCTGAGGTTGAACCCAGAGCACTCTACCACTGAAGCAAGCTGTCTTATGGATGAGAGTCAGAAGTTTGAGTGACAGATGAGATGCACAATGGGAGCTTGTTCTACTTTGTGGCTAGCTTTAGTTGGCATAAAATTCTTAATCCTAAACAAAAGTCACCTCTCTCAAATGTCTGTCATAAATTAAATTTTGGGCTAGATTTTAGTTATTTCTTCAGCTCCCTTTCTCAGCCTGAATACCCCGTGCATTTCCTCCCTTCATTTTATAAAGTTGTTGGACGACTTATGTCAGCTTATGTACTTGATAAACCCTAACAATAAATAGTGTGGTGTGACTTGTTTCTGAGTACAGTGGAATGGGAGCATTCAGTTATCTGGACACTTACAGTGTGGAAACAAGTATTTCAGTTATTTTACCAGCTTCGTCATTATAAGATTTGTGATCAAGTGACAAGTCTCCATTCTGTTTGGCCCAGTACTTAGGCAGCTACTCTATTCAAACCTAAATGTCAGAATTTTATATTAATTCAGCTCATTTTCCTCATACGATTATATTCTTTTGTCTGTAGGTATCCTCTTGGTGTCTTTTGATATTTATGGAGCATCCTATCCCATGCCAGGTTCTATGCTGTGGCACAGGATACTTTATAATATCACAGGAAAAGTTAAATTTTATTACAAATATTAGGAAAAAGAGAGTAACAGAATTGGCCCGGTTAAGTAGATGACAATCAGGCTGATGGCAAGCTCTTACTAAGTGCTGGCCACTTAGGAGCACTTTACAAGTACCATGTGAAGAAGGTTCTGTCATCAAGTAAAGAGAACTTAAAATTTTCCCCAAATTACCACAACTGATTGTGGTGAAAATGCAGGAGTTCATTGTGCAGATTGGAAAGTCTCCTGACAGTGGGAAGAGTATGTAGCAAGGCTACATGGGAAGCACCACAGGAAGCTCAAGTGGGTGAAAGCAAATGATGCCAAATCAAAGACTATAATGAAGAGAAGGATGAGTTAATCAGGGCTCCAAAAATAGAGGCCAGACCCTACAGTCTGGTAGGTCATATGAAGAACAATGGGGAATTATTAAGCAAGAGGAATGACAGAAAATTAATGTTTAAAAAGGATCACTAGTTGTTAAGGACAGGATTTTAGTGACAGAGGTTACTGTTCATACTGTGAAACACCAAGACAAGAGGTGATGGACTGTTTGGTCCATGAAGAACATTGACAAAGAAATGCTCGCCTGCTAAAACAGATGAGCTGGTGATGCCTTAGATATGGAGCTAGGGAAGAATCAAGGATGATTTCCAAATCCCAAGACTATAGCAACTGAGTGGAAGCAACATGGGATAGGGAAGAGAATCAGACAGACATGGAGGTGGAGGGTGAGCTCAGTTGGGTTGTATTAAGTTGAAATATCCAAGACTTGCCTCGCAGGGCAGTTGGAAATATTGATCCGGAAAGTAGAGGAGAACCTGGGCTGGAGATTTCAATCCTCTGCCTATTTGGATGATTTTATTAAAGTAGCGGGTGAGGATGAGACTGCCTGGGTCTAGTGTCTGAAGTGTGGAAAGGGCTTAAGATAGTGTCATGGAGTTCCAGCATTCAGTGAGCACATTAGTAGAGAGTGAGTTTGTAAAGAAAAAGAAATAGTGGGGAAAGAGATTTCAGTGCCCGGTGGTGCTGCTAAGCAATGAAGCGAGGTAAGGACATGAACTATCCTTTGGTTTTAGTGATCTGGAGGTCACTGTCCCTTGATCAGTGTGGTTAGGAAGTTAGATACTGAAGTAGAAAGGACGGAGGAACAGAGGCAGAATATGAAGATAGTGATTCTAATTAGTTTCCTCATCAGCTTTCTATTTTGCTCTGAAGGGGCAATAGGATAATCACTAAAGGAGGATGTCAGAAAATTGGTGGGGAGAATGCAGTTGAGAAATAAACTGAATATAAGAAAAGAAGAATAATCATAGATTTTCTAAGTTATAGGAGAGAATTCAGAGCATTAGGTGGCAGGTTGACCATATACACTTTTCAGTCAGCAGTTATTTAATTGGGCAACTAGCAACCCATGGCCTAATAGAGATTATTATTATAATGGCATGAAACTAGCAATAGATGTGTAAATAAAAGAATTTAATCTGATATCTGCTACATTAAAAATGGTATAGGAAGGGGCTGGGGTTTGGCTCAGCCATAGAGCACTCACCTAGCACATGCCAGGCCCTGGATTCTATTCTCAACACCACCCACATAAATAAATAAAATAAAAGTATAAAAAAATGGTATAGGAAGTGGCTGCAGGGGAAAGGTTTTGAACTGCAGGCAGTCATTTTTTTAAATTATAAAATACAGACAATAAAATTTACCATCTTAGCCATGCAGTTCAATACTGTTAAGTATATTTATGTTGTTGGCAATCAGTCTCCACAATGTAGGATGATACTTAGCGCAGACTGGGGGAAAGGGAAAAGAGGAATTATTTAATGGGTGACCACTTCAGATACCTCATGAAAGTGGAATTATACAATATTTGTGTCTTTTTCTACCGACCTCACAGGGTGGTTGTGAAGTAAAATAAGGTAGGTAAAAGCATCTAGTGCCATCCTGATATGATTTAGTGCTTCTCTGACCCTTTTGCTGATTTTTTTGGATTTTTCACAAATGGAAGTAATAGCCACATGAGCTTTAAAAAGCTTGCTGGTGGGCTGAGGTTGTGGCTCCGTGGTACAGCACTTGCGGAGCACGCGTGAGGCACTGGGTTTGATCCCTAGCACCACATTAAAAAAAAAAAAAAAAAAAAAAAAAAAGCTTGCTGGTCATTAAAAACAGACTTGCAAGGCCAATTAGACACTTTAGTCCCGAAATTTATCCCGTCTCCAGGCAAATTTTTCATCAGACTTTAGTTTTGTGGTTAAAGTTTTGACCCTTTAAAAAAAAAAAAAAAATCTGCATCAGCCTGGTGCGGTGATACATGCCTGTAATCCCAGCGACGCGGGAGACTGAAGCAGGAGGATCGAACGTTCAAGGCCGGCCTAAGCAATTTAGGGAGACCCCTGTCTCAAAATTTAAATAAGTAAAAAGAACTAGGGATGTAGCTCAGTGGTGAAGCGCCCCCATTACCCACCCCGCCATCAAACCGTATCAAAAATATGTGCCCCTATTATGGGTGCTTTGGGACTAGCCTGGAGCAGGTTTGATGGAGGTGGGTAAACCGGTTTGACGGCGAGAACCGCTGGTGTGACACTCTGGGCTCTCGGGCTGGCCTGGAGGCGTGGCCACAGCGGAACCGCGCCCCGCCCCTGCCCGCGGCCCCACCTTCTCCCGCCGCGCCCCGGGAGCCCCCTCCGGTGTCCGGCTGCGCACGCGGGCAGCTTCTGCATGGAGGCCGGCTGGGGGCTGGGGGCGGCGGCCGGCCGCTCGCTGCTGCTGTGCGCTGCGCTGCTGGCGGCGGGCTGCGCGCTGGGCTTTCGCCTGGGCCGCGGGCGGGGGGCGGCGGACCGCGGCGCGCTAGCCTGGCTCTGCTACGACGCGCTGGTGCACTTAGTGCTGGTGAGTGTCTCGCTCCGGGCTGCTGCTTCCCTCTGGACCAACCTTCCCCATTCCAGGGAGTTTCCGCTGGAGATGATGGCTTTTCTTCCCCGTGGTTGGAAGTCTGGCAGGATCCGGGTGGGACCTGGACACTGGCGCGCTGGCCTCTGGCCAGATGCTGCATGGCCCCGAGTTCTGATACCCGAGTCTGTGGACAGAGCCTGCCGCCCTTCTAGTGCTCCCGGTTCCTGTACCAAACTTAAAGCAAAACAAAAGCCCTGAAAGTTGCTAGAAGAGTTTCTGTTTGATTAAAAGCTGCTCAAAAGCAACAGCCTTGGCTTCCTTGGCTTTATAACCAACGTATAAGTGTTGAACTGAAAAAGACTTAGTTTAGGTCCTTTTTGAATGGCAGAACCTACACCAAAGCAAACAATAGTATTACACCAAGGCTGTAATAGTAATCACATTTATTGGGCACCCACTGTGTGCCTGGAACAGTTCTGTGTTTAAAATTTTTTTCTTACAACATCCCATAAACTACTTATTCTCCCCATTTTACAGAGGTGAAACCAGATCCTGAAAAGTAGCTGGCATAATTCTGAGTTGGTTTCTTCTGACTTCAAAGTTTGCACTTTTTATATCGTTGTGTCCTTAAAAATTCACCCCACTTTATAAAATAGCTAATAAGTGTGCATTTAAGAGGATTCTGTTGAAATACCCCCACCCACATCCCTTTTTTAAACTTTGTGTGTGTGTGTGTGTGTGTGTGTGGGCGGGGTGGGATGGGGTGTGTGTGTGTGGTGCTGGGGATTGAAGCCAGGGCCTTGTGCCTGCGAAGCAAGCACTCTACCAACTGAGTTATATCCCCAACCCTGTTTTGTTTTCTTTTTTAAAACTATGCCAAAATATCTTATTGTTTGTAACTTTGAACTAGCTTAAATCTAGACAAATCTTTAGATAACATGAAGTCAAAGTCCATAGCATTGAGAAAGAAAAAGGAAGCAAAATTTTTGGTAATCATTTAGGTGTGGGTGTTTACCAGTTAAATATGTGTCTATACCAGATTTTGCTGGAATTACAAAATATCTTCTTTCCTAATAATCAGTATGGGAGATAAGAGACCATGAATATTTCCCACAGCTCATTTGTTTATAGAATTGATTTTTAAGCTGTCCCTTGAACTCAAAATCTGCCAAAGAACAGGGGTAGTAAAACTGGTTGCTGAGCCCGCTAAAACAAACAAAAAACAAAAACAAAAAAAACAGATTATGCCCTGCACAGTGGAGCACACTTGTAGTCCCAGGGATTCAGGAGACTAAGCAGAAGGATCCCACGTTCAAAGCCAGCCTCAGAAACTTAACAAGGCCTTCAACAGTTTAACAAAATCCTGTCTTGTTTTTTCATCAGACACAGATTTATTTAGGAAAAAAGATACACATTCAAGGGAGAATATAACCCATCTCCAGAGGGAGAGACCTCCCCCCCCCCAAACAAGACCCTGTCTTAAAAAATAAAAAGGACTGGAAATGGAACTCAGTGGTAAAGTGCCCCTGGGTTCAACCCCCAGTACCCTCCAAAATTTTTAAAATTTATTTATTTTAATTAGGTATATATGATAGCAGAGTGGGTTTTAATTCATTGTACACAATTGCAGCACAACTTTACATTTCTATGGTTGTACACAATGTAGCATTGCACCATATGCACAGTCATACATGTACCTAGGGTAATGATGTCCATCTCATTCCACCATCTTTCCTGACCCCCTGGGCCCTCCCCCCCCTTCCCTCCCCCCCCTTCCCTCCCCCCCCTTCCCTCCCCCCTTCCCTCCCCCCTTCCCTCCCCCTCCCCCCTTTCCTCCCCCTCCCTTCCTCCCCTCCTCTCCTCCCCTCCTCTCCTCCCCTCCCCCTCCCTCCCCTCCCTTTTGCCCAATCAAAGTTCCCCCATTTTCCCATGCCTTCCCCCTCCCTGTTATGGATCAGCATCCACTTATCACAAAGAATATTTGGCCTTTGATTTGGGGGGATTGGCTTACTTTGCTTAGCATGATATTCTCCAACTCCAACCATTTACCTGCAGATGTCATAATTTTTTTCTCTTTTAATGCTGAGTAATATTCCATTATGTATATATACCACAGTTTCTTTATCCATTCATCTACTGAAGGGCATCTAGGTTGCTTTCACAGTTTAGCTGTTGTGAATTGAGCTGCTATGAACATTGATGTGGCTGTGTCACTAGTTTGCTGATTTTAAGTCCTTTGGGTATAGACCGAAGACTGGGGTAGCTGAGACAAATGGTGGTTCCATTCCCAATTTTCCAAGAAATCTCCATACTGCTTTCCAGATTGGTTTCACCAATTTGCAGTCCCACCACCAATGTACAAATGTGCCTTTCCCCCCACATTTTCACCAACATTTATTATTGCCTATATTCTTGATAGCTGCCATTCTGACTGGCATGAGGTGAAATCTTAGAGTAGTTTTGATTTGCATTTCTCTAATTACTAGAGATGTTAAACATTTTTTTCATATATTTGTTGGTTGAGTGTATATATCTTCTGAGAAGTGTTTATTTAGCTCCTTAGCCCATTTATTGATTGGGTTGTTTGTTTGGGGGGTTTTAAGTTTTTTGAGTTCTTTATATATCCTGGAGATTAGTGCTCTATTTATGTGTGTATGGTAAAAATTTGCTCCCAAGATGTAGGCTTTCTGGTCATCTCACTGATTGTTTCTTTTGCTGAGAAGAAACTTTTTAGTTTGATTCCATCCCATTTATTAATTCTTGATTTTACTTCCTGCACTTTAGGAGTCTTGTTAAGGAAGTTGGGGCCTAATCCAACATGATGAAGATTTGGGCCTACTTTTTCCTCTATTAGGTGCAGGGTCTCTGGTTTAATTCCTTGGTGCTTGATCCACTTTGAGTTGAGTTTTGAGCATGGTGAGAGAGAGGAATTTATTTTCATTATGCTGCATATGGATTTCCAGTTCTCCTGCACCATTTGTTGAAGAGGCTGTCTTTTCTCCACTCTATGTTTTTGGCGCCTTTGTAATATAATGCAATGTATGAATGTGCCTTTTCCCCACATCTTCACCAACACTTATTGTTGTCTGTATTCTTGATAGCTGCCATTCTGACTGGCGTGAGATGAAATCTTAGAGTAGTTTTGATTTGCATTTCTCTAATTACTAGAGATGTTGAACATTTTTTTCATATATTTGTTGATTGAGTGTATATAGCTTATGAGAAGTGCATGAGATAACTGTATTATGTGATTTTGTCACTGTGTCTTCTATTCTGTACCATTGGTCTACATGTTCATTTTGGTGCCAATACCACGCCATTTTTGTTACTATAGCTTCACAGTATAGTTTAAGGTCTGGAATTTTAATGCCTCCTGTTTCACTCTTCTTGCTAAAGATTGCTTTAGCTATACTGGGTCTCTTATTTTTCCAAATGAATTTCATGATTGCCTTTACTATTTCTATAAGGAACAACATTGGGATTTTAATTGGAATCACATTGAATCTGTAAAGCGCTTTGGGTAGTATGGCCATTTTGACAATATTAATTTTGCCTATCCATTCACCCCACTTTATAAAATAGCCAATAAGTGTGCATTTACGAGGATTCTGTTGAAATGCCCCCACCCACATGCTTTTTTAAGAGGATGGAAGATCTTTCCATCTTCTAAGGTATTCTTCAGTTTCTTTCTTTACTGTTCTATAGTTTTCATTGTAGAGGTCTTTCACCTTTTTTGTTGATTCCCAAGGTTTTTTGTTGTTGTTTTTGAGGCTATTGTGAATGGGGTAGTTTTCCTAATTTCTCTTTCAGAGGATTTATCATTGATGTATAGAAATACATTTGACTTATAAGTATTGATTTATATTCTGCTACTTTGCTGAATTCATTAATTAATTCTAGAAGTTTTCTGGTGGAGTTTTTTGGATCCTCTAAGTATAGAATCCTCTTGTCAGCAAATAATGATGGTTTGAGTTCTTCTTTTCCTATCCGTATCCCTTTAATTTCTTTCTTCTAATTGCTCTGGCTAGAGTTTCAAGGACTGCATTGAATAGAAGTGGTGAAAGAGGGCATCCCTGTCTTGTTCAAGTTTTTAGAGGGAATGCTTCCAATATTTCTCCATTTAGAATGATGTTGGCCTTGGGTTTAGCATAGATAGCTTTTACAGTGTCGAGGTATGTTCCTACTATCACTAGTTTTTCTAGTGATTTGAACATAAAAGAGTGCTGTATTTTGTCAAATGCTTTCTCTGCATCAATTGATACAATAGTATGATTTTTATCTTTTTTTAAATATTTACTTTTTATTTGTGCATGGACACAATACCTTTTATTTTATTTATTTATTTTTATGTGGTGCTGAGGCTCGAACCCAGGGCCTTGCACAAGCTAGGTGAATGCTCTACCTCTGAGCAACAACCCCAATCATGAGTTTTATCTTTAAGTCTATTGATGTGATGAATTATACTTATTGATTTCCATATGTTGAATCAAACTTGCATCCCTGCAAAAAAAAATTTAAAATTATTACAACATTTTAGGCATACAAAAAAGGTCTGAAAATACTAAACAATATGTCTACATGTCCACCACCTAGTTTAAGAGTAAGTCTACTTTGCAAGCACAGTTGTTAAAGGTAAAATGACACATAACTTTATTGATGGGGCCTTGAGCTGTAGTCTGATGTGTGGAATTATGTTCTGATCTCTCTGCTTCCTGTTCTGAAGGAAATGTCCCCCACACAGCCCCTTCTTGAGGCATTTATCTTTCTTGACTGCAGAGTGTTCCACTATGTGAATATACTGTACCTCAGTTCTTCAAGTCAAAGATGCACATTTTTCCACATATTACAATAATCAATGATATAACTGTTTCATGTGAAGAACAGTAGTTACTAATGTCACTCTGAATGTGAAACCCATATTAGAAATCTCTTTTTCAGATAAGTGTAAGGAGAAATTTAGTTTCTCCTAAAAAAATTGATTTGTGTATTCTTCTCTGAAAGTAAGGACAATATAAATGTTTCTCCCTTTTCTCTCAAACTGCCTGGAAGCTCAGAACCATATTGGAGCTCTATAATAACAACAAAAGATGATCTGTGTAAATATATTCTTATTGACCTCTGATCTGGATGCTTATTCCTTTTTATAACTAATATTTTTTTAATTCTGGTATATATTTTATCACTTAAGTAAATATTTTTGTTGTAACTGATCTAAAATGTTTTGTATAAGGAAGAAGTATACACACTTCAAAACCTTTTAGTACTACAAAATGTGTTGAATTTCCTTTGAAATGGTGAAGACATTCTACAGGAAATATCTCAATCTGGTCGTAGTTTTTTTCCTTTATAACTATAAACACATATTTTTTTTCAGTGCTGGGGATGGAATCCACCCTCTATTTTGTCTTCCCCTCTCTCTCAAGTACCTGGTATTTGGAGCTATTCATGTATTTGCTGATATTGAATGAATGAAAGAATTGATTCTGTCCTTTTAGTTAGTAGTAGTTATCAGTCATTTTCTCTTCTTTTTTTTTTTTCCTTCCCCATATTGGGGATTGAACTCAGAGTCACTCAACCACTGAGCCACATCCCCAGCCCTATTTTGTTTTATTTAGAGACAGGGTCTCACTGAGTTGCTTAGCACCTCCCTAAGTTGTTGAGGTTGACTTTGAACTTGCCATCCTCCTGTCTCAGCCTCCTGAGCCGCTGGGATTACAGGTGTGTGCCACTGTGCCTGGCTTCAGTCATTTTCATTTTGAACCTCAAATTATTCAGATATCTAAGATGTCACACAGTTGTAGTCTTGTAAGGCAAAGTGGGTATAAATTGCATATTTCCATGACGACTATAAAAATGCACATGTATGGGCAGAGCTCTGCCACCAAGACCCAATCTGCTGGCAGTGGCCAGCACCCTGGAGAACTTCCCGGGGAGTTTAATCATGCCAACCTGGGTTGCTGCTGCAGAGCATGGTATTGGAGGTTTGGTAGCCCCACAACTGGAAGAGCTTTGACATTTTCCAGTGCTTCAGACAGCCTCAGTGAGTGGGGGACACCCCCTCAATAAGATGGATTCATAAAAAGAACAAAAAAAAAAAAACTTTCAAAGAAAAAAAAAAAACTGGATTCAGCTGCATAGCCAGCCAGACTGCCTGCAAACTCAGGGAGCACCTTGAGGTTCTAGATGCTTCTCACATCCTCCTTCTGCCTCCTCTTGATCTCCAACCACTGTTTCCCAGGGATTCAAGGGCTTTCCCAGGATAAGTGGTCACCTTTCCTGCTCTTCTCCTTTCACCTTCTACTGAACCTTTTTCTTGCATCCTTGTTCAATAAACTGCTCTTACTGTAACACTCTTGGCTTAAAAAAAAAAAATGAGGGAATATAAGAGAAAATATTCATTGATAGCTTCATCATTTTGGAGGGATCATCAAGTAGGGAGAAAATAAATGCTTTGTTTAAAAGTAGACTTTACCAGCTGGGTATGGTCACCTTTAATCTAGGCGGCTGGGGAGACTGAGGCAGGAGGATCCCAAGTTCAAAGCCAGCTTCAGCAACTTAGCGAGACCTTAAGCAACTTGGTGAGACCCTGTCTAGAAATAAAATATTAAAAAAAAGGTCTGGGGATGTGGCTCAGTGGTTAAGCACCCCTGGGTTCAATCCCTGGTACCCCCCCAAAAAGTAGACTTTACCAAATTGTGATAAGCTATAGGGAGCCCCAAATTACAGAGGGGGGTGATCTTTCATCTGGAAAACAAAATATAAAAGAATAAAAGAATCAGCAAGATTTTCTTGGTCATGCTGGGGATGGATCAAAACCAGGGCTTTGTGCATGTTAGGCAAACACTCTGGCACCCAGCAGCGTGAGCGCAGACCCCCAGTCCACCCTGTTAATGCCTGTGTGCCATTGACAGGGACCTAAGAGCCAGTACTGCTGAGCTGACAGGTGGAACTGCACATCTCTGGGCAGGGCCAGGAGGGAGCACAGTTCACTCTGAGTGTTAGGTGAAACACCTGCTGGGCCCTGGTTCCATCAATGGGAAGTCATGCTTTCATTAGGTGGATGACAGCTGCCGCATAATATCTGAAGTCACCTGCGCCCTGTGGGGGACCCCTGGAGGCTGCAGCAGCTGCTCCCTCCTGAAACAATGATGTCTGCTGTTGCTGACAGGGAAACAGCCAGTCTGATTAGGCGGAGATTTTGTGAATCCGATTTGAAAATGCTAATCACTGTTGACAGGGTTTGCGCAGGGATTCTATTCTTACCCACTCTGTCCTCCCACTCTTAATAATAATGAACGTGGCGCTGTTTTCTCTGGGTTTTCAAACACACTTAAAAAAAAAAAAACAACTCCCAAATACCTTCAAACACAACTTTGACCTCTTTTTTGTATTTTTCTATTTTTATAAAGCCATCTTCATGCTGATTTTTTTCTTAAGGATTGCAACAAATAAATTGAGTATTCTCTGTAAATTGGTTGTTCAGTTGTAGGTAGCAGTAGTTCACACAAGCAGGATATGTGTTTTCTCTGAGCTTTGACTTGCAGATGTCTTGAAGTCTATAACATATGTAGTTAAAATAATGGATCTGGAACACCTTAAGAGAAAAAGGAGACTGGCCTTTGTTATTTCATTTTATTTGTCAGGATACATTCTACTTTTTAAGTTCATTTTTGTTAGCAGCTCAGTGAAACTGATATAGTTCAGTCAGGTTTTAAGCGTCCAATAGGAAGGGTCCTGTATTTTTTAAGCCAAGTATCTGGGTATGGGGTTTGGTCTTTTTTGTTGTTGTTATTTATTTGTTTGTTTGTGGTGCTGTACATTGAAACCAGGGCCTCATGCATGCTTGTGAGGGCTCTAACACAGAGCTGCATCCCCAGCCCTTTCTGTTTTTTGTTGTGAGTCAGAGTCTTGCTAAGTTTCTGAAGCTGCCTCAGCCTCCCTAGTAGCTGGGGTTATAAACCTGTGCCACACCCAGATAAAGCTAGTGTATTAAATGGATGGCAAGAGAGATACCCATCAGGTATCACCCACAGTCAGGATGGGTAAAGAGAGAATGTGAATAATGAGCGTTGTTTCCTTTCATTATTTTAAGATGACCATTATCTTTCCTTACTTTTCACTCCAGTGTCTGTTTTCACCCTAAATATGCTGCCAAACTCAAATGTGAAAATTCCTGTTGGCATTTGTCAGGGAGGGCTTTGACAATGGAGGGGTGTTGGAAAGTGCCCCCAGGTTGAAGCCCACCGCCCCATTTTGTTTGTGTGTTTTAGCACGTGTGTGTGCACTTGATGCTCCGACTGCTAAAAGTCTTCAAGTATCTTCGGCCTGACAGGTGCACCTGCAGGAGGTAAGCAGCTTTGCCTGTGGCTTGTTGAGGTTCAGATAATCAGGGGACTTACAGCAATGACTGCTGAAACACCACTTTGATAGAAAAGTGCATCTGCAGAGCAGAAGAGTAGCCAGTGGCTTGCTTTTGCTTTCTGATGTGCTCTATGTGCTGTGTGCCTTGGAGTCCGCCCATGTGGTTAGGTGTCTAGGTGGCCAGCATCCCCGCAGAGTAGGTTCCTGCCCAAGAGGTCTGAAGTTGAGAAAATAAGAAGTCTAAGTAATCAGAAAGAAATACAGACAAAAGCAGAAATTAGATTTAAAGTGGAGCGCCTGATGGGTCTTCCAGTCCTGATAGGAGCTGGAACTGAACAACTCAAAAAAGGGGGAGTACATCAAAGGCAGGGATGAGCCAGGTGCGGTGGTGCTCGCCTGTAATCCCAGGGGCTCTGGAGCCTGAGACAGGAGGATCACCAGTTCAAAGCCAGCCTCAGCAACAGTAAGGTGTGAAGCAGCTCAGTGAGACCTTGTCTCTAAGTAGAATACACAATAGGGCTAGGGATGTGGCTCAGTGGTTGAGGGTCCCTGAGTTCAATCCCCAGTACCCCTCCCACCACAAAAAAAAAAAAAAAAAAAAAAAAGACAGGGATGAGGTTTCAGCGGGAGGAGTCTTGGTCCGTGCTTGCTTCTCTGGTGTGACCGGTCTTGCAGTAAACAGGGTGATTGACACTTTGGCAAGCCGTACCCATCTCTGGGACTGTGCTAGAACGTGAGCAGTGCTTGTTCTTGCTCCAGCTCATCTCCACATTCCCACACTTCTCTCACATCTACACCTCTCCAGGTTCTGCCTTCCCGGTTATCGCAACACCCTACACGTGGCCCTTGCTGGGTACCACGCATCTTGCATCTGAACCTTAGAGCTCACCCGTGACTTAGTCCCAGAGGGCGGGACTTGACCCTATGATCAGAGGCTTCTGGAGCTGATAACCTATCACCCACGTCCCCCCCCGGGTGATGGTGTCAGGGTCACTCCCCGTGAATGGGGCTGGCAACGACAAGACCACACAAATACAGAAATACCTTTTTGGGGTTCAAGGTCAGCTCTGAGGCCTCAGCTCCCATGCTGAAGGGAAAGGGGAACGAGGGAGGCAAGAGGCCACAGAGAGAGCCCACCCTGAGCCCCGTTTTTATTTAGGGGGGAGACATTCAATAGGAAATTGCACCCAAATAAGGCAAGGGGATTGTGTCACACCAAACACGGGGTGACACCCACCCCCAGAGCTGTGCTTCCTTACCCAGCGAAGGTGAGGCCCACCTGCCTCGCACTTCCTGGATGCCACTTCCACACCCCCATTACTCAAGGCCAAGGGGGGGTGCTCAGCTCCTGTTCAGAGCCCCACAATAGCCTTCCATGTCGATTCCGCAAGTCAATACAAATTTCATGCTCCAGAGCCTAGAAATAACTTTGAAGGGGAAAGAACAAAGTACTTTTATAGTTCATTAAAATAAAGTATGAATCCACAGGAAGAACTGTATCTGCCTCCATTCTTTGCAATTCTACAGATAATTTTGGCCCTTGGCACATAATAACTAATGCTTTCCATTCCGAGTGTCTGTGTGGTTAGAACAGATCTGGTTCAGGAGCCCCCAAGGACTCTTTAGAACCCTAATAGCTGTCTGCTTCTGCAGCTCTGCCTCCAGTGCCTTAGGTTTTGAAGTGAGTCTGGGGCTGTTGGAGAGGGAGCTGCACCGGGGCAGCCTGCAGCAGCTGGCCTGTGTCTGCTGGTTTTCATCTCTCCTGAGTTCTTTGGCGTCAGATCAGGCCAATCTGAAATCACAGAGCCTTTCAGAGATCAGCTGGAACTTTGATATTGGCATTCCCCACTTTTCTGACTTTCCTCTGAAGGTCCTCCTGTGGGGGAGTGCTTCAGGACTCCCTGTGAGCCATGCTGAGGGCTGCTATGGTTTAGGTGTCCCTCGAAGGTGCATGGGTTGGAGGCTTGGTCCCCAGGGTGCTGGTATTGGCAGGTGGTGGAGTCTTTAAGAGGTGGGGCCTACTGAGAGGTCCTTGGGTCATTGGGACTGCTGCCCTCAAAAGGGATTATGGTAGTTCTTGTGCAGTCCCTCAGCACTTCTCACAAAAGGTTGTCACAAAGGACCAAGCCTGGCCCTCCCTCTTTCTGCTTTCGGACTGGAGATGTGACCTTTCCTCCATACACACCCTGTACTTTACTGTTTGTCATGGGGTGAGGTCCTGCCTCCAAACTTTGAACTGAAATCAACCTCTTTCTTCTAAAGTTAGCCCATCTCAGATTTTTAAAACTTACTTATTTATTCTAATTTGTTATATATGACAGCAGAATGCATTTCAATTCATATTACACATATAGAGCAATTTTTTTCTCTGGTTGTACACAAAATAGAGTCATACCATTCTTGTCTTCATACATGTACTTAGGGTAATGATGTCATCTCATTCCACCGTCTTTCTGACCCCCTCCCTTCCCCTCCTTCCCCTTTGAGATATTTAGTTTTGGTAACAAAAAGCGAATACAGGGGTAAACAAGTTTGATCTTGTCGGGAAGGATCACAAGCCCTCAGAGTTGTTTTGAGGGAAGAATCAAATAGTTGAGCATGTTGCCTACTGTATGAAGAGAGAAACCTAGTTTGTGGACCTGTTTGGCTCCCTTTTTATGGAAAACATAAGGGCAGGGTCCCTGTGAAGAACCCCCCTACCACCGAGGGAAAGCGGGATCTGCCTTAGACAGTGCGGGTCCTCACTGGCCCACCAGCCCTGCCGGGGGTCTGCAGTGGTCCTCTTCCCCTATGGTATAAAGTGTTTTCTCCACACAGTGAATGGCTTAGCCAAGGATCTTTGCAAACTATGCCTCCAGGACCCATCCCATCTCTGTTGTAGCTTATAAAAAAACTGAGGACAAAGAAATTAGGTGACCCAACAAAGGCTACTAGTTCAAGAATAGCTGTGCAAAGTGAGGAGAATCAGCCAGGGCTTGTGTGTGGTGTTTATTGGTGTCATCCATACAGGGCTGCCTTCAAGGAGCTTCAGTAGTGGAGGCGTTGGACAGAGGGACACAGGGTTGTCATTCAGCCTAGTGAGTGAGTGAGTGATGGGACTCTGGCCAGGTCGGGAGGTGGCATGAAGGAGGGAAGGATTCACTGGGGCTTTGAAGACAAGAGGAGGTTACTGGGCAACGAGAGAGTAGCCACTCAAGATTCACCACCGACCCTTTGCTCCAAGGTGCATCGACAGATCTCATTCTCAGGTTCCTGGGATAGTGGCCCCTGCCCTGCTTTACCCAGGGCTTTGACCTTAGCAGGATCTTGCTCATGGAGTGGCCTAGGCCACTGCGTGTCGGTACTGTTGTGGTTTGGATGTGGTTTCAGCCTGTCTCCCCAAGGGTCCGTGTGGTAGAAGCTTGGTCCCCAACGTGGTGGTGTCGAGGTGGAGGAATCTTTTGAGAATTAGGGCCTAGTGCAAGGTAATTAGGTCACAGGGGCATCACCCAGGAAGGGACAGATGCTGATCTTGAGAAGTTAGTGAGTTCTTAGGAGAGTGGAGTGTTACAAAAAAGAGCAAGTCTAGGCCGGGTGCAGTGGTGCACACCTATAATCCCGGTGGCCAGGGAGGCTGCAGCAGGAGGATCGTGAGTTCAAAGCCAGCCTCAGCAAAAATGAGGTGATAAGCAACTCAGTGAGACTCTGTCTCTAAATAAAATACAAAGTAGGGCTGGGGATGTGGCTCAGTGGTCAAGTGCCCCTGAGTTCAATCCCCGGAAGAAAAAAAAAGAGCAATTTTTGGATCCTGAATTCCTTCTCACTTTGTGATCTTTCCCTCTCACACCTGCTGCTGCTCTCATGCCATCCTCCATGTTGTGATATAGCCAGGAGGCCCCTGCCAGAGCTGAGTCGATATTCCTGGACCTCCAGAGCCATATGCTAAAAAACCTCTTTTCTGTAAAAGTCCATTGTTTTTTTATGTAAACCGTTCTGACAGTGATAGGGCGAGTCCTCATTGAGGTTTTCATTTGTATCTCCCTGACCGCTAATGTTATTGAACATCTTTTCATGTGTGTATTTGCCATCCATATATCCTTTTTGGTGAAATCCTCTCTTGCCCCATTTTTAAGTGGAATATTTGTTGCCTAAAACAAAAAAACAAAAAACAAAAAAACCTCTTGTTCTCTATTCCGTCCCCTCCTTTTATTTCTTATTATTTTAGTTAGCACTTATTACATGTCCTGTGAATCGTGCATTTGCCCCAAGAGAACTGGCAGTTTGGAGGAAGGAATGAGGAAGTCGGTTTTGGTGTAGGAAGGTGTCTTAGTCAGCTCTTCCTCACTGTGACCACAATACCCAGCAAGAACAACTTCAAGGAAGGGAAGTTTATTTGAGGCTCGCGGTTTCAGAGGTCTCAGTCCATAGATGGCCGACTCCATTGCTCTGGGCCCACGGTGAGGCTGCACATCATGGTGGGAGGGCCTAGTTCAGGAGTGTTGGTCTCTTCCTGGAAGCCAGGAAGCAGACGGAAGGGAGGGGGGTCACAGGGAGGAGTGGGACAACTGGGTCACACCCCTCTTGGTGACAGTACCACCACCCAGTTAGTCTGTTCAAATTAGAATGGACTGATTAGGTTATGGCTCTCATAATCCAGTTATTTCATCTCGGAACATTCCTGCATTAATACAAGAGCTTTTGGGGGAAACCTCATACCCAAACCGTAACAGAGGGGCATCTACCTTCCATCAAAAGAATCGGTAAAATCTGCTTCCTGGGGCTGGGGTAAGGGCTCAGTGGTAGAGCATTCACCTAGTACGTTTGGGTACCTGGGTTCAATCCCCAGCACCATGTAAAACAATAAATGAATAAAGTTATCTTTAAAAAATCTACTTCCTGGAGAAGGTTATATCTGATCACAGTTGAAAGCACGAATATATTCATTAAAACATTATAACATATATATGTATTTATATGAAAATATGTTATATATATTTATATATTACTGTTTAGGACACTAATATAGTAAGACATATACAGTGCATTCTAAAAGCCTCAACAGGGCATCCCACTTTGTAGGCAGTTCATGGTGTGAACTTGTCATTACTTCAAAATTAACAAACATTGAACACGAAAATCTTCCTAGGTTCTTTAGGATTCTGAGATGGCAATAACAACACACCAGACACCAGAGATATGTGATCTAATGGGAGCTGAAGATGCATAAGCAGCAAATAGCAGTTGATTGTAGAAACTAATTTAGTGACCTGGGAGTTACAGGGGAGTGAGAAATTTATCCTCACAAGAAGTTTGGGAAGATTTCTTAGAATAAGGAGGATTTGACGATAAATGTTGGCGAGGATGTGGGGAAAAAGGTACACTCATACATTGCTGGTGGGACTACAAATTGGTACGACCAATCTGGAAAGCAGTATGGAGAGTCTTCTGAAAACTTTGAATGGAACCACCATTTGACCCAGTTGTCCCACTCCTCAGCACATACCCAGAGGACTTAAAATCAGCCTACTACAGTGAAACAGCCACATCAATGTTTATGGCAGCACAATTCACAATAGCTAAGCTATGGAACCAACCTAGATGCTCTTCAACAGATGAATGGATAAAGAAAATATAGTACATATATATGGAATATTACTCAGCCATAAAGAAGAATGAAATTATATCATTTGCCAGTAAATGGATGGAACTGGAGATTATCATGCTAAGTGAAATAAGCCAGTCCCAAAAAACCAAAGGCCAAATATTCTCCCTGATATGCAGATGCTAACTCATAATAAGTGTGTGTCGTGGGGTAGAAGTTCACTGGATTAGAGAAAGGGGAATGAAGGGAAGCGGGGGGGTGGAAATAGGAAAGACAATAGAATGAACTGGACATAACTTTCTTATGTTCTTATATGAATACATGACCAATGTAACTCCACATCATGTACAACCACAAGAATAGGAAGTGATACTCCCTGTGTGTATGATATGTCACAATACCCTCTACTGTCATGTATACCTTAAAGAACAAATAAAAATTTAAAACATTAAGTGGATTTGGACTGAGATTGAAAACTGAGTAAAATTTTGGGGCTGGGATTGTGGTTCAGTGGTAGAGCGCTTGCCTAGCGTATTTGAGTCCCTGGGTTCAATCCTCAGCACCACATAAAAATAAATAAATAAAAATAAAGGTATTGTGTCCAACTACAATCGAAAAATAAATATTTAAAAAAAAAAGAAAGAAAACTGAGTAAAATTTCAACAGGTAGATTAAAGAGAACAGATTTGTTCTCTACTCGCAGGTCCCTACATGTTAGTAATTTCCAGGTCTCTCTCCATCTTGCCCCTACCCTCAGTTGCTTCTAAGGAAGGGTCCGTAACCAAGTGTCAGAATCCATGTTTGGCTCGTGGGCCAGGGAAAGAGGTTGCTAGTGGAAGTCACATCTAGGTTTTGGATGAGATCCACAATCTAATTTTAGCAAGTCCTTCTTTTATAGAAAGATGGACTAAGGCCTAGGAAGGGTCAGATTCAGCCCGGCCCCATCACCCCTGCTGGCCAGAACAGTGGTACTTTTGTCTAGAAAGTTCCTGTGCCAAGCCAAGGAAGTAACGTGGGTTTTTCACTCTGGCTAATGCTAAAAATAAAAAATGGGCTGGTGAAAATAAAGTTTTACAAAATAAGGAAACTAGAGAAAACTTACTTGTGTAAAAATACTGTTATTTACTTCATATATGAATAAATCTCCTTTAAGGGATATAATTTTTATATATCTTTAGATAAACCGTGTTTATCAGTTAAGTGACAAAGAACATCAAGAAAATACAAACCAGCTCTAAAATCTCTGTTTAACAGAGGTTAATACAAATAAGAAACAGAAATACTCATGAGCTGGAGAGATAAGTTTCTTCTCTCAATCAAAAAAAAAGCTGGGCACAGTTGGTGCATGCCTGTAATCCCAGCAGTTCCCAGCACTTGAGAGACTGAGGCAGGAGGATCATGTGTTCAAAGCCAGCCTCAGCAAAAGCAAGGCACTAAGCAACTCAGTGAGACCCTGTCTCTAAATAAAATACAAAATAGGGCTGGGGATGTGGCTCAGTGGTTGAGTGCCCCTGGGTTCAATCTCTGGTACCCCCATCCACCCCCCCAAAAAAAGAAAAGAAAAAAAAGGGCAATTACAAACTTTAGGATAAACAAAAATAGGTTAAAAATAAGTCATGGCCCAAATGTACAGCAGACTAATACATAGCATGATTTTGAGACATTCATAAAGTAAGAAAGTATTGCGCTGGGGTTGGGGGCTCAGTTGCAAAGGGTATGAGGCCCTGGGTTTGATCCTCAACACCACATAAAAATTAATAAAATAAAGGCATTCTGTCCATCTACAACTACAAAAAAAATTATTTTAAGGGGGCTGGGGTTGTGGTTCAGTGGTAGAGCACTTGCCTATTATAGGTGTGACACTGGGTTCAAACCTCAGCACCACATAAAGATACATAAAGATATTGTGTCCATCTATGACTAAAAAATATTTTTTAAAAATTTAAGTATATTCCATTTGCAGTTATTCTTAAGTGACACTGGAATCGGTTCTGGATCTCTGGAAATTGTGACCCACTGCAGTGAATGATATTTCTATAATCACAATATTGTAAATGCTATTGAATGCTTTTCAACTTTTAGAATCCACTGATGGATGAAACAGGAGGATAAATATGTTCACGTAACCATAATGGAAATATAACTAATCTCCATAATGTCCATACAAAGTGGACAGAAGTTGAGTTGGAAATGGGAAGAAGAGGGAAGGAGCGTGGGGTGGGTCTTGTGATCCTGTTACTTGGTAGGAAGTCAGGAAACTGCCACGTTGATGAGTGAATGAGCCGAGGTCCAGTTTATGACTTAAGTTACACATTTGGGTAACTAATTGAAGAATGACACAGCTATCAAAAAGTGGAAAACCTGGAAAGGAGAGGGGAGGTGGTATGAATTCAACAACTTTTCAGAATGAGCAGTCTAAGGAAATATCAGTGTAAATACATAATCAGGAAGATAATGGACAGAAATGGTTGAAAGTGGTAAATCTAGGAAGTGGTACTGAAAGTGGAAGTGGTACTGAAAGTGAGCAGAAGAGAAGCAAAGGTGGTTTTAATGTCAAATAAGTGATTGCTTTGATAAAAAGAAACAAGAGCTGGGTATGGTGGCACATGTCTGTAATCCCAGGGACTCAGGAGTCTGAGGCAGGAGAATCAGAAGATTGAGGCCAGCCTCAGCAATTTAGGGAGATCTTGTCTCAAAATTAAAAGGGCTCGGGCTATAGCTCAGTGGTAAAAACACCCCTGGGTTTAATCCCCAGTACTGCTAAATAAATAAATGGATGGATGGATGTGGGAAAGCATCCCTGGGTGCAATCCCCAGTATAAATTAATATAAAAAGAAATGGGGAAAAATTTATATTGACAGCAACAAAATCATTTAAACAAGCAACATGATGTCCCAGTGAATTCTAGTTGTTTGTTTTTTTTAAAAGCTTAGGCAAAGATGCACTTAAGTGATGGAGAAATGCTCAATAACTGTAGATATTTCATCACTTCAATGCCAAGAGAAAGCCTGAAAACATTTTAAGTCTTCCTAAAGTTGTCCTGATGCAGGGAGTTAGGGCAAGGGGAAAAAACTCAATTCTTATAGACATTCAGTTGCCATTTTTGTTAAGAGACAGCTTGGATTTTTTTTTTTTTTTTTTTTTTTTTTGGGTAAAAAAAAAATTGAACTGCTGTGTGATTTTTCTTAAAGATTTAAGATCCCTGGAATAATTAAAGAGCTTATCTATTTATTACAACAGTGAAGCACTTTCTTTGTGTAAATGTTCACTTATTTTTCCCATAGAAGCACACACCTCTGATTTCATTATGCTAGTGGTTGAAGCTGACATTTATTGTACATTAGCTTTGGACTTACTCCTTTTGAAGGGCGGGGTAGGCAGGCTCCAGGTTCACCCCCACCCCCAGGCTGTGATGGTGTGGTCTCAGAGGCTGCTGACCAGGAGGTGGACCCTGGATGGGGGAGGGGGGAGAGCGGAGGGGAGGGGAGGGGAGGCCGGCCACCGCGCAGTGTCCGGTGGTGCCATCCCCTGGTTGTGGTGCTAAACCAGAGCATGTCTTCGTTTTCTTCTCTCTAGGAAGGCTCTTTTGTCTACTTTTCCTTGGTAGGAAATGTTGCTGATTCCGAGGGCTTGATTGCTTCTTTATGTAAGTAATTAAAAATATTTGCATTTGAAATGTCAGAGGACATTAATTGCAAGGGTGGCTGTCAATTGAATGCAGGCCCCTATGCCTACTGCAGGATTCCATTTCAGTGGGTGACTCTGTAGAAACAGATAATAGGCGAATGGTTGCTGAGGGCTGCGGGTGTGGGGTGGGAGAGTTGGGGGAAGTGAAGAATGACTGCTAATGGGCGGGGGTTTCTTTTTTCCAAGTTAGACTGTGTTGATTCAAATCTGTGACTATAATAAAACCTGTCTAAACAGGGGAGTTGTGCGGGCTGTGAATTACATCTTAGTAAAGATGTGTAACTAAAAATGTGAGGGCAAGCCATGCACAGCGGTGCACGCCTGTAATCCCAGCAGCTTGGGAGGCTGAGACAGGAGGATCGCAAGTTCAGAGCCAGCCTCAGGAATGGCAAGGTGCTAAGCAACTCAGTGAGACCCTGTCTCTAAATAAAATACAAAATAGGGCTGGGGATGTGGCTCAGTGGTTGAGTGCCCCTGAGTTCAATCCCCAGTAACCCCCCCACCAAATATATATATATATATATATATATATATATATATATATATATATATATATATATCAACTTTCTTTTTATTGTACATCTCCATTTGTATTCTTATAATTTCTCGGACTCCTCCCACCCTGCTAAGCTATTGACAGGTTTTCCGCATCTTCTTCCTGCCCACTGGACATCAGCCGGCGTCCAGTCAGTGCCAGCTTCCCTGCATGAACTGTGCCAATACTGGCAAATAAATGAGCCCCGCAGCAGCATCTTTGCCACCCTGCCTTGCTCGGGGTAACTGCTTTCGGATTTTGCGTCTGTGACTGGTTGTTGGTGGCTTTGCCTGCTTGCTTGCTTGGGATCAGACCCTGGCACGCTACACCAGGGGCACCGCTGGGCTCCACCCGCCCATCCCGTTTCTTTCGCGTCTTTGACATCACTTCCTCCGGCCCTGGGTCCCTGTGGGGCTGCTGTTCTCGCCTAGTGTTAGAAAGCCTCCAGAGAGTTGAGTTGGTTAGTGCTTCTGAAGACAAAATGTGGCCTCTCTGCGGCCTCGTGTCCCCTGCAGTGGAGGACTCTGAGCCCCTGAGTCCTGCCGCTTAGGTCCCAGGACCAAGCTGAAGCAGCTGAGCAGCTTGGTGGTGAGCCTTTGCATTCACCCTCAATTGATGTTGCCTGGTGAAGCCCAGAGGCTTAGGATCCACATTGAGTCCCTGCCCCTCTCTGGTGAGCCTCTCTCTGGTCCCCTTTGTCAGAAGCCATGTGACCACCTCTGGCCCTGGCTGCTCAGCCATCAGAGAAAGTAAATCACTGGAATTTGGCTTAATCTTGTGAAGTGGGAATGCCAGCCACAGTCTTTCTCAGTCATCTTGACACTTACATTGTTCACCTCAGAGAAGTAAAAACTCGGGGCGTGGTTGTGGCTCAGTGGTAGAGCATTTGCCTTGCATGTGTGAGGTGCAGCACCCAAAAATAAATAAAATTGATGCTCAGAGGCAGAACACTTGCCTAACATGTATGAAATAAGAGCTGGGGATATAGCACAGTTGGTGGAGTGCTTGCCTTTTATGTACTAAGCCCTGGGTTCAATCCTAATAATAATAATAATAATAATAATAATAATAATAATAATGGTATTGTATACAAAAAAAAAGAAGTAAAAACTTTAATGAAGGTGCCCTTTATTTTCATGCAAGTAAAAAGTGAGGACTTTTTCCCAGACCCCACAGTGCACAAAGTCACCTGGCAGTCTTACTCAAATTCAGATTCTGGTTCAGAGGGTCTGGGCCAGGATCTCCCAGGCACTGTCCCGTGTACTGCCCGTGGCTTCAGAGGCTGTAGGCCAGCTGTGCACATGAGGACCTGCACCATGTCCTCATCTCCACTTGGTCAGCACACAGCAGTGGCTCAGCTAAGGGAAACCTCCTCTGGCCATCAGTTGGTATCTTTCCCTTTAAGCCTCTGACTAAGCCCAGTTGTCAATCACAAAATAAAGGGAATGACCAGGTCACTGTGCTCTTGGCTGCTGCTGTTTGCCCTTTGGTTTAACTGCCAAGGAGAGGTCAAAGTTCGCAACAGGAGGAGAAGCCGAGGACTGGGAGAGCAGGGCTGGCACCGTGCAGCCCGCCTTCGTCACCAGCTCTTCACAGTGACCTCTTAGCTTTGCCCGTTCCTCTGTTCTTTCAGACATCTGTTCTCAGCCCCGGGCCGGTGTGCATGCTCCTTCCTGAAGCGCTCTTACCCCTCACCCGGTTTCAGAGGTACCCCTGGTGGCGTAAGGCCTAAAATCAAAATTCCATACTCTGTGCCTCAACATCAGTCAAGGGCCTCCAAGGGCCAAATTGCAAGGCCCCCACCCCCTGTGCCTCCTGGAGGAGTTTCCTGAGCCAGCGGCCCTCCTGACCACGGGAACCCTGTCTTGCCTGCCTCTCCCTAGGGCTCAGTTCCCGCCAGCCCACAGAACTATTCAGACAAGCCAATCGCCACCCTCTCAGGGGAACCGCGACATAACCCACCTTCCTGTCACTACCACGCCTGCTTCCATGGCCCCTGGAAGTTCACTGTGTTCCCAGGTGACCCTCCATGTGGTCCTAAAGACGCAGTGACTCTTGCCCAGGCTTTGAGGGAATGGGACTCCTAAATGGCCAGCGCCAGGTGTGTTTGGCCATCTCTATGACCCACCAAGTGGGACTCCCTCCTTCCCAGCAAGGTGACAGGAAGTGATCAGAACATCCTGTCTAGGGAATTGCCCCTTATCCCTCTCTTTGGTGCGGGTCCCCTCTCTGACCATCACTCTCTGCAGGTGTTGCTCTCCAGTGTGGGTCTCGCATGGCAGACAGGCGTCCTGGTTGCTGCTGCATCCTCAGGCCTAGCGCAGAGCCTCCCAGGAGCCCAGAGGAGAGTTGTTGAGTTAAAGAGGGAATGAATGGTGGCTTGGAGTCATTTGGTTTTTAAGGTCTGATACCCACTCATCTCTTGGTCCCTAAAGCACTGGAATTTTACTTAAGTGACATTTCCTTAGAAGTGGGCTGCCCTGGCTGATTCACCTCACCTGTCATATACGTGTAAATTCAGGGGGAAACTTTTCCTGTTAGTGTTCCATTGCTTTCCCCTCAGAACAGTTATTTCAGAATCCGGTCAGCTAAGGACGGGCTGGATGACTTGGCATGGCCTTATGGGGGACCTCCTGGCAGATAATCTTGTGTGTTATCTCATTAAATAGAGAACCCTGTTTATTGTCCTTTTTCCTTCAGGACAGCTTTTCATGAGAGACCTTGGCCTGGCCCCAAGGGATCCTTCCTCTGACCATTATGAGACTCTCTAGAGGTTTGCACGGCTTAGACCAATAAGATACCAGAACTCCTCTTTTTTTTGGGGGGGGGTGCTGGGGATTGAACCCAGAGATGCTTAACTACTGAGCCATATCCCCAGCCCTGTTTCACTAAGTTGCTTAGAGCCTCACTGAGTTGCTGAGGTTGACTTTGAACTTGCAATCCTCCTGCCTCGTCCTCCAATGCTGGGATTACAGGTGTGCACCATTGTACCCAGCTATGTTGAAATATTGAAATAAGGAATTACAATGCACCTACACAGATCATTATTAAAGACTGACTATGTTGGATTAATACAGAATTCTGTTACTTATAAAGGCTCAAGGGTATAGAGGGGTCATTTGTGCAGTCACTTTGGAAACTAAATTATTTTACAACTATAACATATCGTTATTATGTTGTTGTGAAGAATGTAAAGAGAGCAGCAAGTATTCTTTTGATCTCCTTTTTTAGGGAAAGGGGTCATTTTCATTAACTGTCATTAAAAAAAAAAAAAGTGTTTGCCAGATGACTAACAACAGGTATTTTACCTTTAGGGAAAGAATATGGCAAAGCTGATGCAAGATGGCTTTATTTTGATCCAACCATTGTGTCTTTGGAAATTCTGACTGCTGTCCTGGATGGGTTTCTAGCATTGTTCCTCATTTATGCCATAGTCAAAGAGAAATATTATCGGTAAGTGTTCTTCTATCCTTTCAAACAGAGAAGAGATGTCTGTCCCCAGTGTCAAAGTGACATTTGGAGCAGGTTGTGACCAAATTTATTTGTAAGATAAAAAGTAGAATACAAATTAAATGAGGGTCATAATACACGGGGATAATTTGGGACCATTCAAAATAAAAAATATGAGAGGCAGGCACAGTGGCTCATAGCTGTAATTCCAGTGGCTCAGGAGGCTGAGGCAGGAGGATCGCAGGTTCAAAGCCAGTCTCAGCAAAAGGCACTAAGCAATTCAGTGAGACCCTGTCTCTAAATAAAATATTTAAAAAGGGCTGTGGATATGGCTTAGTGGTTAAGCGCCTCGGAGTTCAATCTCTGGTACAGAAAAAAAAATTAAAAGTAAGAGAAATAAAATTCTGGTAATGATCCTATCTCTAGGAAAGCAAGAGTAGTGTTAACAGTGTTGGCTGATTGGCTACCAATATTTTGGAGGATAAAAGGGTAATATTTCCCCCAAATCATTCTAGAAAGCTCTTCTCACTTGACATAAATTAAATTCTTTTATATATTTCTGAATTAGACATGTAAGATAAATAGGAGACCAGGTGTGGTGGTGCATACCTATAATCCCAGTGACTCAGGAGGCTGAAACAGGAGGATCAAGGCCAGCCTCAGCAATTTAGCAAAACCTTCAACCATTTAGCAAGCCCCTGTCTGAAAAAAATAAAATAAAAAGGGCTGGGCATGTAGCTCAGTGGTAAAGTGCCCCTGGGTCCAGTCTCTCATACCAAAAAGATAAATAAGAGATCTTTTTAGAAGCAGGTTGGGGAGGGTTGGGGAAGTGGAAGGAGGAGGAGGAATAATTACCCGTCCTCTGAGCAGACTCTGAGGCTCTAATTCTCCTCCTTCCCTCCCTTTTGTTCTCTCCTTCTGAGAGACAAAGTGACCTGGATAAATAGAGGGCAGTCCCGGGGATGATGCCCTCAAACAATGTCAAATTGGTACAATTGCACTCCATTTTCTACTCTCTGATATTGAACAAGTATCATTTAAAATTTAATCATAAAGCCTCAGATTTGAAAGGGGACTCCAAGGTCATTAATTTACTTTTTCTCACCCAATTTTATAGCAATAGTTGACAATAAAAATTAAATTTCTCCTTGGTGCCTTACCATATTTTGAACCCAGGACCATGGTTGCAAACATACCACATGCACCCCTGCATACCACATGCATCCCTGCGTTTGTTATCTGAGAGACACAGAATCCTTGCATACGGAATACTGACCTTGTGCCAGACACAGTGCTTGGCCATTATCTATGTATCTCATTTAGTCTCCACAATACTCTGAGGAAGAGACTATTATTGCCCCCTTTTTCTTTGCTGGGCCTTAAATCTTCTTCAAAATAGTCCAAGAAACCTAAGAGTCCTTATTCACTGAGAATGATCTGCTAGAAAGGGCAAGGCAGCTTCTCCAAGGCAGGACCAAGTCTTTGCACCTATGGCTTTGACGTGCCCATCAAAGGAGCACTACACAAAACCCAGCGGGGTCCAGCTTCAGAGAGCTTTTCTGTAGCACAGGCTGCATCGATGCTGCCCTTAAAGAAGGGATGTCGTAATCCAGAGCTGTAGTTTGACTCCTTGCTTCTTCCCTGGGGCAGGCATTTCCTACAGATTACGCTGTGCGTGTGTGAATTGTATGGTGACTGGATGACCTTCTCCCCAGAGTGGCTCATCGGAAGCCCCAACCTCGACACCGACGATTGGCTCCACTTTTGGGTCTATCTCGTGTTCTTTAACGGTGTGTGGGTTCTGATCCCAGGACTGCTACTGTGGCAGTCGTGGGTAGAGCTCAGGAGGATGCATCACAAAGGAACCAGTTTAGGGAAGAAGTTGCGGTGAATTTTCAAAGCCACCAACACTGCCCGATGAGCCAGCATGGAGCGAACATTCCAGTCTCTGCTTTCTTTTTTCATTGCTCTTCCTGAACAGCCTGTTTCAAGTTGGTCATAAGGTGCTAAGTTTTTGTCATTGTTGTAATAGTGGTTGTTATTAATTAAATAGAAGTTTAAGAAAAAGAGAGGGCTGGGGGCTGGGGGTGGGGGTAGCTCGTGGTAGAGCCCTTGCCTGGCATGTGCAAGGCCCTGGGTTTGATTCCTAGCACTGGAGGGAAAAAAAAGCAGAGGGAAATAAATTGTAACTTGTAATAATCACATTGAATTATACCTTCTTTTATGGCTGGCATTAATTGTTCCACATTAATAAAGCCAACTATTATAGAGTACTGTAGAGAGTGTTACATTAATTCTTTATTCCAGAAAACCTGATGGTCTCAATAGTCCCTTTTGGGTGCCAATATAAACCCCTCCTCTCTCCCCCTCCTTTTGTACTGATAAGTGAAGTCATGCAGATGTGAGGGTTTTAGCATTCATACTCCAGGTGTTCAACAGGCAGGAGGAATAAAGGGTCTGTGGGCTGAGTAGTCCCGGGGGTGGCCTTACTGGTGGTGTCTCCCTTGGGAGAGTCCACTCTGTAGTCACCTGGGAGTCATCTCTCGGTGTTTAACCAAGTACCTGTACCCTGTAACCCAGCAATTTGACTCCTAGATACTGACCTCACACGAATGGCTGATAAGTGCACCAAAATGGCAGCAACTGTTCATAATAACCCCTAACTGGTCACAACCTAAATGCATACATAGGCGTATGGTCTATTCATAGAATGGACTATTGTATACAGAGAAAATTAACCTTGTGCTGCTCATAACAACACGGAAGAATTTCACACACATAATGGTAAGTGGAAGAGACCAGACCAAAAGAATATATACTCTGTGGTTCTATTTATGTAAATTTCAAAAACAGGTTGAGCGTCCCTTAACTGGAAGGTTTTAGAACCAGAGTTGGGTGTCTCTGATTTCAGAGGAAAATTTGCAGAGACTTTGTGGGTAAGCATTCATCATCTGAAAATCCAATAGCTCCACAATCTTTTCAGCTTTTAGACTTTTGAATTAAGGGTCCTCAACCTGCAAGTCTAATGGATGGTGTTAGAAATGAGGATAGAATTTGCCTGTGGGAGGAAGGTGCGGGTAGTGATGGGGAGAAGTCACGCAGGGGCTTCTGAGATGTGGATAGCATTCCATTTTTTCTAATTTGAGCGGTAGTTATAATTTGTGACAATTCATTTGGCCATATGCTTACAAATTGTGTGTTTTTCAGTATATATGTTACTCCTCAACTTGAAAAGTTTATTTTTAAAAGATTTCTATCTGGGCGAGGTGACCTATGCCTGTAATCCCAGTGGCTCAGGAGGCTGAGGCAGGAGGATCGAGAGTTGAAAGCAGCTTCAGCAGAAGCGAGGCACTAAGTAACTCAGTGAGACCCTGTCTCTAAATAAAATACAGAATAGGGTTGGGGATGTGGCTCAGGGGTCAGGTGTTCCTGAGTTCAATCTGCAGTACCAAAAAAAAAAAAAAAGAAAAGAAAAGATTTGTGGTATGAAACCCCCCAAAATGTTTGCAGTGGATCTTCATGAAGACCCTGTCTATGTCCTTGACAACAAGGTGTCAGGCGCGTCCTCCCTGTGGATGGACAGGGGATGCAGATGGGAGAGCCTGGCTGCACCTCTCTGGAGGGATCACCCACTGTTTCCAGTCCTCTGCTCTCTGCTGACCCAGCTCAATCCAGGGTTAAACAGAGGAGAGCAAACCCGATAGGCTGCAGGCCCTGCAGCAGTCCTGAAAACATGACTGCCCTCAACCGGGGTTTTGCTGAGTATTGAATGGGAGAGAAAAGGAGATTATAGACTGATGGGGACTTGGAAAGGATACACTCTGCTGCCAAGCAGAGACGGATCTAAATGTTCTCACAATTAAGTGAGGTGGGAGAAGGGTTGGTGTCTCTGGCTGACAGTGAAGGAGACTGGGGGGCAGGGGGAGGACGTGTGGCTGACAGAGGAAAAGCCATATGTCATTGATTCTAAGAGAGGTTTTCCTCCCAATTTTAACCTTTTAAAAATTAGGGTGCATTTTCAGTTGTGTCGTGATTTAGTTGGCAGTGGGTATTTGCTTTCAAAAATACATCTTATGCTTGATAGCTTCTTAGAACTAAGGAAATAAGGCACCACTTTCAGAGGGTTTCTCTTAGAGCCTCCGAATCTTCGGCTGCTAGGAGGTGACCATTTCAATTTATTTAACGTCTAAATTTTACCTGGGCTCTTAAGGATCATTTTCTCCAGTACCTTCTCTATTCTCCCCATCACATTTGTTGCCTGGGAACAGGCCACAGAAGGCAAGCTTTAATGAATATATAAAAAAATTTGCAGCAGGTGATGAATAGCTTATATTGTAGGATGGAGAGTATTCAAACAGGCCTGGAAACAGGTGGTGCCTTTCCAGCATTGTTGATGCTCTCATGTGCCTTACAAACGCTGCCTCCAGATAAAGTTGAGACAGATGTCAGCGTCACCCCCCTGAAGACAGTCTACATCGTGATGTTTTCTTGTATATGATTGTGTCAGCGCCACTGCTCCTAAAATAACTAGGTGGCTCTAAGAGGAACTTGCACTGTGAGAATTACAAAAGAAAACCTAGTCAAAGAAAGGCTAATTGGAGGCAAAAAAAAGTCTGGAGAAGCATCCTTTGTGTTTCTTTATTAAAAAAAAAAAGTAGTTGTAGATGGACAGAATGCCTTTATTTTATTTGTTTATTTTTATGTGGTGCCAAGGTTTGAACCCAGTGCCTTGCACGTGATAGGCGAGTGCTCTACCACTGAGCTACAGCCCTGCCCTGTTTTTCTTTATTTTTAATTATTATTAAAATACATGTGCCCTCTTTGTGTTTGTTTTGTTAGGCGTTTGACTCTAAAGAGAAATCAACTATAAAGAGAATAACTGGGCAGATCTCTAATTTTAAGTAAACACCCTCCAGGTGATAGGTAGCACCTGGCAGGTGTAGTTGGGCACCTGGGCCAATCCTCTCAACCCACTGCCTCTTGGAGGCTCTTTACTTTCTCTCTCTTTCCCCTGCTCCTAGTTCTGCCTGGAAATCCTGCAGACCCCAGACCTAACAATAGTCCATTTCTCACCAGTACTTCACTGTAGGAAATAAATCACATCCATTAATTGACCTTAAAGGATTCATCACAGTTTGGTGTATTACCCTGTTAGAGTATGTTTGCACCAAAAAAAAAATTTTTTTTTCAGGGATTGGGGGTGGTAAATACCTGTCCAGCATGTGTGACACCCCAAGTTTGATCCCAGCACTGAAAAAAAATTACACTATTGATACACATTTAATGCTGAAAATGGAAAATTAAGAGAAATTAAAAACATAAAGCCAGGCATGGTGATGCACACCTGTAGTCCCAGTCACTGGGGAGGCTGAGGTAGAAGGGTCGCTTGAGCCCATAGGTGTGAGACCAGCCTGGGCAACATAGCAAGACCCTATCTAAGAGGGAAAGAGAGGCTGGGAATGTAGCTCAGCTGGTAGAGTGCCTGCCTTGCATGCCCAGGGCCCTGGGTTCAATCCCCAGTACCACAAAAGAAAAGAAAAAGAATTAACCCTCATGTCCTTATAGAGGCTCACTATTACAAACTTCGTTTCTACTTTTCAAACATTTTCCTACATGTGTGTTGACAGCTGGTGGGTAACTCCTAGAGAAACACTCAATATCCTTTCAAACTTCCTCTCTCTCTGTCCCTTGTCTTAAAGTTGCTATTCTGTAAATAGTGGCTGTACATGTACACCAGCTGCCTCCCTTCCCCACTACAGAAAATCCTTCATTCTTTTTTTTTTTTAATTTTTAGTTGTAGATGGACACAATGCCTTTATTTTTTTTCATTTATTTTTATGTGGTGCTGAGGATCAAACCCAGCGCCTCATACATGCTAGGCAAGCACTCTACCACTGAACTGCAACCCCATCCCCAAATCCTTCATTCTTGAGGAATTCATACACTTACAGAGGTCGGTTGGTAGCGGTTATCATTTGTTTTTGGAAACCAGCTTCCTTAGATGCTTATGTTAATACAGATCAAGTTGACTTCTTAAATATTTGGTTGGCCACCTCCCAGCTCTTAAAGGATCAGGTATGTTGATCATGTTGCAGCATGAGTTCTAGAAGCTTTCCCTCCACCCCTAGGTAACAGTAAGGAGGGTCTCTAAATTCACAAAGTCCTTATCTGTGTCACTGAGGTGACCTTGGATGGCATCACATTGTAATTTCTGTACATCTCCCTTCCCCATGCGCAGGAGCTTCTCAGGGCCACACCTGGAATCCTAGACTCTTACACTGCTTGAAGGAGCCATAGAGAGTTCAGTTTATACACCAGGAAACTGTGGCTTAGAGGGTTTAGACCACCTGCCCAAGGCCATGTGGCTTTTCAGTGAACTAGGTCCCAGTCTACTTAAAAGTGCTCTTTTTACTCAAAGTGAATTCCAAGCTAAGTTAGACATTTCCAGGAGCCTGCAAAGTTGTGAAAATTACTTCATTTGTGAAGTTTTCATGCTCCCCAAAAATTAACCCAAGAATACTTATGTAGCCACTCAATCTCAGTGTCTGGTTTTGTGCTTCCTGGTCCTGTTTGTATTTTTCACTGATTGGATCAAGTAGTTGTGGGACAGCAGTTCCTTGTAATGCAGTATTCCCCCCACCCTAGGTACGTTCCCCATGTTTTCAGATGTGATCAACCCTATGCTGTGACATGCCACTTTACATTCACCATAAATGTGTGGCTGTCAATGTGTTTTAACCAAGAGTAAATTAAAAATTCTGTCTTTCCTCTCATTTCTGACTCATGGCACTGTGTTGAAAGTGAAGGTGAGCCAATCTTGGGCATTTCTTGGCTATACTTTGGAAGTCGGACTGATTTTGGTCACAGGAGTGGGATCTAATTCATAAGAACTGGAAGCAGGAAATGGATTTCCCCCATGTGTCCCTGAGCACCCACAACTTGAATGATCTCCATAAATTTAGTCCCCGTCCCAGGATCTGACCATGAGTATGCATGCTCCTTGTAACAGTGACACCTGGTGGCCTGGGGTAATAGGACAGCAGTTGGGTGGTTGATCTGTGGATTTTTGAGATGACCTTATTCTATACAGTAAAGCTGTTGCCTGTCGTGACCACAGGAGCCACTTCCCTGTCCCTGCAGCCTCCCACCACTACCCCTAGTAACACCTTCCTTTCTGATCATCCCACACCCAGTTAGCACCTCGGGACCTTTGACTTTGGCTCTCTTCCTCCAAGAACCTCCAGCCCTGGTGACTCTCAGCCCTGGCTGTGGATAGCTGCCCGGGTGGGAAGAAGCGAATGTAACCCAATGGGTATGTGGTTAGGCCAGGCCTGGCCTGGATTCAGGTGCTGGACAGCAAGTGATTTGCTGCTTCCGCGGGCAGCAGGTGGCGGGGTATTTTTAGCATCTGCAGCCTTTAGAGAAGGGCAGACAGCGGTGAGGTCTGAGGGCATCTGCTCTTCCAAGGTCTGAGTTCAAAGCTTCCAGATAATGAATCTCATCCCTAAGCTCCCCACCCACCTTTTTTTTAAGTGTCCACTTTAAAAGTCACTGTCTTGGGGCTGGGGTTGTAGCTTAGTGATAGAGTACTTGCCTCACACATATGGGGCCCTGGGTTCAATCCTCAGCACCACATAAGAATAAATAAATAAAATAAAGATATTGTGTCCATCTACAACTAAAAAAAAAAAAAAAAAAGCCACTGTCGTATCTATAAGCCTTTTTCCTTTTCGTAATCAGTTTGCAAATGAGCTAAAGAAAGTGATTGCTTTGGGATGCAAAGCCTTTGGGCTTCTGGGAAAGGACTGGATGTCATTAGTGCCACACCTGCATTCCCAGTGCACTTCAAAGCCTTTTCTGTTTGTTCTATTATTGCACCCTCTTACACCTCTCATTAATCCTATGAACCCTGTGGACAAGGATTACCATCTTCCTTCTACCAAAGAAGAACCTTGCAATCAAAGGTGAGCAGACTGCCCAACGCCCAAGGACATGGGTAGCAGAACCTGAAGCCAGCTGCCTGAGAAGGACAGGTGGAGACTGGAGTCCAGCTGTGCTGTTCAGCAGGGCTTTAGAACCACTCTGTCCCTGACAGGAAGTCTGGGCAACATGTAGAATTTGCCAGATCTTCAGCCTCCTTATCCACAAAATGCGTTCTAGTGCTCAGCACAGGCAGCTTTGAGGATGAGCACATGTTTGATGAACACTCCCTACACTGTCTTACCTAGTCCTGATCACATGGTTATTTGGGCTTGGGTCAGTCTGCAGTACAGGCTCTGAATATGCAGCTTTGCCACGGTCTTCATGATCCAGTGTTCTGCCCTGTGCAGAAAGGGTTTCATGCTCACGACTAAACACTCTTGGCCAATATCCCCTGCCTGTTGTTGACATCCTCCTATGAAGAGCTCTGAAATATCCCACAGTCCCAGACATGTCCCAAGCTTGTTGGGCCATGGAACTATCTTTTCAGGTCAACAGCTCTTCACATCCTTCAGCACCAGAGCTTTGCAGAAACCACATTGGAAACCAAGAATCCACCTCATGGTAGCTGTCAACTGCCTTGACCTGTGGCTGCACTCCACCCCAAGTGGCATCTCTTTGGAGTCTGACCCCTGCCAAGATGGAATCTGAGCACATCTCTTCCTGAGCCAGCCTAATCTGACTGTTCCATCTCCTCAGCCTTGATCACACTCAGCCCTGGCTGACTTCCATTCCCCCTGCCCCAATTGGCCTAGGGCAGCAGGGAAGAAACCCCCCTGGGTTTTTACATCTGCCACAACCCTCTTCACTGTCTCCCCTGGGATTGACACCTAGAGGGTGCATCTTGCCTTGAGACCAGGAGCCCATTGGACAGTGGTCTCCTTACTTCTTACCTTGAAAGACAAGAATTTAACTTTTATTTCTCATACTCCACTCACACCCATATTTCCCTTCTTTCCTCCTCTCAATATGGGTATTTTGAGTATTTAGTATTTACTTGATTATGATTAAGTGGCTGAGTTCACAACATAGTCTCTTAGGATACTATGGTTATATTTGCTTGCCATATAACTTTTTGTTTTCCCAAGAGCTGATAATTGCCTCTTTTTTCTGTTTGTTTGCTTGGTTTCCAACATACTTACCAATAATTCAATCCCAAACGCTGTCAAAACTGAAAACTTCACTAATTTAATCAAATATATATGTAAACCATTATTTTTTTTTAAATATTTATTTTTTAGGTGAAGATGGACACAACACAATGCCTTTATTTTTATGTGGTGCTAAGGATCGAACCCGGGTCCTGCCTGTGCTAGGCAAGCGCTCTACCACTGAGCCACAATCCCAGCCCCGCCATTATTATTTTTGATGGGTTGTTCAACATTGTTCTTCTGAGAACCAGTAACCCTCTTGCACCTCTGTATACTGATTGCCTGGAGGACTGCATAGCCTTTGTTCTGGAAATTCCTTTTCTTTCCTTTAGTGGTGTGTTCCATGTTTCCTGGATGCCATGTCTTTGCCTTGATTTATTCTTTTGAGGAAGCATGACTACCAGTAGCTTTCTAATTAAGGGTACATGAGCTCTTGCATGTCTGAAAAACATCATTATTTTATCCTTACAGTTGAGGGTTATTTTATCCTCCCAGTTCATAATTTGGGTACAAAATTCTAGATTGAAAATAAATTTTCCTTAGGTTTTTTTTTTTTTTGGTACTTTTTATTTTGAAATAATTTTAGATTTAAAGAAAGGCAGCCAAAATAGTACAGTTATATTGAATGCGCATCTCACATAGCCACAGTACAATTGTCAAAACAGAAAATTAACGTTGGTACACTACTGTATACGAAACTACAGACATTGGATTTCACCAGTGTTTCCAATAACGTCATTTTATTTTTTTCCAGGATCCCACACTAAATTTAGTTGTTGAGTCGTCTTAATCTCCTCTAATCTGGGACAGGTCCTCTGTCTTTGTCTTTCATGACACATTTGAAGAATACTGGCAGTTATTCTGCAAAATGTCCCTGATTTTGGATTTGTCTAATGATTACACTGAGTTCCTCATGATTACATTGAATTATGGATTCTGGGCAAGAATATCACAGAGGCAATGTGCCCTTCTCCATGCATCGTACAATCGATGCTGACCTTGATCGTGTGGTTAAAGTGGGTCTGCGTTTCTCCACCATAATTCTTCCTGCAATTAATAAATATATCACTGTTTTTCCTACAATTAATAAATATATCACTGGATATACTTTGAGACTGCAAATATCTTGTTTATCCTCAAACTGTCACCAAATAATTTTATCATCCATTGATGAATCTTGCCTGTAAAAATTAATATTGTCATGTTCTAATGATGATTTTCTGTTTCCCTTCTACTTTTATCAATTGGAATTCTCTTGTAAGGTAGAGCTCTTTCTTTCTTTCCATTCATCTAGTCACTCAGCTTTTTATTTATACCAGCATTGATTCATAGATATTAGTTTTAATTTATAGATCATAGCAGTTTTGTTTTTCAAATGGTTCTTGAAATATTAAAGGCTTTGTTGCATTATCCTTTAGATTTCAGTGTTGCTGTTATTAAGAAGCTTAATGTCACTTTGATTTTTTTTAAAAAAAACTTTTTTAGTTGCAGATGCACATAATACCTTTATTTTATTTATTTTATTTTTATGTGGTGCTGAGGATCGAACCCAGTGCCTCACACGTGCAAGGCAAGGGCTCTACCATTGAGCCATGACCCCAGCCCCACCAATTTGATTCTTGATCTATTTTTCCAATTTTTCTCCATGTTTACATTCTATAGGAAAAATGGAAGAGATTTTAAAAAGGAAGGTTTCTCAAAGCAGATAGAAAGCCATGTGAGCCCTGGATGTGGCCACTACGGCTGTTGAGCCAGCACTTCATGGGGGACCTTGAGATGTCACTGTGGTCTCTCTGTGGGCCAGGACTCCTGCAGAGGCGCTCAGGCCCCTGCCTGGGGTGTGCAGCCTCCTACCACACTCGACGCCGAGTGGAAGGGCTCTGAGCAGTTGTGGCAGTCCCTGATACTCCAAATTCTGAGTCTTCCTCATTTTGCTACCAGGGACGGTATACAGAGCCCTGGAGTGACTATCCACAGAAGTATATAAAGAGATCATGGTCCCTGGAGCCACCCATCCGCAGAGGTTCAGATGCTGCCATGGGACCTGGGGTAAGTTATTGAACCTCCCTGGGCCTTGTCTCTAAAATTAGAGCACAAACTTCCAGAGTTTGAGGGATTAGATGAGATAATACAATTTCAGCCCTAGACCTGTGTGTGGCACAGAGAGGTCCATCGAGATCCCCCCACACACCCAGCAGCTGGCAGGAAGCCGTCTCTGGTCTGTGAGCTCATGTTCTGCTATTTTGCCCTTGTGAATTTGGGCTTCTGTTTTGTTTGTTTAAATCCCTTTGTCATCTCTCTGGTGAGGTTTGGGGAGACCATACAATTAGATGTATGTACAGATTTCACAACATTAAGCCACAAGTCTCAACGACTTTCTTTGTTCCTCCTAAAGACCTCCCAGGGTCGGTATGCAGAGCCCTGGAGTGACTATCCGCACTTCAGAGTCAGGTCTGCCCCCAGCTCCTGAGTTACCTAGAAGCTGCCTGAGGAGTGCCCAGGATGACCCTGTTGGCCGAATGTTCTCCGAGCTTCTTTCCAAATCCTGAGTCATCATCGGCTAAGAGGAAGGAAGGGCCACAACATTTGTGTAAGAACCTTGTGACCCAGGCTGTGGCAGAGC
This sequence comes from Marmota flaviventris, assembly GCF_047511675.1. Taxonomy (NCBI): domain Eukaryota; kingdom Metazoa; phylum Chordata; class Mammalia; order Rodentia; family Sciuridae; genus Marmota; species Marmota flaviventris. Next base: position 129,463,234 of record NC_092501.1, on the reverse strand, counting down.
AAAACATCCGCAGGCCTCTGCCGGCTGCCTGGACTCTGACTCCTGGGAATCATGTGATTGCCCCAGAGTCTGTGATCCTATCTTTAACCAGCCAGGAGGGGGGCGTTGCAAAGGACAGTTTGGAAGGCTGGTTTAAAAGAATGCATTCCTCCTCCTCCACGGGGGCGGCCCCCTGGCGTTTTGTGTTGGCAGGTTCTCCTCCTTCCTAGGTCCTGATGCTGTCTGGTTGCCGTGGGGGGGAGCCCCTCTCAGAGTGTGGCTCAGTGGTAGAGGGCTCCCTTAGCATGCTTGAGGCCTTGAGGCACTGAGTTCGATCCTCAGCACCACGTAAATGTAAAATAAAGATGTTGGGTCCATTTAAAACTAAAGAATAAATATTAAAAAAAAAAAAGAGTGGCTTTTCCAATGAAAGGCTGAAGCTACTTCTGGCTGGTTGTCCTTGGACGTCAGCACTCACCCTGAACTGTTGTAGTTTGTACTGCCTTTACCCTGGGCATGTCCTACCCCAGCCTCATCCATTCTTCAAATTGGGCTTCCCTGCTCCCAGATTCCCTGAGAGGGTGGGGAAAGAATCCAGACTCTAATTCTCCACCCACTCCCCAGTTAAAGCAGCACTCCTGGGGGCTGGGGCTGGGGCTCAGCGCTCACCTAGCACGTGGGTTCAATCCTCAGCACCGCATAAAAATAAATAAATAAAATAAAGCTATTGTGTCCAACTACAACTAAAAAGTATATATATATATATATATATATATATATATATATATATATATATATATATATATTTAAAAGCAGCACTCCTGGGCCAGCTAGGTGGTTCTGTGACCCCTCGGTTAGCTCTTGGCCCTTCCAAGCATCTGGGGAAGGTGGCAGTCCCCCACACAGTAGTCCTGGCTGTGGGTAATGAGAGCAGTTTGGCCCACGTTCATTATGACCTCAGACACAGTGGCCATGTCCTGCCCCTCTCCATTGGGCAGCATCCCCTGCGTATTTCTCAGTTCTTCTGAACTTTTAGTTTTGCCAAACCTCACTTCAGAAGATCCTGAGAATCTAGTGTCACATTGGAGTTGAAATGGGGCTGGGTGTGGTGGTGTGTGGCAATAATGCCAGCTGCTCAGGAAGCTGAGGCAGAGAGATTGCAAATTCCAGGCCAGTCTGGGCAGTTAGTGAGACACCCCCCCATCCCCCACCCCCCCTAAAAAAATAAATACATACATTTAAATGTAAATATATAAATTGCTTAACATTTGCAAAGCCCTGGGTTCAATACCCTGTACCAAAAAAAAAAAAAAAAATCGTAAATGACTGTTGATTCCCACTATTCTTCTAGGGATGTTTTTCTTTTAAAAACTGAAGTCCAAGGAATGAATACTGTAATTGTAGAATTTTAGAAAGGAGCTGAGGGTGAAATTGAATTCCCAGTTTCCTGAAATCCTTTCTTTTCAGTTTAATAGCTTTTGCAAGAAGAAAGAGGGTTCATCTGAAATGCATGGAGATGTTAATGCTGGGCTTCCAAGTACTCAGATTGAAAGAACTCTGGTCTAGGGACAGAGAGAAGTACAGGCAGGGATAGAGGAGAGGGGAGAGCCAGGCATGGGGCTCACAACTGTAATCCTAGCAGCTCATAGGAGGCTGAGGCAGCTAGATCATGAGTTCAAAGCCAGCCTCAGCAACTCAGTAAGACCTTGACCCTAAATAAAATATTTTTTTAAAGGGTGGTGAATGTGACTCAATGGGTAAGCACCCCTGGGTTCAATCCCTGGCAACCCCCTAAAAAACATTATGGTGGGGGTTGGCTGGAAGCTAAGAGTCCAGCAAGTTCCAGAATGCTTGAGTACAGTCTTGGACTCTGCTCTCTCAGCCCCACCCCCACTCTTTTTACCAGTTGGGTTCTAGAGAATTTCAAGGGTGGGTGAAGAGATCTGCAAGAAGAGCCTGGGCCCCCAGAATTCAATACATACATTTGTATCTCCTTCATCTGTGTTTCTCTTGTACGTAGCTGGGTAGTTTGTACATAGTAGGTGCTCAAGAAATACAAGTTGGCAAGTGGATATTATCTCAATTCTCACAAGAACCTTTTTGGGAGACAGTAACCTTCAATTACCTTCCATTAGTCCAGTTCTACAGATAAGGCAGCTTGGCTAAATAATTTGCTCAAAAATACCCAGCTTATGGGGAGCAGGAATGGTGTTCTAGTCAATTCTGATGGACTTCAAGTCCAAACTCTGATCCAATACTCACCTGCATTTAGACAGTATCTATTTGAGCAGAGGGTAAGGTTGTCATCTCCCTCTTGGTAGAAATTCTTCTGTGGAAGAATTTTTCTCATAAAATCTTTACATTTACATAAATAAATCTTTATATCTTTATATAAAGACCTTTATATCCTTCATCCCTGCCTTCTACGTTAAGCCAACATTTTATATCACATGAAACTGAAGCCGGTGGAATTGAAAGAAAAAGCAGAATGAAAATTGCAAAGTGATATAATAGCCTGTTAATAATCTAGAGATCATTTATAATCACGATGCCTTCTTTTGTTTGAAATATTGAAAGATGATTTTATGAGAATTAATTTGTTTAGGTTTGCAATTTCATGCTTGAGGTGGTCTATAAAAATATCCATGGACCCCAGGTTGGGGACAAGAGGGAAGACTCACTATCAGGTTTTAGTTTGAGACCTGAGGCAGAACAATGCTGTTTCTGAAGGAGAATTTTCAATGTGTGATCTGTAGCTGCGCAGCCAAATTTCCTTGTGGGTGCACACATCAGAGGAGTGGAAATCAAGACAAAAGGTGAAAATTAAAAAAAAAAAATTGTAATTGTGCTGTAGGGACAAACGAGGCAAGGCACCAAAGATAGCAGGAAACAGTTTTATTTGGCTGCAGCCAGGTTCAGAGGGTACAGCCTTTGCTATAATCAATTAATCCCCTGAACCCCGAGTTCAGGAAGTTTCAGAGTTTTACACCCAGCATATAAGGGGAGGGGCTCAGAAGTTCACAGTCTGCAGAAGTTCACATAAAAGCAGCTTTTCTTTTACTGTTCTGGGCAAGTTAACTCTTCAAGGACAACACCTGAGAAGGGGAGAGCTTCTCCCCTTTCTTTCCTCCTCCTGCCAGCTGTTACCATGGAGCCCATTTGTAACTTATCTTAAAAATGTAGACATCTTTGTGAAGCCCAGCTCAAGGCCAGAGGCCTTGTTTGCACATTTCTTCAAAGTACTATACTGGATACGTTTGTGAAAAACTAGTAAGGGGGTGTTCAGCACCTCGAGTGCTGGTATCTTCTTAGCCAGTGACCAAGTAAACAGGGTGACATGAAAATAGGAAGTTTATCTACAATGGACTCTTTTGCTGACAGTCTTAAAATCAGCTATGGTGAAGAGGGCTTTTCTGTGGAGAAAAGGGGGTGCCACTTCAATTCCCCCCTTTAATGATGCTCCCCATAATTTAATCCTTTAAATTTAAGAGCATCATTACCATTATCTTGGCTTAAAGCCTTATAGAATGCCAAAATCTTAGTTGTTGTCATCCTTTCAACAGCAGCTTCTGCAGTGGACCCAATAGTTTTAATGCACAGTGGAGCCAAACATGGGAACAATGAACAGGCTAACAGCAGAATATCCAATACACCAGTTAAGCTTTTAAATCTACCAAGAGTTGAAAACCATCTCCCAAAAGCATGATTGGGACCCAAACTTTAATGCGCTTCTAGTGTGAACTAACACATGTGCTAGTTCTCTTGTGTTGTTGGCTGTATTCTTAACTGCTTGTCTATTGTCATCCATTTGGATGCAACAATCTGAGCTGTTGAACTCTCCACATATATTTTTTCCTCAGCCAGTAAGTAATCTAAATGCCAAGTGGTTTTGATAGTTAGCCACTCGCATCTGGTCTGTTGTATGGCTAGGTCAAAGGCTGTGGCAGTCTGATTAATAATAATTTCTAGCACAGCTTGTAAGTGAGTAATTCTGTTTAACACGTAAATAGGAGTTCTATAATTCCAACTGCCATTATGTGCCCAGGTATCTGGAGCATAAGTGGCAATAATCCTCTGGGGTGGCCAGTTACCTTCACCCCAAGATTGGTGACCTCCTAAATTAAGTTTCTTTCCAATGGACTTCTCTTTTCTTTCCAAACAGTCATCCATCTATAGCATTCCTCAGATGGGACAGGTCCTAAATATATGTTTTACCACCTCTTAGTTATAGTAGATTGTCTTGACACATGGTTCACATGATCTCCGTGGTTGGAATAGGAGAAGGGCAGAATCTCTTATGGTTATCAAAGGAAACCAAACTAAATAAAGACTAACATTTTGGTTAGCATAGGTTAAACAGCATAAATTAACAAAGCCAAACTAATAACACCAAACAAATCCTAGAAAACATATATAAGCAAGATAAAAAGTATAAGTGAAATTTTGTCACCCAGAGTCCAGTCAGTAGGAGTTACTGTTATCAAACCAGTAGCAAAAACCAAACAGAGAATTACATATATATCTAGAAGCAAGGGGTGGAAATGCATTATAGTATAAGAACTATCTTAGAGGTTGAAGGAGTTTATTAGTCCTGGTGGGAGGTTTATCCTTCACTGTGTAAGGATCAGCCAGTCCCTCCTGTGTGGCTGAAACAGAGCCATAGTCTCCTCAGGCTTCGGCCGTGTGTAGACCAGTCAGCTTCGGGAGTGACTGGAGCAGGGCTGTTGTCCTTCTGATCCTCAAGCTTCTCCGGTGCTCCTTTTTCTTCAGGATGGTCAGCTTCAAGGGCGTAGCAGCATCTGGAGAGCACTCCCAGTCCTCAGCTGCAGGCGTGAGTCTGGTGTAGTGAATCCAGGGACCCATCTCTGCAAACTTTACTGCAGTTGGGGTGGATAAAATAACAGTAAAAGGGCCCTTCCAATGAAGTTTAGGGGTTAAATATTTCATTCTTTGACCCAGACTCAATCTCCAGGCTTGAAGGAGTGTGCACCTGGGTCAAATTTACTGACAATCTTTCTCTAACCCATTGGTTGAGAACCTGTAAAGTTTTCCCTAAGACCTGAAGCTGTGGACTCAGGGTTAATTTTCCTATCTCTCTTAAGTCTCCCTGTAGTCCCCTAATAAGAGGGGGGGCCTCCCATATATTATCTCAAAAGAAAAGAATCCAGTCCTAGTGGGAGTGGATCTAATCCACAACAGTGTAATAGGGAGAAGTTCATCCCAATGTAAGTGAGCCTCCTGACACAGCTTACCCAATTGAGCCTTAAAGTCCTGTTCATCCTTTGAACTTTACCAGAACTCTGCAGCCTATAGGCAGTACGTAACTTTCATCTGATATTTACACTCTTGGTCAGTAATCGTATCATTTTTGCCCCAAACTTGGCCCATTGTCTGAACCAATAGTTACTGGGACACCAAATTTAGGAATAATTTCCCAGAGAAGCATCCTAGTATTTCCCTAGCCTTTTCAGTGCTGGTGGGAAAGGCTTCTATCCATCAGAGTATAAACACAAAAAAAACAAAAGTTATATAGCCCCGTGAGCTTGGTAGTTCAGTGAAATTTACTTCCAAGTCTTTAAAAGGTGCTCCTCCTATAGTTTGGATTCCTAGTGAAAACTTTGGCCCCTGTCAAGAATTGTTGTGAGCACAAACCTCATATTGTTTGCAGATCATCCAGATGATGCTTGTGAGCTGGGGGTCATAGAAATGTTGACTCAGAACTGTCTCAAGTGCTGTATGTCCAACATGTTTTCCTGTGAAACTGTCTGATAAAGGCTGGGACTAGAATCTCTGGGATGGCTATTCCGGCCATCAGAAAATCTCCACCATCCACCGGGGAGAAAATTTTCTTGTTCAGTCTTATATCACTTACTTTCAGATTGGGAGTGTGTTGGCTCCCATTCTGTTAGCTAGTCGGCCAGGCAGAAGGGCAGCATTTAAACCTGGGTCTGGATTTTCTTCCCGTTTCTTGCAGACAGTTAATTTAGCCTCTCTGTCACTCTCCAGTTGCCCTGAGAAACCACAGTGTTTCCCTTTCGATGAACTTGACAATATATAATCACAACCTTCCTGGGAGCCCACAGTGCATCCAAAAGTTTAAGAATTTCTTGTCCATCCATCATATCCCCCTGAGTTTTTTCTCCTGAGTTAATTAGCCTACATAAGGCCCTATGAACATGAAGGGTAGCGAACACTTATTTTGAGTCTATGTGAATATCCACACAGACTCCTGTTGTCAACTGAGGTGCTCGAGTCAAAGCAATAAGTTTTACTTTTCGTGCGAAGTTCCCTGAGGCAGAGGTTCTGCCTCGACAGTAGAGTCCAGAGTGACCATTGCATATCCAGCAAAACATACCCCATCTTTTATAGAACTGCTTCCATCTGTGAAGTACTCTGCATCAGCGTCCTTGAGAGGCTGGTCTGTTAGGTCTGGTCTGCTAGAGAACACTTCATCCATGACCTCAACACATTTGTGATCAGGTTTTCCAGGTCCAATGGGCAGCAAAGTTACTGGGTTTAGAGTTCTGAGGACCTCAACGTGGATACGTGGGTTTTCACATAACATGCCCTGATATTTGGCCATTCTTTTATTAGTCAACCAATAGTGTCCTTTATATTTTAACAATGTCAAAATTGAATGAGGAACTCTGACAACCAGTTCTTGTCCCATGGCCAGTTTATCAGCTTCCAACACCAGAAGAGCTGTGGCTGCAAGGGCCCGTAAAAAAGGTGGCCAGCCCTGGGCTACAGGGTCCAGCTGTTTGGACAAATAGGCCACTAGATGTTGCCATGTCCCCAGCATCTGAGTCAAAACTCCTACAGCCACTCCAGACAGATCATGGACATACAGAAAGAAAGGCTTTGTGAGGTCAGGGAGCCCTAATCCAGGTGCACTGGTGAGTGCTTGTTTAATGTCCTCAAAGGCCTTTTGCTTAGTTGATCCCCATATAAGAGGATCCCATTTTCCCCCTTTGTGGCTTCATAGAGGGCTTTTGTCATAACTGAAAGTTGGGGATCCATACATATCTGAACCCAGTAACCAACCCCCAATAATTCTCTATTGTGATGGTTTTTTTTTTCCTTATAAACATTTGGACCATTGTCTTTGTACTAGTGAGACTCCCCTTTGAGTGAACTTTGGGTTTATTCTCCTCTTTATCTTTCTGGTCTGTCTGTCTTTGAGTCTCTGGCACACTTCTCAGTAAAGCCCTCTAGGATTATAATTTTTGGCAAATGGCTCTCTGAGCCTGTCCCACAAAGGCTGCATTGATCACCTGTTGCTTGCGCCTGTGCATTTCTTCACAGACAAACTTGCATTGCGGCTGCAATGTTTGTATGGTGCCCCTCTTCCCCCGGGCACCTCTGGGCAGGGAGAGGGGCGGCAGCGGCGGTGGCCTGGACATTTAGCTCTGAGTCAGTTGGGCCCATCTCTTTTGATCATTGCTGCCAGTTTCATAGGGCAGAGGGGCCTTAGGCAGATGTGGGGCCCAGAGAAATGGTCAGGGCTATGGAGGGTTCGAGAGGGAGATGCTGGAGCAGCGGGAGGCTTATCTGGGCTCTGTTTGTCTGAGATGTGCTCGGCTTAGGCTGGGGCTCAGGGCTGGCTCCGACTCCTTCTAACTCTTGGGCACAGTGTGTTTTGTTCTCTTTTTTCTATTTTTTTAGACTTTCTCTGATGGCTTCTTGACATCTCTTTGTCTTTAGACCTTCTTCTTTGTTGGGGCCCCGTCCTAGGTCAGGATAATGGGCTGCATCAGATCAGGCATGGCCCAGGGTTTCTCCGTGTAGGAGGGAGGAGGATTTTTCCAACTTCTGAGCTCAATGGTGGAGAAAGGCTGGCCACAAAACTGCCTTGTCTCCCTCAGGTGTTTCCCTCTGGTCAATGTGGGCAGGTCCTTTAATCCCTTGCAGGGGCATCTAGAGAGTTCTCATCTGAGTTGTGGCTCTAGTCTTGGGACAAATCTCCCACCTTCATCTTGGGAGGTGAAAGAGTCTTTGGTCCTAGGAAGCCTTTGGCTCTGAGGACATCACAGAGGAAGGAATAGCCAGTACTGGGGGGGGGGGGGGGGGCATCATTTGTTGCCTCTGAGGACAAGGGGACTGAGGGGACAGTCTGTTGTCCCAGTGGTCTTGGCAAAGTTGGTCCTGGGTCCTCTTCTGGCTCATGGGGAAAACTGTTTTCTGTCCTGTCTTTCCTAGTCAGGTTTTCTGCTTAGCTGCTTTCCGCTGGGTCTTAGAGACCACTAGGCTCCTGGCTAACATCAGCTTGGATTGTCCATCTAGACAGGCTCTCAACCAAGGGGATTATTTCTGAACTATCTCTTGCCAGCAATCAATATAAGAGAATTGGTCAGGGGTTCCAAATCAAATCTCAGCAATGACTCTCATCTAAAGATCCTTCTGGTGGCCAGCCCACATCTTGGATGAGCCACTCTAATTCCCAGAGTATGCAACCTTTGTGGAGTGAGTCTCACCCCACAGTTACCAGGAAAACCTTCCTAAAGGATTCTAACACACATGTCAGAAGGCTCAGTTTCCTTAGGTGCCTCCCATGTTCCACCCTGCATCGGTGTCGCACACTTAGAACAAAACACACTTAGGACAAGACTCGCTTCGTCCATCTCCGGCCGCTCCCCTCGCAGGGACTTAGGGCCCTCCTAGCCTTTCAGGTCGGTATCAACCCCCGACCTGGAGCTTTCACCTGGACATTGGTTGGTGAAATTCCGCCATAGACTGTATGAGGTGCCATGGAACCACGGATCAGGACTCTGCACTCACTTAGGCCCTCAGGTTGGGTCGGAACCCTTCCCTTTGTCCATCTCATTCACACACTTTCACACAGACATGGCCAGGACAAATTTCTATCCCGCCCAAATTCCAAACCAAACAAAAAGGGAATCACGGTGTCCCCTCTGCTCGCTGACCCCAAACAGAGACTACTTGGGCGACTCCCCGGTCCGTTTCAGCTCCAACCACTTTGGAGGGTACTCGGGAACAGAGGGTGATCAAGCCTCTCTTCCACCCGCTTAGGCCTCGAAGGGGAAGTCAGGTGGGCTGCGAAACCAAATGGACCAGGTCCTACCTGTTCAGCTGGGCGGTGCTCCAAAACCCTAATTCTGGTTCCTGTTGTCTGTGGGTTACATTGTGCTCCAGGGTGGCAGCCCCAGGGCGCTGGGTGAGTCCATCCTCCTTCAGGCCAAGAGTGGCCTGGGCTTTCCAAGGGGACCGCTGTCCCCCATCGCCCCAGGGAAGCCGGTCCCGAGAGACAAGAGAGGTAGAATAGCCTTCCTTACCTCCTCTGTCCCATCTGGGTCGCCAAAAATGTTGTAAGGACAAACGAGGCAAGGCACCAAAGATAGCAGGAAACAGTTTTATTTGGCTGCAGCCAGGTTCAGAGGGCACAGCCTTTGCTATAATCAATTAATCCCCTGAACCCCGAGTTCAGGGAGTTTCAGAGTTTTATACTCAGTGTGTAAGGGGAGGGGCTCAGAAGTTCACAGTCTGCAGAAGTTCACATAAAAGCAGCTTTTTCTTTCACTGTTCTGGACAAGTTAACTCTTCAAGGACAACACCTGAGAAGGGGAGAGCTTCTTCTCCCCTTTCTTTCCTCCCTCTGCCAGCTGTTACCATGGAGCCCATTTGTAACTTATCTTAAAAATGTAGACATCTCTGTGAAGCCCAGCTCAAGGCCAGAGGCCTTGTTTGCACATTTCTTCAAAGTACTATACTAGATATGTTTGTGAAAACTAGTAAGGGGGTGTCCTGCACCTGGAGTGCTGGTATCTTCTCGGCCAGTGGCCAAGTAAATAGGGTGACATGAAAATAGGAAGTTTATCTACGTTGGACTCTTTTGCTGACAGTCTTAAAATCAGCCATGGTGAAGAGGGCTTTTCTGTGGAGAAAAGGGGGTGCCACTTCAATTGTAGATAGACACAATACCTTTATTTTATTTATATGTGGTGCTGAGGATCGAACCCAGTGTCTCACACGTGCCAGGCAAGCCTTCTACTACTAAGCCACAACCCCAGCCCAAAAAACTTATTATTTTTTTTTTCTAAAATTGTTCTGTTTTTCTGGCATGGCTGCTTTTATGAGCCATGTAGGTAGGAAATTCAGGGATGGCATGTCAAAGTCCTCTTGGTGAGTTCAGGGCCATCACGGGTTGGTAATCGTGCCAGTAGAAGTGCCAACGGTCATGGCAAACACATGCTCATCCTTCTTAATTAAGTGCCCTCCAAAAACCATCTCGAGATACCCTTTGTTCACTAGGATGCTATTTTACTAATCATGGGTGTAACTTAAATCTCCTGGAGCCAAGCAGTGGAATCTGGGAAGTAGATACAATTTAAAACAAAATTTCCACCAAGCCAGAAAACCTCTCCATGGAGGTAGAAGGGAAAGAAGATTGTTTTATTATTGAGTGAGAATGTTCATGACCCTAAGAGGTTGCAAAGACAGGCAGATGCTGTCACTCCAGGCAAACATTGATGGGCCAGTCTCCTCCCCCAGCAAGAGGACTTGACGACACCATTTGTCACGTGGGGTTCACCCTAGACTCACCTGGTAAATGAGGTCACCATCTGTTAGCTAATTAGCTTTATCCAAAGGAGAAGCAACCCTCTCTTATCTTTAAGGGGGGGGAGGTAGTTTTGCAACTTGAAGTGTAGGCTCCCCTCTCCCCCTCAAAGAGAAGGGAGCTGTTTCCTTTGATGACTGCATTTCAAAGGGATGGCTCCTGAAAAAGACATTCCTGAGCTTTTTTTGGCTTAAAAAAAAGTGTATACATCTCAAAGAGACAGGAAAGCATTTAAAATTGCAAGCCCCCTTAAGTTAATGCTCTAAAAAAAAAAAAAGGGAAGGGCAGTGAAGTCTCCTTTATTTTCAATAGGGAGCATCAACCCTCCTTTTATTCTCTCTTTCTCCCTCTCTCTGCAGTACTGGGTGGGGTTGGAACACAGGGTCTTGCTCAGGCTGGGCAAGTGCTCTACCACCAAGCCACACCCCCAGGCCCTTTCGTCTCTTCTTTTTTTTTTTTGGCATGAACATACTTTATATACAGAGATATGAATCCGTCTCTTCTTTTAATTTGTTTTTGCTTTTACAGATCCAAGAAAGTGGCAGCAAAGGTCAACATGTGCCAAGGCAAAAGCCACGTGCCTAACAATCTTGTCATTCCTGTTAGTCTTCCAGTCTGGCTATAGGTCCCCACTTAACCGCCCTCTCTCCTACCCAGATCAAAAGTCAGGATGTTCTAGAAAAAGTACATGTGACTTTTTGTTGCAAAGGGTGCCTGAAGTAGAGATTGGTGCTGCCATTTTGGCTCTTAGGTCGATGAACCTCTTGGTGTTCTCAATCTTGGATTTTATTCTGGACAGTTTAGAGGACCTAGGGACTCCCTACCATGACACCCAGTTCCCTGGCTTTAATTATTTACTTGTTCTTCATCCAAGTATTTCATGAGCAACTCATTATCTCGCATTATTCTAGGCTTTTTTAAAAAAAATATCTTTTTAGTTGTAGATGGACACCATACCTTTATTTATTTGTTTTTATTTTTATGTGGTGTTGAGGATCGAACCCAGTGCCTCACACATGCTAGGCAAGTGCTGTACCACAGAGCCAGCCCCTTACCATCCTCATATATCACTTGTTGAACAGCCCGGTTGAGACACTGAGAACAGTCAGCACCACAGGACTTGTTCAGGGGGAGGATAGACATAGGTTGGAATATGCAGGCCAGATTTTCTGGTGATGTAAGATCTGGGGATCCTGAAATAGTGGGTGGGATCTGACGAGGAGGTACAGACAGGCAAACAACATAAGCCTATGGAAGGCCAGGTGTGAGGCTTCCTAAAATTGTGTGCCCTGCAGAACTGCTGCCAACACTACCATCACTCTAAGGACTGACTTCCCCACCCCAGCCCCCAACATGGTAGCTTGACACGTCATAGCATACGTACAGAGGACATTAGAAACCCCAAGAGAAGGGCTGGGTACAGTGGCTCATGCCTATAATCCTAGCAACTTGGGAGGCTAAGGCAGGAGGATTGCAAGTTCAAGGTTGGCCTCAGCAACTTAGTGAGAACCTGTCTCAAAAAAAAAAAAAAAGCCTGGAGATGTAGCTCAGTGTTAAAGGTCCCCTGGGTTCAATCCCAGTACTGCAAAAAAAAAAAAAAAAAAAAAAAGATATTCCAAGAGGGTGCACATGGCCTGCCTTCACCAGTTGATGAGTGGAAGGCTGGCAGAGCTGCCCTTGGACTCTCAGACCTACCTTTCATCTTTGTCCAGAGAACGGTATAATTAATAGCCTAGAACCGCAGACTAGGTAATGCTATGTGGGTGACTGGACATTCAGTCCCTCTAAGCAGTGGTGGACCAGCAGGGAGCTATGGTAAACCTGCCGGGGCGTGGTTATTATATTTTGCTATTATTGTTCTTTTCCAGAAATTTTATCTGAAGGGAATTATGAAAGGAGACTCCCTGGGGTTTATTAGGACCAAGAGCATCTGTCTGCCTTCTAGGACTGCGGGTTTCATGGAAGCGCTCAGTACTCAGAGCTACCCACTGGCCCTCCTGCAAGCCGCACACATGGGGGACTAGCATGGGGTGTCTTGAGGTCAGGGAGGAGACTGACCTGGGTAACGTAGAGGCAGTGTCAAAGACCAGGGAAAAGACTGCCCATGGCTTGATGGGGCAGCTGTGATGACCGTCTGTGCAGACCAATGGTGTCAATAGGGTGGACCTCCATCAGTAGACACCCCCGGTCTTCCTCTGCCCTGTGTCCCTTCCTTCAGGTTCCCCCTCCTTCCAAACACTGCACAGCGTCTTCCTGGGCACAGAGCTAACAGGTTGCCCTGATGCCAGTATCTGAGAAGGCTCCTGGCCACCCAGCAAAACAAGTTCATGACGTCTAGCCACACAGATTACAGCTTTCCCATTACAAAGTCAGGGTTGTTCAGTAAACTATAGCAAAAAAAAAAAAAAAAATTTAAAATGTCACCAGGCTCAGTGGCACATGCCTATAATCCCAGTGCCTCGGGAGGCTGAGGCAGGAGGATCGTGAGTTCAAAGCCAGCCTCAGCAATTTAGGGAGGATCTAAGCAACTCAGCAAGACCCTCTCTCTAAATAAAATACAAAAAAAGGTCTGGGGATGTGGCTCAGTGGTTAAGTGCCTCTGGGTTTAATCCCCAGTACCAAAAAAAAAAAAAAAAAAAAGTATACCGTCTCTGTACAAAAGGAAATCCTCAAGTGAAGGAAATGAAGAGGAAACCCACAGCCAAAGCAGTTAAGTGTAAGCTGAGATTTTAGAGGAGCCAATGGCTCCAGGGCCTGGCTAAGGTTATGACACCCGGGTGGGTGGGAACTGGAGCTGTGGCCTTTGGCTTGCTCTGAGGAGAGAAGATGTTGATCTGAGCTGAGGAGAAAAACAAGAGCACCAAAGAGATGCTTTCCTTAAAAGGAGGTCAGAAAATGCTGCCCACCAGCTCAGGGAAGTTTGAGGAAGCAAATTGTCTGACTTGGGTCATAGATGCAAAGAAAAGATACATATCACCTGTCAGAAATAAACCCTCTGGGACCTGTGGAATGGGTGCTGAGTCCCAATTCTACTACCCATGAGATCCAGAATCCCAAATGGGGAAAACCAACACTATATTTGGTCTAAAACAATTAAAATCTCTGGGATCCAAGAGATGCTAAGGAAAAAACTACTCTGTAGAGATGCTGTCACAACCCAGGGCACATGGAAGTCACACAGGAAAAGCAACTCCTACTGAAGATGAGCTCATAATAAAGAAGTGACACATCACATGAGAAAATGAGCCTCCATGAGCAGAAGCCTGCAGTTGCCTCCACAGGTTCTCAGCGTCTCAAGAGGCTCACATTCTGGATGATCTGAAAGAAGCTGTCACCGAATGCAAACCCCACATCTCAAACAGAACACAGCGGTCGGTCCAGCCCTCCCAGGCTGCACTTCCTGGTCCCCCGGCTGCCTTCTGTTCTCACCTTCTCCGTTCATAGCTTTCCAATCCCTCCTTTCATGCAGGATCAAGGTCTTGAACCATCTCCAAATTCTTCCTCTCTCAACTCCTTCCCTTAAAAATAACTTCAATTTTCTCCTCTCTGCCTCTGCCTCTCTTCTATTCTGCGATGGTCACCCAGCTGGTTTCCCTGCCTTCCCATCTCCCCCTTTTCTCTTTATCTCACCCCCACACCCCCACTAACTTATCCTCCTAAAGGAAACAAAGCTCCATGATTTTTGCATCTCTGAGCCAAACTCCTAAAATATGAAAGTCCAAACAGCCTTCTCAACTTGGACCTTAACTTCCTTTCCAGTTTCATCTCCTATTACAACATCACCTTCTCCCTCCTCACTCCAAGCCCCTGTTTCAGGTACACCATCTTACTTATTCTTCCCGCACCCACCCACCCCATGCTTCTGTGCTGTCTCTTCCCTTTGACTAGAATGTCCATCCCCCGCCCCAGCCCATCTGCTGATGGAAGGCCTTCCCTGCTTAAACCTTCTAGAAGCATGATGTGGAAGAATGCAGGCATCAGGGATAGAACTATTTGGTTTTGAATTCCAGTTGTTTCTAATTATATAAAATGGGAATAATGCCCACTTTGCAGGGAGTGAGAATGAGAGATGATCTCTGTAAGACACCAAGCACAGAGCCTAGCGCCAGCACTAGGTATCTGGAACCAGAGTTCCTTGAGACCTGAGGCCCTATCTCATTCATCTTTTCATCCTTCGTGTCTAATAGAAGAAATGAAGTATGTTGATTGACGAAGAGTAGAAAGAACAAGGCATGCCAAAGCTGGTAGAAGGGAGGAATGTGGGTAAAAGATCTCAGATGTTAGAGGGGACTGAGGTCCAACTTACATTGTGATGCTCCAAAGAGGACAGAACCATCATCAGGAGCTATAAAAAAGCTGATCTTTTTTTTTTCTTAGTTTTAGGTGGACACAATACCTTTATTTTATTTTTATGTGGTGCTGAGAATTGAATCCAGTGCCTCACGCATGCTAGGCAAGCGCACTACCACTTGAGCCACATCCCCAGCCCCGAAAGCTGATCTTTTTTGCAAGGTGATGTTACTGAAGATTGAACCCAAGGGCACTTTTACCACTCTGCTACATGCCCAGTTTTATTTGTTTGTTTGTTTATTTATTCATTTGAGACAAGGTCTTGCTAAGTGGCTGAGACTGGCCTCAAACTTGGATCCTCCTGCCTCAGTTTCCCAAGTCTCTGGGATTACAGGTGTGTGCCAACATGCCTGGATAGGAAGCTAATTTTAATGCAGGATCCAAGGACCATCTAACATTTAGGCTGTTTCATTTGAGAACAGATGTCAAATGCATACTTCTTGCCATTAAAAAACTCAGATAACAGAATGCATTCTGGGATCGGATGAAGGATAAAGCCAGATTATTGATCCTTTACTTCTGGGAATCACAGATGTCTTTGAAATTCTGACAAAAGTTATGGTTTTCCTAGAAAAATGGCCCAAAGCATAACATTTTGCAAATAAACTCAAGACTTTTGTGGATCCCAGGTAACAGACACCTGAAAAATCCTTTTAGAATACTGTGTTCAACTTTCCATTTTACTATCCATCAAAGGGAGAAGGCACTGCAGTCATCCCTATTTTCAGAATTCATAATTCCTCTAAAGCACTTGGTTCGTGCTTAACCACTGACATCCTCAGCCCCTTCCTGCCAACCCCCACTTTTTTTTTTGAGGCAAGGTCTTGCTGAGTTGCTTAGGGCCTCACTAAGCTGAGGTTGGCTTTGAACTTGAGATCCTCCTGCCTCAGCCTCCCAGGCAGCTGGAATCACAGGCGTGCATGCTCCATTGTCTTTTACCACAAATTAAGCACTCTACATAGTTTTTTTTTTTTTTTTCAAGTTGTAGATGGACACAATACCTTTATTTTTTATTTTTTTATGGGGTGCAGGGATCAAACCCAGTGCCTCATACATGCTCAGCAAGTGCTCTACCACTGTGCCACAACTCCAGCCCCCTAGTTTTTATTTAATGAATGAAACAATTGATCTGATCTTTAAGGAAAGACTATGTGTTACAAGAAGGAGAAAAGAGAAGGAAAAAAGAAGAAAATACATAATGGGATTTTGAAAAAAACCTACACAGGATGATAAAGGGTAGAAATGGTTTAATCCGGGTCAGAAAGGTGAGTGAATTCTGGAAGCCCTTAACTCACAGCTGCTTGCTCAGGGCTGGGGGCCCCACTGAACTTCTATAATGCAGAATCTGTGGCAGCCAACCCACCTGCTCTGGCTACTTGTACCAAGAAGGATAGTGGCACATACCCAGAGGCCATCAGGGAAAATCACTCATAATGACCGCAAATGTGTCCAGATGATTCTCAAATTTGATCTTGAAACCTCTCCCTTTTATTGAACTTACATCTCCCTTTATGTGACCACTTGTTGCTCCATTCACACTTGATAATGAGCTATTCAATGAAACATGTTGAGGGTTTTCTTTTTTTTATTAGAGTACCATTATTCAAAGAATAAAATTGTTATTCAAAGATTTTTCAACATAAATACCACTGAAAATGAGTCCCGAGAAGAAAGTATCCCGTCTGAGAATAGAAAGACTTCTGGTTTGATAAACGGAGCTGAAGTGGCTCCAGGATTAGCTGGTTCTTCCGGCTCACAGGAGCCAAGATAAGCTGCTCTGGCCTGGTCAGGATTTCTTGTGGTCCCTGAGCCCGGCCCCACCGCCTCTGAGCTGGAGACACAGGCGGCTGCGGGATTTCAGCAGAGCCTGCAGGCTCTTCCAGGCCTCGGGCAGCCCCTGGCCAGTGAGGGCGCTGCAGGCCCGGAGATCCCAGCCGCGGTCTGCGAAGCACTCCAGGCCCAGCCTCTTTCTGATCTCCCGCAGGGGGAGGGCATCCGGGGCCTCCTGCTTATTGGCCAGCACCAAGAAAGGGACCCCAGTCATGTTGGGGTCCTTCAGGACTTCTTTGAGCTCACCCACAGCCTCAGGCAAGCGGGCTTCATCAGTGCTGTCCAGCACGTACACGAGCACCTCAGTGCCTTCCAGATAGTCCTTCCAGCTTGCCCTGAGCTGAGCCTGGCCCCCAACGTCCCAGAGGATCACTGACTTATGCCCAGGAGCCTCAAGAGGCTCCACGTTGAAACCTATGGTGGGCAGGGTCTCCACTTCCTGGTGGCCCTTCAGTTTGTACAGGAGGGTGGTCTTGCCGGCCCCGTCGAGGCCCATCATCATCACCTGGGCTTCTGCCTTGTGACTTCTGAAATTCACAGACCCCATGGTGGCCACTGCTAAGTCCCAGCGCGAAAGGCTTTATATTTTCTGAAGGAATACAAACCCCCACAGGCACGGAGATGAGCTTCTGCTCCTCAGGAGGACCAAGGTTGAAAGGGCCAGGAAGTGAGGGAGCGTGGGTCCCCACCAGCTGGCTGATGGCTGGGGCCTGCTTCAGAGGAGAGTGTGAGGCCTCCTAGAAGACACAAAACGTGGGCTCACGTTCCTCAGTAGTTAGAGCAAAGAGGGGGAAATGGAGTTCCCACCCTAGTTCAGTCGAAATTACAGAAAGAGGATTTCAATGTCTGCTAGTCTGTGGCCTCTGACCTCTCTGCTTCCTTTAAGCCTAAACCCGGAAGTGACAGCTCTGTGGTTTCCTTGCAAGGTAAAGAGGCCCTGCTAGGCCTGCGTCTTCCTCTACCTTGGACACCCCCACCCCACAGGCCCAGCACGGTCCTGTCAATAGTGACTATTTATAACCACTATCTGGGGGCAAATTTGTGACTTGGCTGCCAACTGGTTTCCTCCACTGACTCACCCAGGCAAATGCCCTCCAGAACACTTCACCTGTTTTTAGAAGAACTCACACAAAGATAGAAGACCTGTCCCTGAGTTAGGAGAAACATGGGTAGGATAGGAAAAGGGACATCTCACCTCTGAGAGGGTGTATTAGTGGCCTTGGAGGAAAATAAGATGCCTCTCTTCACTCCTGCGAAAGGGAGAAGAGTGAAAATTAAAATTACCTCAGTGTTATCTTTAGATGGCAGCAGAACGTTCCTCCTCTGGGGCTCTCTTCTACCATGGAGCTGCTGTCTGTTGGTCAGGCATGTCCCAAGAATGAGACATGAAGGAAGTGCTGTGGCTATTGCAATTTCTCCTTTTTCTGCTTCCTTTCCCTACTGGGGACATGCCACAGAGATGTCTGCAGCTCTTCAGCTCTTAGTGGAATCAGGCCCAGCCACAAATAATGTTTCACAGCAACTCAGATCCTATGCCTGAAGAAGTCTGTAGGTTCAGCTGCCTTCCTATTTATTTATTTATTTGTTTGTTTATTTTTGTGGCTCTGAAGATTGAACCCAGGGACTCATACATACTAGGCAAGTGTTCTACCACTGAGCTACACCCCCACCCCTTTTCAAAATTTTACTTTATTTTGAGACAGAGTCTAAGTTGCCCAGGCTGGCCTCAAACTTTGCAATGTCCTGCCTCAGCCTCCTGGATAGCTAGGATGAGGGAGGTGTCCTACCAGGCCAGGCTTCAGCTGCCTGCTCTTGCTCTTCCCCTCATAGTCCTGTGATCTCAGGGAGGGTTCTGAAAGTCAGACCTTCTTCTTCCAGGATATGCATCAATGTTTTTCTGGTACCTGGAGATTCTTCTATTTGCTTGGGACTGTAGAAGTTGTCAGAATCAAAAGGAGTCACTATTGTCAAGACTTAACCATAAATAAATAAATACATAAATAGACAAAGAAGACAGAATGTCTTATCAGACATTTATGCTTAAATATCTGAGAAGAAATACACACACACACACACACACACCACCACCACCACCACGACCAACAACAAAAAAAAACCTGCCAGAACCACAAATTCACACACACACACACACACACACACACACACACACCCAAAAAAAAAAAAACCTTCCAGAACCACAACCTTACACAAAAAATACTTCTGCAAGGACAGATCTGCCCAGCAACTGCCTACTTAATCTTTGACACCATCCTTGTTATTGGTTCTTGCAAGTTTTCTTATTTCAAAATATTTTATGTAATCCTCTGCATTTTTGCCTTTAAAAACTTCTCTTTGCCTCAACTTGCTTGAGTAAGCACATGTTCCCATTGCAATGATCAGCTATTCCCAAATAAATATTGGTATACTTTGAAGAAGGTCTTCCTGTGGACAGAGTTGGAGAAGCTTTTTCTTGTCATCTGTGTTTACAGAACCATACAAGCTTTAAAGTGCTGCGCGAAGAAAAAAAAAAAATAGGTACTGAAGGTAAATCACAGAAATTAAAAGGTAACATTAATGTGGTGGAACTGTAGGTGATTAAAATTGTCGCTTGGTTTTTTTCTTGAGTAGTAACATTATGTCTCCCTTGCATAGTAGATGACACTGCCACGAAATAGAATTAAAAAAAAAAAAATCAGTTACTCAGAATCCACTGGGAGAACAGAACCACACTCCAAAGATTCCACATAGACAGCCTACAGGGTGTTGGGAGGCCTCTTTGTGGCACTGATCTTGGAGTCTTAGGGAAGTTCTACCCTCCAGGGGCTAGACAGGCATTCAGAGGGAGGAGCTGGGAACACTGCCATGGAGATCAGGCCTCCCCAGGTGTGAAGGAGCTTTCCTGAGACCAAGATCCTACGTTAGGCAAGGAAGATGAATGCTAGAAAAGCAGTGGTTACTTTTACTCTGACTCCAGTTGTTCCCAAAAGCCTGTGTGGCCTGAGTTCCTGTGTAGACCCAGACCTCAATCCCTTTAGCCCAACAAGGGTGGACACCCCCATCTGGGGAGCCTGGGGAGGGCTGCTTCCCTGGGGAGACAACATGGAGCCCAGAATAACAGTGGGCCTTGATCTTGGACCACCTGGGGGATACATCTGGCCTTCGCTACTTACTAGCTGTGTCACCTCGAGCATGTTCCTGAGTTTCTCTAAGCCTCACCTTCTTACTTTATAAAATGGGATTAATGGCTGTAACAGTAATACCTAACTTGAGGGTTATTGGGAGGATTAAGTAAGTTAAAGCACAAGTACTGAGCCCAAAACCTGGCACTTGGCCCTGGGATGGTACTATTCAAGAAGGAACAGACAGCCATCAAAATCAGAGTGTGGCTGGTACATGTGGAGTGTGATCACCTTTGAGGGCTTGTGACAGCGGCTTCCAGACCTGGAAAAAGAAAGAGGTTGGGGGGGGCTGGGGTTGTGGCTCAGTGCTAGAGCGCTCGTCTAGCATGCATGAGGCACTGGGTTCGATCCTCAGCACCAAATAAATGTAAAATAAAGATATTGTGTCCACTTAAACTTAAAAAATAAATATTAAAAAAAAGAAAGAGGGGCTCTGAGGGGCTCACACATATCAGGAAAGACAAGGGTCTTGGGCCCCACCTCTACTGTCCCCAGGGCATCCCAAGAAGGTCCCCAAATAGAGAGCCTCATGGTTCAGAGTATGAATTTATAAACATACTTTTGTCAATTCTCATATGTAGCCAGGCCTTTTGGCCAAGCCATGACCACCCACGACACATGCACAAAGCAGTTTATAATGAAGATTGCTACTTACCACATCTCCAGGGATCTGTTTGGCTCAACATCTGGGGCTGGTTTTCTGTGCAGTCTATCTGGAGGAGAGGAAGGAGGAGCAGGTAGAGGAGCTCACAGGTTATTAACTAAGTCAACTGTGGAAACGATGTCTGAACAGCTTGTTTGGAAATGATGGGAAGTTAGCAGTTTTTTAAGAGATTATTTATCATGGGACAGAACCCAGTGATTACTTTTATCTTCTCTATAGATAGGTCCAAAGGAGAAGAGTGCAAGAACAGGAACTTTGTTCCCCTGCAAAGTGGTGGAGAAATGCCCACAAAGTCGTCTTGTTCAGCCTCCTTTTCCTGAGCTTCATAACTGCCTTCACCTTTCTGTTCTTCCTGTGACCACATCTTTCTCTGATCTCTCACTTTCTCAACTTGCAATGCTCAAATTAATGGCTTTTCCCCAAGGACTGGGTCTGTTATTTATTTAAAAAATATTTTTAGCTGTAGTGAGACACAATACCTTTATTTTATTTATTTATTTTTGTGCAGTGCTGAGAAAGGAACCCAGGACCTAACATGTTAGGCAGGTGCTCTACCGCTAAGCTACGGTCCCAGCTCATTTTACTTATTTATTTTTTATGATGAGCAGGGTAAATGATTTAAGTTTGAGATGTTTGCGGTTGAGAAATCCAAAATACTTGAGAAATACTAGGATAATGATTATAGTTCATGCTAGAGTAGAATCTTGGGTGACAAATTTTAAACAGTTGTCAGAGATGGGCCACACAAGTCTAGCTCATATAAAGCATTACATTAGCTGTGATGGTGGGTAACTGTGCATAAAAACCTGATCAGTTGTTTATTGCTGTATAACATACTACAAAATATAATGGCTTAAAGCAAAAACAAAAAAAATATTATTTTCTATTGGGTTTCTTGAATTGCCTAGGATTAGATGGATGCTTCTTTTTTAAAATATTTTTTTTTAGTTGTAGATGTCCTCAATACCTTTATTTAATTAATTAATTTATTTATTTTATGTGGTGCTGAGAATAGAACCCAGTGCCTCACATGTGGTAGGCAAGCACTCTATCACTGAGCTACAACCTCAGCCCCAATGGATATTTCTTTTTTTTTCTTAAATATTTATTTTTAGTTGTAGTTGGACACAATACTTTTTATATTATTTATTTATTTTCATGTGGTGCTGAGGTTGGAACCCAGAGCCTCACATGTGGTAGGCAAGCGCTCTACCGCTGAACCACAACCTAGCCCAACGGACACTTCTTGATTGGAGCCTTTCATAACCGTGTCAGTTGAAAACTGGAACAAGATTTCCAAGGTTGACATGGCTAAACATCCGAGATATTTTTCCACTCACATTGCTGAGAGTTCACCTTGTTTTGACTGGGAGCTCAGTTGGTCTCTCAATGTATCTTGCATTTTCATCACTTGATAGCTTGGTTCTGAGGATGTTTGTTGGTTTCAGGGGTTCAGTTCAGGATCAGCTGGCTCCATGGTGTTGGGCCTGAGGTAAGACAGAACATCATGGCAGAAGGGTACAGTGGAGAAAAGATAGGCTGCATGGTTTAAGACAACCAGGAAGCAGAGAGAGAACAGACTGTTTCTTTGAAAACTCAGATTTGATTTACTTATATTTCCAGGCTATTCATACAGAATTCAAAAGATACTAAAGGGCATAGTATCAGGGAAGTCCTTCTTACTCCTGTGTTCTAGCCATGAGGGTCCTTTCCTGGAAAACAACCAACGTGGTTGGTTTCTTAGGTATTTTTTCCAGACATAGTCTATGCACATAGAAGCTAATAGGAGGCATCTATTTTTCATGGTCCCCGCCCCCATGCCCCCTGTGGTCACATACTTGGAGGAGTGCAATCTCTTGAATCCCTCTTCTCTCCACCAGAGGTTCTCAACCAAGGGCTGTGTGAGGAATCCATGGAGGAGGGCAGAGGAGTGACAGTGAGCAGCCCTGGGAACCCCCCAACTCTCCTACCTCCAGCAGCTCCCCAGTGAGTGAATGAGGGACAGAGCCAGGCAGAGCACATCAAAGTTATCTTTCAAGGGTACTGCGGAAAGAATTAATGCTCCAGTCATCAAAAAGGCTGAAAAATCTCTGAGAATTTAACTACATCTGTGATTATAATTTCTTAGAAAACCTGTGGATCCCTGAGACATATATCTGAATTTGGCATGGTTGTACAGGTGCCATGTGGTTATGGATGACTGTTTACAGGTGCTTTTTTTTTCTTGCTTTTTTTTTTTTTTTTTTTGTACCAGGGATTGAACTCAGGGCCACTCTACCACTGAGCCACATCCCCAGCCCTATTTTGTATTTTATTTAGAGACGGTCTCACTGAGTTGCTTAGCGCCTTGCTGTTGCTGAGACTGGCTTTGAACTTGTGATCCTCTTATCTCAGCCTCTCAAGCTGCTGGGATTACAGACACGCACCACCATGCTCTGTGACTGTTTACAGGTTTTTATATCTATTGTGAGGTTTTTTCTGGATGGAGAAAGGTGGGGAAAGAGCACAGGTTGACTCAGCTACTTAGCCCAGTGGTTCTCTCAGGCTTAGTAGCTAAAAATACTCACATACTTTGAAAGTATGATTAGATCAGGCTCCAGGAACTCTGGGGCTGGGGGCAGGGATTCTAGACATCTTATAATGCCCAGAAGAATTCTGCACAAGTGAATGTTTCTTGACTTTTAATTCAACTTTTGAATATCCCAGACATTTATGTGATTAAAAAAACACTATTTAATGTATGAAATATGATATGACAAGATCATTGTAATGTTTTGAGCAACCAAAAAAAATACACAAAACATTATTTAAAAATTACCTGATTCCAACCAGGCATTGTGTTATATACCTGAAATCCAGCAACTCAGGAGACTGAGGCAGGAGGATCCCAAGTTCAAGGCCAGCCTGGGCAATTTAGTAAGACTCTGGCTCAAAATTAAAATAATAAAAAGGACTGGGGGTATAGCTCAGTGGTAAAGCACCACTGGGTTCAAACTATGCTTTACAGAAATGCACTTAATACATCATCTTAGTCCATTTTCCATTGATATAACAAAATACTTGAGACTGAATAGCTTATAAAATAAAGATGCTTATTTGATTCACATTCCTGGTAGTTGGAGGGTCCCAACAGCATAGCACTGGCATCCTAGTGGGGGTGCCCTGGCTGCCTCACAAGATGGCCAGAGGAGTGGAAAGGGAAATGACTGTGTGTAGTCTTGCTTTACAACAACCTTTTCTTTTCTTTTTTTTTTTTTGATTTAATTAGTTACACATGACAGTACAATGACCTTAACATATCATACATTTGAATCAGATG
The DNA here is from genome assembly GCF_047511675.1 of Marmota flaviventris. Lineage (NCBI taxonomy): Eukaryota > Metazoa > Chordata > Mammalia > Rodentia > Sciuridae > Marmota > Marmota flaviventris. Next base: position 129,439,337 of record NC_092501.1, on the reverse strand, counting down.
GGATATAATTTCTCATTTTTCTGTGTGTACAGGTTGCAGAATCACATTGGTCATGCAGTCACGTATATACACACAGCAATAATAATGTCTATTTTATTCTACTGTCCCTCCTTTCCCCCTTCCCCTCCCCTCCCTTCTCATCACTTCTCTCTACCTAATCCAGGGTAACGCTAGTCTTTTTTTTCCCTCACATCTTCATACATGTATTTTGTATAAGGATGAGGGTCTTATTATACAAAATACATGTATAACCTTTTCTGAAAGCACTGCTGTAGTCACAGGAGGGCTAGAACTTCAGCAAGACAGCGTTAATCCCCAGGGCCCAATTACCTCCCTCTAGGCTCCACTTTTTAAGGCTCCACCACCTCCCAACATCACCACCAGGTTGGGGACCAAATCTCCAGTACATGAACATTTGGGGGGAAAACCCACAACCAACCTGAAACATATGTAAATTGTGGAAATTTTGCACTTTATTTGTTTGGAGCTTTACTGTGGACTGTTCAGAATATCATATCATCAATAGCACCACTTTGAACAGAAGCATGACATTTAAGTTGCTGATAAGATGCAGCAAAACCCTGTATTGGGTGCATCATGCTCACATGGGTTCTGCCTTTAGATGCAAGAATGTGATGGCTTTATCAGTGCAATTGAGTCTGAGCATTTACATATAGAATTATGTGTCATCTTATTGAGTTACTTTCCTCTTATTTCTTCCTTATGTTACATCATTATCCTGATTTTTTTTAAAGATTATGCAAGTACTAGGTAGATTCTATCATTTACAATTTGCATTTCTAGATTTAAGAAACAGACATTGTAGAGTTGGGGGTGTTGCTCAGTGGGAGCACTTGCTTAGCATGTGTGAGGTTCTGAGTCCAACCCTTCCAGAGGGTGAGGGAAGGATGAGGAGGAGGGAGAAGAAATAGGGGAAGAAAAAAGGAAATGGACATTGTAAAATATTTGTTTAAAAAAAAAAAAGTGACTTGCTCTGTTTTAGGGCCCAACAGTAGAGGAAGACATAATTGGGGGGAAAGAAATTAATAAGGGACCCAAAGTTGTGGGAGGACAGAGACCCCAAACCAGAAGCCATCCTGGTGACAGCCAGAGGTCCATCTTCTTGCCCTCTGAGTCAGTGAGTTCTGTTTCTTCAAGGCGACATGTGGTCTCGTTCATGCAGGGAGGCTGCTCCTACCTGTGTCCTGTGGGCCATCGGGGAACACGACACTGTCTTGGCGGCCTGTGCCATGGTGGGTGGCATGGAAGCAGACCATGGAGCATTCATGAAGACCATGCAAGTCAACTACCAGCAAGAACTCCACGTTCACAATCGAGTCAGAATGTGGATGTGTGAAGACCTAAGTTGACAATCATGGGATGTAGTAGACAGTTGATTGAAAATATATGTGACTTATGTTTACAGTATGCTGTAAAGAACCCTGTGGAGAAAACCTGTGAAGAGGCGAACAAAGGACAGACACACACACACACACACAGTGTAGAAGCAGGCAGACAGAGGTGGCAGACAAAGGTGGCCGCTCCTCTCTGCTGCTGTGTTTATTAACCCCCCAAAAGTTATATATTACCCATCACCATGACTACGTTCTAACTAGTATTCCTTTAACCCTGAGTGCTAGCTAACTGAGATAAGGTCCAAGTTAATACAAACACAGAGTCCCCTTTCCTTCAAGGACATGACCATGGAAATCAGATAGTGCACCTGCGTAGTTATCCTAATAGCTTCAAGGGGAAGCTGCTGGGCATTCCAAGCCTGGGAAACAGGCTCACTCATGAAGAGCATTGGTAGAGCGGCCAGGCATCCCAAGCTTTTGCACAGGAGTTTCCCAGTAGCCAGTGTCCCATGTTTGCACAGAAAGTTCCTAGCAGTCAGGCATTCTGTGGCTTTGCACAGAGACTTCCTAATTACCAAGCATGCATGTCACAATCACGAAGTTAGACCCTAATTCTAAACACAGAAGCCCTACAGTATGCAAACATATATTTATCTTATTTTTTAGCATGCTTTTCAAACACGTGTTTGTGGTAGCTGTGTGCCTTTTCTAAGGTAATTGGTTTCATGGGCTGATATGTGGCCCTCCAGAGAATTCCTTTGAAGGACAGAAATCTGTCTGCTCATGCTTTTCTAGTACTCTGGCCATACACAGTATTCATAGAGAGTAGTCGATAGGAAACATTCTACCAGAAATATCTGCCCAGCAAAAGCAAGGGCAAGGATTCCTGAGTTCCCTCCCTCCCAGGTTTCATACGCTCTTTGCTTCCTCACGGTGTCTGCAGAGCTGGTAGTCTTTGCAGTACATCTTCATGGCTGCCTGGGTCATGAGTCCTGGGTGTGGGGCTTCTGCCTCAGATGCCTTCTCTGGGTGCAGCTTTTTAGGTGGTGGGACCATCGGTCCCTTTGCTTCCCCCAGCACCTCCAGCTCTGCACTTGGCTGCTGGGCTGTTTTGAAAACCACTAATAATCTTAGTAAAGAGAGAAAACAGCCAGGGTGCCCTCAGCAATTGGCAGTCCCTCAATTCCTGTGTTCCAATGCCCTTGATGCCAATTATAGCCAGCCTAACCGCAGCCATGCTCCAGGTGGTGATAAGAAGAGTGTGCATACACTCTGGTATTCTGATTGGATGTATTTTTCATTTATGTCAAAAATGACATCGCCTTACTCCTACATAGTCTTTAATAAAAATTATTGTGTTGGCTTCATCATTCCACTACTTTAAGGGGAAATGTTTTGGTTTCCCCCTTGTCAAGTCTGCAAAAAACTGCTGAATTAAAGATTTTGTGAATCAACTTTTGGATCACTTGGTTCATTTCTGTTGGCTGTGTTGGCGGAGTTGGGATTTCTAGGACCCAAGAAATGAACGTTTTACGGCTTGCTTCGATCTTTCAGTATGTTAAGTTGCTCTATCAATTATGCTTCAATGTTACATGATTTCAATTTTCCTTTCCCTTGTGGGCTGGGCCTTTTGGCTCCCAGGCCTAAAGCGCCCATGGCTGAGCTCCTCAACACGTAGAGAAGGTAGGAGCTGGGTGTACTGTCCCCAGGCCACTGTTGTAGGGGAAATGTGCCAGGTGCCGCAGAGAGATTGACAGAGTGGAGAGAACATTCCCACTGTTGAGGATTTTATATCATAGTTATCATGCTTATGATGTTAGTAGCGGCCATTTACTGAGTTCCTTTATGTTAGACATTTTATTATTTCATTTCCTCCTCACAACCACCCTGCCAGGTGTTATTGTCATCATTTTATAAAAGAAAAGAGCTGAGACTCAGAGTGGCAGAGTGAGGATGCTTTGGGCTGGAAGTTATAGAACACCCAGCTGCAAGGGCGGAAAGAAGGTTTTCTCATTTTCCCAGGACAGTGAGTCTGGAGGGAGGTGGATCTGGGTTGGTCTGCAGAGTGTCACAGAGGAGCCCATCTCTTTCCATTCTCTGCTTTGGCACCATCAGTTTACAGGTGATGTTTCCTTCCCTGGTGTAGCAACACCAAACATCTTATCCTCGCACAGCTGAATTGAAGAGCAGGAAGAAGGGAAAGGTGTGTTCTTGTTGTGTGTTTGTGTGTGTGTGCATCTATTTAATCAAAAAGGAAATATCGCCCCAAAGCTGCCAATTTCCCCTTTTATCTCATTGACCAAGAGAAATGAAATTCCTTGGCATGGTCAGGCTGGGTTCAATTTCTCTGAGAATGTTGCCCTCACCTCTCAGTATCTGGATAAAATAGTGCTAGTCTTAGTAAGAAGAAAGCAGGGATGGTGTTGGGTGGGCAACAATGTCTGCTGCAATCCCGTTCACTGTGTTCCATGATAGAAGATTCTCTGTACAGGCAATGCTGTATTCCAAGAGCTTTGTCTTTGAACATGGGTTAACAGCATATGTGTGTCTGTCTGTTTCTTTGTGTATGCACACGTGCAGGTATATCTCATATGCTCAATTTTTTTTTTCACATCAGATGGGTAATGTGCCGAAGTCATAACAAGGTTTAGAGGGAGGCATGACTCACACAATAGTGTGAACACTCAGTCATCACATTCATGAACCAAAGGATCGATGCTCAAAATATTGTTACTCTTATTGCATGGTCATTGAGTGAAAAAAAAATTATACTGGGAATTGAACCCAGGGGTGCTTAACCACTGGGCCACATCCCCAGCCCTTCTTCTTATTATTTTTTTACTTTGAGATAGGATCTCACCAAGTTGCATAGGGCCTTGGTAAGTTGCTGAGGCTGGCTTTGAACTTGGAATTCTCCTGCCTCAGTCTCCTGAGCCCCTGGGATTATAGATGTGTGCCACGGTGCTCAGCTATCAAGTCCAAAATTTTAAAACCAGAGGGAATGCTGCAGTAATTCCTACCTGCTATCTTACAAATAAAACAGTGTGGTTTTATCAGTAAATCTTCATCATAAATTAGGAAAAACACAGATTGAAGAATTAAGATGTGAATTTTAGCCCCAGATCTGCTTTTTTTCTATCTGTATTATCCCATATCTCAGTTCTTTTTTATGTAGCTATCACAGAATACCATAGACTAGCCAGGCGTGGTGTTTGGTGCATTCCTGTAATCCCAGCAACTCAGGAGGATCACAAGTTTCAGGTCAGCCTCAGCAACTTAGTAAGACCTTATCTCAAAATGATAAATAAAAAGGACTGGAGATGTAGCTCAAGTGGTAAAGTGCCCCTGAGTTCAATCCCTAGTACCAAAAACAAAACAAAAGAATACCATAAACTAGGTAATTCATAAAGAAAAAAAAATTATTTGGTATACTTTCCTGGAGCCTGGGAAGTTCAAGAGCATGACGTCAGCATCTGGGGAGGGCCTTTGTGCTGAATCAGTCAATGGCAGAAGGCAGAAGGGCAAGAAAGTAGCAGAGAGCAAAGACGCCCAAACTTATACTCATACTAACCCATTCTCCTGATAACCAACATTGTTCCACTCATGACAGCTCTGCCCTTGTGTCCTAATCACTCCCAGAGGTTCCACCTGTCAACACAGTTGCACTGGGGATTAAGTAGCCAACATGTGCACTATGGGAGACAAAATCGGAACCTAGTAGTACCTGGGATAATTTATTATTTAATCTATTTTGTTTTGTTTTGGGGTACTGAAGACTGAACATCCTTGCCTATGCTAGGTAAGCACTCTAGCACTGAGCTACATCCCCAGACCTGCCCTCAGCTTTATTATTATTCTTACACAGGGTCTCATTAAGTTTCTCAGATTGACCTTGAACTTGCCACCACACCAGCCTATAATGCAATTTTTTATTGCACAGCTATGAGAAATACTCTACATGCTCTGTCACATTATTTCTTTTACAATTGCTCAAAATGCATCTCCATGTTGCAGAATCAACATTTTTTTTCCCCATTTTTGCCATACTGGGAGTTGAACCTAGAGCTTCATGCATGCCAGGCAAGCACTCTACCACTGAGCTACATCCTAGCCCTTGATGTTCTTGTGTATGAAGAGTAGAATACCATGTAACAGCATTCAACATAGATTAAAACATAAGCAGAATATAGATCCTTCTTAAACATCCTAGTTTGCATTAAAATTGTACTTTGAGCTGTCACATTAAGTGCCTTGTGTTTTCTACTTACAGCACAACTCATCTTTCAGAACTTTCCTGCTATTTGTATTTCATATTTTATTGGTGATGATATTTTTATATAACCAAGTGAAGAACATGGCAAAACTGGGGAAAGTTTTTTTGCCTATCTTTTTATTCTCTCTCCCCATCTAGGCAGAAATATCTTGGCACTGGATCTTTTTCTCATCAATAATGAAGGAAAAAAGGAATTGGCAATGGATGGATGATCTACTTCCAGCGTAAAAAAGATCTGGAGAATGTTAACTTTGCACTGAAGCAGCTTTTCCAGTATTTGCAGGAAGTTTCCTTGCACTAAGGGAGGAAAGAAAGAGTAGCAAGAGACTTTCTCCTAAAACTATGCAGGCAGGACCATGTGGAGGCCAAGACAAACCTGTGTGACGGGCTTCAGGCTGGCTTCAAAACAGGAGCTGACACAGCGAGCTTTTGGTATTTTTCTTCCAAGGTTGGTTTCGATATGTAAAGTAGGCCCTCAGCAGCAGCTGCTATTCAATCAGCCGCATTTCCTGAGTTGGATAGTGTATTTTTAGTTGGCAGGAAAAAGAAAAACAAAACACCAAACCTCCAATTTGATTAGGAAGGATGTTGTAAGGTCATTGAGTAGTTTAAAAAAAAAATCAAATCAGCACTTAGAGTTTGTTAGATTTCCCACAAAAATTTACCATTAACATGTGCAACAATGTGCAGCATTTAATTCAATTCTCTTCCTTTGTTTGAAAACCCCGGGTAAGTGTTTTAGCCAGCTTTTGTCACTGTGACCGAAACACATGACAAGAACATGACAAGAGAAGGAAAAGTTTGTTTTGGCTCATGGTTTCAGAGGATTCAATCTGTTGTCAGCTGGCGCCATTCCTTTATACCTGAGGTGAGGCAGAACATCATGGTGGAGTGGCATATTCAATTCATGGCAGCCAGGAAGCAAAACGAAGAAGGGGCCAGGGACAGATATAATCCAAGGTCACACCCAGTGACCTACTTCCTCCAGTCAACCATGTCCCACCTGCCTAGAGTTACCAGCCAGCAGTCTGTTCAAATTATTAATCCACTGATGATGTTAGAGCCCTCATGATCCCATCATTTCCTGAAAATCCCATCTCTGAGCCTTACTGCATTGGAGATCATGCTTTCAATGTGAGCTAAGGGACATTCTAGATCCAAACCATAACTTTAAGTAAGGATGAAACATGTTGCTGTATTAGAGTCAAACAACATAAATGTCTGCAGGGCAAAAATTCCTAAATTCACCCACTACATAACCTTTTCCCTCCTCATAGGTAATGAGGATCAACAGTTTGATGTACTTTTAACAAAGGGCTGATAATTTGGCTGGGTATGAAATTCTAGAATGAAAGTCATCCCCCCCTAAGAACTTTGAAGATATTGGTCCATTGTTTTCTGGCTTCTACTATTGTTGTTGAGAATGCCAAACTAGACTGAGTATTAAAAAAAAAAAAAAAAAAAAAAAAAAAAAATATATATATATATATATATATATATATATATATATATATATATATATAATTATTTTTAGATGTTGATGAACCTTTATTTATTAATTTATTTATATGTGGTGCTGAGAATCCAACCTAGTATCTCACACATGCTAGGTAAGTGCTCTGCCACTGAGCCACAACCCCTGCCATTTTTTTTTAATATTAATTTTTTAGTTGCACACAATACCTTTATTTTGTTTATGTATTTTTATGTGGTGCTGAGGATCGAACCCAGGACCTTGCCCATGCTAGGCGAGCGCTCTACCGCTGAACCACAACCCCAGCCCCAACCCCTGCCATTTAAAAAAAAAAATTTATTAGTTGTTGATGGTTCTTTATTTAATTAATTAATTAGTTTGTTTGTTTATTTATATACGGTGTTGAGAATTGAACTCAGTGTCTCCCATATGCTAGGCATGCCCTCTACTACTGAGTCACAATCCCAGTCCCTGGATTGACTCTTAATCAATGACTATGTCATTTTTCTCTCTGGAAGATTATAAAATCTTTTCTTCCAGAAATTCTGAAATTTTATACTCCTATTTCTTGGTTGGTATGAAGTCTGTTTTCATCCATTGTGTAGGACACTTAATTGGCCCTTCACTCTGTTACTTACTACTATGAGCAAATTATCTTGAATTCTCTCCATTTTTTATGTTCTCTTTTTTTCTGAAACTTCTATTATTTGTTGTTGTACTATGATTTATTCTCTAATTTTTAAAAATATATTTTTTTCCTTATATGGTAAATTTTTTTACCATTGCCTTTCAATCTTTCCATTAAGATGTTCATTTCTGTTATTGTATTTCTAATTTCCAAGGACTCCTTGTTTTCTAAATTTTAAAAAAATAACATCCTTGTGCTGAGATGCAGCTCGGTGATATTGAACTTACCTAGCATGCACAAAGCCTGGGTTTAATCCCCAGTACTGTAAAAATAAAGTCATCCTTATTTCATTGTGTCTCTCTGAGGATATATAGAACAATGTAGAAAATAGGACATAGGAATCAGGAAAAAAGATAAGATGGAGAGTTCATGTTCTTTTGTTTGTGTTTTGCAGCATTGGGGACTGGACTCAGAGCCTTGCACATGTCAGGCAAGAATTCTGCCACTAAGCCACATCCCAGCCCTTCAAGTTCTTATTCTTCAAGTAAATGAAATCTGTCACCTTCAAGATAGCATGCAATCTATTTCTTAGCATGGACGCTGCCAGCCATTTCTAGGTGGGTCTTATTTTCCACATTGGAACAGAACACCGCCTTGTCAAATAGGGGTAAGATCAAGGAGCACAGAACATTCACCAACATAGATCATGTGCTGGACTATAAAAAACAAATCTTAATAATAATAAAAGTAATTTTTTGGAGGTGCTGAGATGGAACCTAGTGCCTTATTTTTATTTTATTTACTTATTTATATGTGGTGCTGAGAATCGAACCCAGTGCCTCGCACATGCTAGACAAGCACTCTACCACCGAGCCACAACCCCAGCCCAAAAGATCATTTTTATTATACACTAAGTTCACATATTTATTTGGATACATGTGGGTTTGGATGTTTCTGCATTCTTCGTTTTATTTCATGATTCTAAATGTAGATTTTTCCAATATCATATTAGTTTAATGAATATCTTTAATGTTATTGTATCTGGTAGAAAAAAAAAACTCCTATTCTCTAAATTTTACCCTTCTCCCATTCTTATGCAGTCATATCTCTCTCTCTCTCTCTCTCTCTCTCTCTCTCTCTCCACTGAGCTACAACCCCAGCCCTCCTTTTCTCATTTTTATTTCTCTACTGAGATTCCCTACCTCTTCTCTTGGCAATACCACACTTTCATCAAGTTCTTTTTTTTTTTTTTTGATACTGGGGTTTGAACTAAGGGGCACTTAAATCACTCAGCCATATCCCCAGCCCTTTTTTTGTATTTTATTTTGAGACAGGGTTTTGCTGAGTTGCTAGAATCTTGCTAAATTGCTGAGGCTGACTTTGAACTTTCGATCCTCCTACCTCAGCCTCCTGAGCTGCTGGGATTACAGATTTGCACTATCTTGCCCGGCCAGTTCTGTCTTCTGAAGGCTGACTTCTCTGTAATTTCTGCCTGTTTTTTCATTAGGCTTCCTGAGGTCTCTTGTGTGTCTCTGTAGTTTAGCAGTCACAGGGATTTGAGCACTTTATACTCAACTTTTGAATCTCAGACCTCCTGTGGCTTTCAAAGATTTTTTCTCACTTAAATATCCATCTCTTGTGCTGCTCAAATTACATTCTTTGACACCTTGAGCCAGTAGGGCTGTTTTTCTGCCACTAGAGCTGGAAGGTGTTGAGGAGTTCCTTTTCGCTTAAGGAATAAGAACTCTCAGTTCTCACCTGATGCAATAGGATTCATTCAAGAATAAACTCTTGGGCTGGGGGTATAGCTCAGTTGGTCGAGTGCTAACCTTGCATGCACAAGGCCCTGGGTTCCATCCCCAGCAACACAAAAACAAGCAAAAAATACCAAATACCACACTGTCTTTAGTGGTAATGCTTCTAGTATTTTATTATTAAATGTAATATTTTCTGTAGGTTTTTTAGTTTGATGACCCTTCAGATTAGATTATGAATAAATAGAAACAGCAGCTGTCATTTATTTGTTTTGGGTTTTATTTTTATATTTTGTCCTGCTAGGGATGAAACCAGGGCTTTGTGCATGCTAGGCAAGCACTCTACCCACTGAGCCACATCCTCAGCTCTGTATTTTGTTTTTCTTACAGACAAATTAATATGATTCATGGAAAATAGTTATATTTTTATTGCCAGATTTTTGAAATTTGGTTACACATGAAATTTGCTGCATGAGTGCATGTAGATCGTAAATTCTGATGTTCCTTCAGTGAGGATGCTGAACAGTCCTTCATACTACCTATGTGTGTGGTTGGGAATTCTGCCTTCTCAGAGCTCATGGAGTAACTTTCAAGTGGATTGGGATAGGTCCTACTAATTGCTGGGTTTTTGTCCTTGTTTGTGAAGCACTGACACGGTTCTCTCGTGAATGTACTTGGGTCGCGTTTCAAATATTGGTCAATCCTGCAGCAGATTTGGAAATATTGCAAGAATTTCACAGTCGGAGGAAACAGCTTATCTTGACATTTAATAAAAGTATTTAAGCCTATAGAAATACCATAGCTGAGTATAAATTTCATCAGGCAAAATTGAATCTAAAGTGATTAGTAAAAATTCTGGTGACAACAAAACAAACCGGGTTGAAACATTCAATGGATGCTAGATCTGGGCCCACACCACATGGTGGCAGGCTCACTCTGCATAGCAACGTCCTCTTTCTCAGGGCAAAAAAAAAAAAAAAAAAAAAAAAAAAAAATCAAGAAAAAACATCTTAATGCTTGCATTATTCACCAAATCTTAACACTTGCATATATTAAACCATATAGTTTAGGAAATTAACTTTTAGAAGGATGACACAGGGCTGGGGTGTAGCTTAGTGGTAGAGCACTTGCTTAGCATGCAGAGGCCCTGGGTTTGATTCCCAGCACTGGAAAGAAGGAAGGAAGGAAGGAAGGAAGTTAGTTAGTTCACAAAAGGATGACCTAAGTTATTAGGTTGTCAAGATTATATTTTCACTAAAACAATGTCACTTTTCCTTGTGTGGTACTTGAACAGCAATAATTTGACCTTCACTCAGACAATCTACTTCTCAATCTTAATTTCTTCATCTCTAAAAGATGGGTTGATTGAATTACAGTCCTCAAATTGTCATACCTCTCTCATAACTAAGGAAAACCTAAATATTCTTCTTTAGTAAAGAATATCAGTCAGACTGCAGTTAGCTTTGTTAGGAATATGATTTCCAGAGTTAGGGTACCTAGTTTGAATCTGAATTCTGCCATGTATTAGTGAGATATTAGGTAGGGAATTCAGTCCATGAAAATTTTACTTTCCTCATCTGTAACATGGTATAACATATAGTATATATTTTATGGGTTGTTAGGGTTACATGGAAAAACATGTATGTATGGCAAAGATTGGCTAACAAGTTATCAAACTTTCTTTTTCTTCCTTAGCAAATAGCTAAACCACATGTCCCATCTTCACTAGCAGTTAGTTGTGGCCCTGTGACAGAAGCCCTTGGAAAAGGAGAGGAAGACCTGCTTGCCACCTCTATCTAGGCTTAGTTCACAATCTCCCATTGTGATTCTTTTTTTTTTAACCCTTTGCAAGACCCTGGGAACCATTTTGTTAAAGATGGTGGAACCACAAAAGGGAAGGGCACTTGGTCCCCGAATCGTGGCTTGGAGGAGTGCTTCATGCCTATGAGGAGCTCTGTTAAGATCATTACTCAATATTACAAACCAAAAGCCTAAAACACAAGCAACAGAATGGTGATTCTGTCTTGCAGTACACAATTTGGCCTTTTTCTTTTTTCTTTTTTCCGGTACTAGGAATTGAACCCAGGGGTGCTTTACCCCTGAACTACATCCCCAGACCTTTTTATTTTTTCTTTTGAGACCGAATCTCCCTAAGTTACTAGGTCCTTGCTAAGTTGCTGAAGCTGGCTTTGAATTTTCCATCCTCCTGACTCCATCTCCCGAGCTGCTGGGATCACAGGCTTGTGCCCCAGCACTCAGCTGATATGGCCTTTTACTCATTTATTTATTTCTTAAAATTTTCTAAAGCTAGAGAAAGTACAGGAAATAAAATTGTAGATGCAGTAAAAAATCTGAATTATTCATAGATATAACTTGTAGAAAGTTAATATTTTGTATTTATAGCTGCTGCATTTAAAAATCAATGGGAGATAAAAGAAGGAAAATCAAATAAAAATTCAAGGTAGTGTCATCTTGAAAATTGTATTTAAAATTACTCCTTCGTGGTTTACTTCAGTCCTTTTTATGATTCATTCAATGGTTCTTCTCAGTATTTTCCACAATGCTTATTCAGCTGTCTTGTTTCCTGACTCCAGAACCTTTTGCTGTTTCAGCACTTTTGCTCATGCCAATCCCCAGTTTTCTCTGACTAATGAAACTTTACCTCTGAAAGCCTAGACTAAATTTCATGTAATCTGCGAAAGCCTTCCAAGATTTTCCCACCGCCACTGAACCAGAACACATATACCAATCCCAGATTCCTATCATTCTCTCTCCTGGGCTAGCTGTTATTTTTCAGATATGTTTATAAAGCTTGATTTTACCTACTCAGATTGTAAACTCCCTGGTGACAGGGCCTGCGCCTTTTTTTTTAGTTTGTGTTACTTACTGAAGATAATAGAATTATTTGCAAATAGTTATTGGTGACTGACTCATTTATTTAAAAGCCCCAAGTCAATGAGATTTTCCCTAACATCTTCATATGTATCTTTCTTTCATGAAGTTTTACAAGAATAACAAGAAACAGCTCTCATAAAGTTTTCCCCATCAATGAATAAGATTTTACAATTAAGGAACAATAGTGACTGAGTCAGAAATTTTAAAAGAACAAATAGTGACTGTTTTTCCATATTGAAATGAGGACTATTTTATATGTACTACCAATTAAACTAGTTTAGCTTTCAAAACCTCTCCTCAACTATTTATTCTTTATTTTGTTTATCTTTATTTTGTTTTCACCTTTGAATGCTAATTTAACTGATTGTTAGATTAACAAATATTTTCCCCTATCATTTTGAAGGTGTTATTCTGTTATCTTCTGGCATCAATGGTTTGCAATAAGAAGCCAGCTTTCAGTCCACATTGTTTCTTTGTAGGTAGTGTGACTTTCAGATCATCCCTAATATTTGTAAGACTCAAAACAAAATTTCAAATGATGTCCATATACCATCTATCTAAAAATGTACAAGTTAAAGATCAAGCTAACACCTTGTTAAATAAAATATGTCCTATCCTCCTATCTTAACAAATAAAGCTTTATAATGACCTGAATAACCTAACTTCAAATTTAGACTTCTTGACATCCAATGGGTTCCATATTAGAATTTGGAAGGGGAGTGAGTGACTATTGTCCTGGCACCTGCCTCTCAACTCATCCCTGTTCTTTCTCAGTTCTGGTTTTATCTTGTATTGAAAGGGGCTTCACACACATGCTTCTAAACACTCCATTTCCAATTCTGTCCACATTCCCCATGGAGTCAACTCCCTGGGCACTTCATGGTTCAACATTATGTAATCTGTCCTTGGGGGATATGGACCTAGGGAAGAGGCCTATGCAGGTCTTGGAAGTTGATTGGAACTGTTTCTGCAGGGAATTCCAGGGTCTTGGGCATCAAGGACAGGGTTTGGAGGGAAAGAACAGATTTTGGTTGGGCATCTTTTATTGCTGCTGCAATAATTTCCTTACTGGTCTCCTCTTGTCCACTCTATTGTCCACAGTGTACCCAGAGAGAATTTATTTTATTTTTAAAAATTTTTAAACATTTTTTGGTTATACACAATACCTTTATTTTGTTTGTTTATTTTTATGTGGTGTTGAGGATCGAACCCAGGGCTTCGTGCATGCTAGGCGAACGCTCTACGGCTGAGCCACAACCCCAGCCCCTGGAGAGAATTTTAAAAAATATTCAATCCCAGTATTTTATGGTCTTGCTTCAAAACCCTTTAAAGGCTTCCCATTGCATTTGAAATAAGGTCCACCAAGTTCTGAGTGGTACTTGAATATTCTAGATTCTTGGGGAACTGCTTATCTGAAATGTTTCTCTTTCTGAAACATACTCACCTTCCTGCTCTTCACCTTACTTCTAAGTGTCTTTTTCTTCTTGCCTTAAATGTCACCTCCTCACCAAGTACACTTCCTGTTATTTGCTATCATTGAATCTTGTTCATTTCCTTTAGAGTACAAATCACACATTTATTGTTCTTGCTTATTGTCTTCTCCAAATTATAATCAACAGTAGAGGGACTGTCACAGTTATGATGTCTTTTGGAAGCTATGAGATATAATCAAATTAGTACCTCTGAGCTGACTATTAGATGACCTTTGAAACAATGAGAGGAGATCAGCACAGTTTATTGGGGAGTCCTTTAATCAACACCTGTTGAACAAAAATAAGTGGGATTGGGTGTCAATCAGTCAGTGGGATTCTCGCTGCCCAGAACTGGGCCAGGCTTTGAGTAAGGCAGTTAGTTCTCTTCTGCTGAGGCAATCCCAAGAAGATTAATGGCTGTAACCTGCGCAGGGCAGTGTGGCATCCAGAATGGGGATAGGATTTTTTTTTTTTTTTTGCTACCAGGGATTGAACTCAGGGGCACTTGACCACTGAGCCACATCTCCAGCCCTATTTTGTATTTTTTTTAGAGACAGGGTCTCACAGAGTTGCTTAGTGCCACACCCTTTGCTGAGGTTGGCTTTGAACTCGAAATCCTCCTGTCTCCTGAGCCTATGGGATTACAAGGGTGTCACCGCAGCCGGCCTCTTTCCCTAGGAATAACTTATAGAAGAAAGGCTACTAGAATTAACTAGTGTTAATTAACTGTAACTAGTGTTGAGCCTGCAACTGATGTTCATCTTCTTCCTTCTCTCTTATCTATTATAGATCTTTTTCATTGACAATTAGCAGCTCGGAAAATTTAGGTGACTTACATGGTAAAGTGCCTCAGACTCCTGAGGCACATATGTACCACCTCCTCTTTACCTCCTCAGGACTAGCCATTGCAATTGTGCAAGACAGCACCAAAATATGTCCAATTTGATTTTCTGATTTTCAATACATGCCTTGATTATATAACAGTAGCTCTACTGCCTCCTGATGGTAAATCAGTTACCCCAACCAAGATCCTATTCTTGCCTGCTGGTCCTTAGAATGAGGGGCATAAAGTACCTGGATGATGATATAACTTCAAGTTCAATAGAGACTCCTGCTATGTTTCTTGGTAGAAATGCTCCTCCTGGGAACAAAGACCTTTGAACTTGTGACTGAGGGTTTTGAGGATGAAGACACAAATTCCCCAGGTGGTCACTGGAATTGATAGTAAATGGGGACTGCTGCTTCCATACTTTGGATCCCACTCTCAGGTAGTCTCCTCTTGGGATACAATACCAAAAAAACAGGGATTGATTTAGGGCATTACTGCATCCTGAAGGACACTGCTTTATCCTTGTAGGGTATTATCTGCAAGCTGGCACTTCAGCCAAGCTTTTGACATTCTGTCCCATTGCTCATTAGACCCGTAGCTTCCAGATTGTGTGCAATATGACAAGTCCAGTAGATTCCATGGTCATTTTCCCTTTGCCACATCTCCTTTGTTCTAAAGTTGGTTCCGTGGTATGATGCAAAGATATGTGGAATGTGATGCTCGTGGATCAAATACAACAGAAACCCTTGGTTGGTCACATTGGCTGAGATCCTGCAGGCAGGAAAGGTAAAACCAGAAACAGGATACCTGCCTGTTGCTGTTACTATGACTGCCTGCTGCTGCCAGTGGGGGGTCGAATCCAATATGGTCAACTTGCCACCAAGTTGTCTTCAAAGTGTCTTCGAGGGATAGTTCTTTATTGGGTTTCAGCTATGGTTTCTGTTGGTGGCAGGTTGACTATTTGTTCGGGGCAGTAGACTCACACTAGTGGGCGGAGGTCATGCTGCTGGGCTCATGTATCGCCTCCCTCTTTGCTACTATGTCCTCTCTGTTTATTAATCCATTATGCTGAAGGAGGGTGGCTGATGAAATGAGTCATTCTGCATAATTATTTATGGCCTCTTCAATGGTCAAGGCTCTCAGGACTTGTAGAGGAAAGAGATGGAAGCAAGAGTGGCAATCCAGTCACAACCAGGCCCCAGCCCATCCCAGAGGGAGTTCCAAAGCTGAGATGGGTCTTTAGAGTTGGCCCCTGTTGAGGGAGTTAGGTCTTAGCCTTATGTTGCAGGCTGTCCCTAGAAGGGGAATGACTTTAGGTAAAGCAGCCATTTTTTGTGTGTGTGTTCACTGTGTGGTACTAGGGATTGAACCCAGGGCCTTGTGCATGCGAGGCAAGCACTCTACCAACTGAGCTATATCCTCAGCCCCAAAGGCAGTTTTCTTTAGCCAAGATAATCACTGAAAAGAGCTGTCAGAAGCTTCCCAGAAACTGAGGGAATAAATCCTTTCATTAGTCTTTTTTTTTTTTTTAACCAGGGATTGAACCAAGGAGTACTTAACCACTGAGCCACACCCCAACCCTTTTGTATTTTATTTAGAGACAAGGTCTTGCTGAGCTGTTTAGGGCCTCACTGAATTGTTGAGGGTGGCTTTGATCCTCCTGCCTCAGTCTCCCAAGCCTCTGGGATTACAGATGTGTACCACTGCACCTGGCTAAATCCTTCAGTCTTAAAGGAGAAATTGGGGGAAGTAGTACAGCACCCACAAAAGAGACCATTATTATTTTATTCACCCATGTATAACCAGAGCTTAATACAGTGGATAGCATGTGATACATATTCAAAAGACCTTTTAGAATAAACAAATTACTGAAATGCCCTGCTTTCTCACTTTGGAGTGAATAGGTCATATTTCATCCTAAGAACTTCCAACCTTTTACTAAGAAAAATTTAAAGAATTTTTAAATTTTAAAGAAGAGTGCAAAAACCAATTCATATATTTAACAATTGTTAACTTTTCATCATTGTACTCTCTTTATGAATATGTATAGTATTACATTTTTGGTTATATTCTGTCCTTACATACTATTGCCATCTCCCCAAAATGAGGACATTTTCAAAATTACTATCATACCTAAAAGAACAGTAATCCCCAAATAGCTTCTTTTTGCTTCTTTTTGTTTTTGGTACCAGGGACACTTACTTAACCACTGAGCCACATCCCCATTTCTTTTTTTAAAACTCTTTTTTATAGCTTTATTTTATTTATTTTTTATTTTTATGTGGTCTGAGGATCAAACCCAGTCTCACAGGTGCAAGGTGGTTACTCTACCACTGAGTCGCAATCCCAGCCCCCTACTTTTATTTTTTATTTTGCTACAGGGTCTTGCTTGGTTGCTTACAGTCTTGCTAAGTTGCTGAAGCTGGCTTCAAACCTGTGATCCAATATCTTCTAATATCTAGTCCACATTTAATTTATCTTTCTTTTTTCCTTTCTCTTATTTATTTATGCTGCTCTGGGGGTTGTATATAGGGTCTTATGCATGCTAAGCAAGTGCTCTATCACTGAGCTATATCTTCATCCCCATAAAAGTTTCTGTGGTTCTCCACAATTATGGCTTTAAAAAAATTTTTTTTTAGTTGTAGATGGACACAATGCCTTTATTTTATTTGTCTTTATTTTTATGTGGTGCGGTAGATTGAACCCAGTGCCAGTGCCTCAAGCATGCTAGGCAAGCGCTCTACTACTGAGCCACAACACCAGCCCCTCCTTTATGGCTTCTTTAAAGACAAAACCAGAAGGGCTGGGTGCTGAGAGCCATAGCCAAGTAGGAATGACACATGGCATTTTCGGTTGAAAGGTGATGCCAGCAAGCCATTGAGATGATAATGATTATGTTAAGATGTGCATTTAATTGGAGATTAGACCCCTGCTGTCCACCTCGGCCTGCTACTTTGGAGCTCTCCTGGGACTCCTGGAGAGTTCCCATTGGTTGGGGAAGTGCAGTAGGGGGGAATTCTGGAGGAGGGATTTCCTGTTGGTATAGTGTGTCCTGGGAGAAGGCCGCGTGCGTGGCATTGGCAGGAGTTTTGGAAATAAAGTTTGTTCCTGCTTGAGTGGCTTGTGATTTTGTGCCCAGCCAGACTTCGGCATTTGGCAGCCCGTACAGGGAATGCCTGAAGCTCGGAGGTAAGTGAAATTGCTCGCCCCTGAGGGAAGGCGAGAGAATGGGTGACCATTTCAAAAAACAATTTGTTCTTGTTTTGATTTGTTTTGTTTTTGTTTCAAGCTGCCTATCCCTAGAACTTTCTCAGGCAAACTGGGAAAAATGGTTGGCTCAAGGTTTGAAGTTGTTCGGCCCTGAGGAAGAGATAGAGATAGACCACGAAAATACATTTCAAGAAAATAGGAAAATTGATACAATGATTTTTTGTTCCGTTTTTGTTTCATTCTGTTTCGGTTTTGTTTTGTGTTATCTTGTTGGGTTGCGTTATCTTTATAGTAGATTAGAAATTAGTAGAAAACAAACTGAAAGAGTGTTAAGTAAATTGTTAGAGGTTCAGATAATGGAGAAAGACATTTTAGATCAAGCAAAAGAGAAGGTCTCTTGAGCTAGTCAGACAGAGGAAGAAAATTTAAAGGAAAAGGGGCTATTAGGGAAAAAGCTACAACAGGAGGCTGCTACTAACACCGTTCTATCACCAGAGGGCATAATTCAACCAACAGCTCCACCTATAGAGACAGCTGAGTGGCCCTCAACCCCCGTAGTTGATAGATGGGATCCTGAGACAGGACCTCAAAGATTAGCATGCCCTGTACTTGAGCAGGCAGGAGGGCAGCGAATTCACTGTGCTTTAGATTTCAAAACAGTGAAGCAGTTAAAGGAGGCTGTAACAACCTATGGTCCCCAAGCACCCTTCATTGTAAGCATGGTCGAATCCATTACCAACTTGGACATGACGCCAGCAGATTGGGCTAGCATGTGTAAATCTGTGCTAAATGGAGGACAATATTTGTTATGGAAGGTTGCCAATGAGGAATTTTGCATGGAGACAGCTAGGCGAAATACAGCAGCCGGTTACCCTCAAAGAAATCTAGATATGTTGTTAGGAAAAGGACCTTATGAGGGTCAACGGCAACAAATTGAATATGATCCTGCTATATATGCACAAATTGCTGCAGACGCAGTTAGGGCATGGAAGACTTTACAAGGACATGGAGATTTACAAAGTCAATTATCTAAGGCAATACAGAGAGCTAATGAACCTTATGCTGAATTTGTAGATAGGCTTATTCAAACAGCTGCCAGAGTTTTTGGGGATACAGAACAAACAATTCCATTAATAAAACAACTGGCTTATGAGCAAGCAAATCATTGGTGCAGAGAAGCCATTAGACCGTGGAAACATGGAGATTTAAACACATATATTAAATTATGTAGAGACATTAATGAACAAGGGCAAGTCTTGGCAGCTGCAGTACAACAGGCTTTAGATGCCAGGCCAAAAACATGCTACAGTTGTGAACAAACAGGACATTTTAAAAGGAGTTGCCCCATAGGAGGGGGGTTTAACAAAGCTTGGTATCAAAGGAGTAGAATACTGGGTATTTGCCCACGATGCCGTAAAGGGAGACATTGGGCTAATGAATGCCATTTTCAAACCACCATAGAGGGTACTCTGTTATCAAAAAACGGACAAGGACCAGGTGTTTACCCAGGATATCGTGGAGAAAAGCATCAGGCTCCATTGCCAAAAAATGGACTGGGGGGCCCAATGCTCCGGGGCCCACAACCACAAATATACAGGGCAATGGAGGAACCCAGCAAAACCATCAGGGTAGTGCCCAGGACACATTATCCATTAAATCCCTCATCAGACAAACCAGAGGGAGCGCAGGGTTGGACATCTGCACCTCCGCCAGAGCAGTACTAACTCCAGAGATGGGAGTTCAAATCATTCCCACAGGAGTAAAAGGACCTCTTCCCCAAGGAACAGTAGGCTTATTATTGGGACGCAGTTCTTCTACACTAAAAGGACTTATGATAAGTCCTGGAGTAATTGATCCCGATTATGTAGGTAAAATAAAAATTATAGCTAGTTCTCCAAGAGGTATATCAGTAATTTTACCAGGAGATAAAATAGCACAGTTATTAATAATACCCAGCCTGCATGATAAATTTTCTAGTCGTACTATAGAAAGAGGTTCCAGGGGATTAGGCTCCACAGGTGTAGATTGGGCTATGCTGTCTTTAAATTTAGATTCTCGCCCAATGCTAAAACTAAATATTCAAGGACATGAATTTAATGGGCTACTTGATACAGGTGCTGACCTTAGCATCATATCTCATCAAGAATGGCCAAAACATTGGCCATTACAACAAGCCACTCAAACGCTTCAAGGCCTAGGAGTGGCGACTAATCCCCATAGAAGTGCAATGGTATTAGATTGAGGATCCTGAAGGATCTGAAGGAACTATACAGCCATATGTATTGGATCATCTTCCTATAAATTTATGGGGACGAGATGTCCCAGATCAATTAGGTTTGACATTAACAAATAACATCAATCATAATGTGCCCACTACTAGGGCTAGACAAGGTTTTAGGAAAGAAAAAACATTAGGAGAACAAGAACAAGGTATAGCAGCACCAATTCAAATATATCAAGGAATAAATAGACATGGATTGGGTTTTCAGAAGGGGCCACTGAGACAATCAAAATTACTTGGAAATCAGAAAGACCAGTATGGGTTCCTCAGTGGCCCCTGACTAAAGAAAAGATACAAGTAGCCCATGACCTGGTCAAACAACAATTAGCAGAGGGACATATACAACCTTCCATATCTCCTCATAATACTCCCATTTTTGTCATCAGAAAGAAATCTGGTAAATGGAGATTATTGCAAGAGTTAAGAGCCATTAATAATGAGATGGTTATTATGGGACCTGCTCAATCAGGGATTCCCCAATTGTCTGCTTTGCCAAAAACCTGGTATGTTTTAGCTATAGATATTAAAGATTGTTTTTTTTCAATTCCAATTCATCCTGAGGATAGTCCACGTTTTGCATTTACTATCCCTGCACTGAATCATGAAGGTCCTGATCAGAGATATGAATGGAAAGTACTCCCTCAAGGGATGGCTAACAACCCAACTATGTGTCAAATTTATGTTAACAAAGCAATACAGCCACTTAGAAATCAAAATCCTGAACTACAAATATTTCACTATATGGATGATGTATTATTAGCACATAAAGATAAAAACACATTGCTAGAATGTTATGCCACACAAATTTATTAAAAAATTATAATCTAGAGATAGCAATAGATAAAGTACAATTAAATTTTCCAATTAATTATTTAGGAGTTCTATTATCCTCAACCATGGTCCGTCCACCAAAAATTCAAATACGAGTAGATCAACTCAAGTCACTTAATGACTTTCAAAAGTTATTAGGAGACATAAATTGGATAAGGCCTTATCTAGGCATACCAACAGGAGAGTTGGGACCTTTATTTGATATCTTAAAAGGTCCATCAGATCCAAATTCACCCCGCAGGTTAACGCCTGAAGCAAGAAAGGCATTAAAAATTATTGAAACATATATGGAAAATATGCATTTGGATAGAATTGATATAAGTTTGCCTTTATTATTTATTGTAATACCAACAAAAAATATTCCTACAGGAGTATTTTGGCAAGAAGGTCCATTATTGTAGATACATTTATCTTCTTCTCCTAACACTATTCTTACTAGGTATCCTAAGGCTGTAGGACAACTAATACTCAAAGGAATAAAAGCAGCAAAGGGAGTGTTTGGAATTTCTCCCAATAAAATTATTATTCCATATACTATGGATCAAATTGATGAGTTAGCTAATGAGTTAAATACTTGGGCAATAATCATGTGTAAATCTAATGTTTTATTTGATAATCACTTACCATCTAATCCTTTGTTGTCTTTTTGGTCCTTGCATCCTATAGTTTTTCCAAAAATGACGAGAAAAAAACCTATCATGAATGCTCCAAATATATTCACTGATGGGTCTAATAATGGTACAGCAGCAGTAGTTACCCCTGATCAAACTTTTACAGTTTTAGTACCCAAACAATCAACTCAAAAGGTAGACCTTAATGCAGTTTTACAAGCTTTTGTGATGTTTAAAGATTCTGTATTTAATTTATTTTCTGATAGTCAGTATATAGTTAATGCTATAGTATCCCTTGAAGATGCTAGTAAGATTTCTCCTTCCTCTACTGTTTTCTCTTTGTTTTCCACTATACAAAGTCTAATCTGGGACAGAAAAGATCTATTCATTATAGGACATATCAGGGCACATACAGGATTGCCTGGAGCCCTTAGTTTGGGCTATCTGTATCCTCCTCCCAGATAAATCTACACATGACATACATATTTTCTCCACAATAGAAGAAGCTATAAATTTTCATAAAATGTTCCATGTCAATGCTAATACTTTACAAAAGTGTTTTAAAATAACTAAGGAACAAGCAAGACATATAATAAAACAATGTCAAAATTGTGTGACATTTTTGCCACAAGTTAATCTTGGAGTCAATCCTAGAGGACTGATACCTAACCATATTTGGCAGATGGACGTCACACACTTGCCAGAATTTGGAAAATTAAAATATTTGCATGTTACAGTTGATACTTCTTCCAGATTTTTGATGGGCTCCCTTCATGCCAGAGAAAAAAACTAAAGATATTATAGCTCATTGCTTACAAAATTTTGCCACTGTGGGTGTTCCAAAACAGTTAAAAACGGATAATGGTCCTGGTTATACTTCTACCTCTTTTAAACAATTTTGCTCATCATTTGGCATTACTCACATAACAGGAATTCCATACAATCCACAGGGACAAGGCATAGTTGAAAGAGCTCATCAAACTATTAAAATGTACTTATTAAAGCAAAAAGAGGGAATTGGAAAGGGGTATATATCCCCCAAAGATAAACTTAAAATAACGCTTTTTACTCTAAACTTTTAAAATTTGGATTCATCAGGGCTTAGTGCTGCAGAAAGACATATGTATCCAAAAAATTTACATAAGCCTAAGGTACTTTGGAAGGATATTCTAACAGGACAATGGAAAGGTCCTGACCCAGTGATTGTCTGGAATTGGGGTTCTGTTTGTGTGTTTCCACAGGGAGAACAGCAGCCGATTTGGATTCCAGAGAGACTAACCAAAGCAATTTCTACAGACCAAAAAGAAGATGATTTGACTCAAATCCATAACAGCTGATATCCAGAGCTCCAGCTTGGCTATTCTTACATCTGTGACAGTGATTAACCAGGATGCTTTTTTCAATATCTATTTTATTATTGTATTTTTCCACATAATAAAGTTCTATTTTATTTTTTGAGCTCATACAGACCTAGGTTAATGTTTTTCTCATCAGTTTTATTTTTTGACTGTGGAGTTTTTAAACATTGCAATGGAGATTTCACCTGTGTAAAGCTACAAGGCCTTTACTATTGTCTTATGTGTTGTACATTTGTGTGCACACTTGTGTTTTTTGTTGTATGTCTGTATGTGCGTATGTCCATATATCATATATGAGGAGCGTTCATGAAAAAATGGATCCGAATTGTTTTTTATTCACGTGATTTTAATGGTTTAATTTAAATTGGGTAAACAGCTGTTGGGGATTGTTTTAATATGTGTACAAATAAGGAGGTTACCAGATCTGTTTGTTTACTTTCACCTTTCCTTTTCATTATATTTAATAATTCTGTTCAGGACAATGTAAATTGTTCAGAAAATTGTTTTCTTAGTACCTGTTGGAATGTTACATATTTTTTTTTAGCCATCATTGCCAGAATTCCTATCTTCATCCCAGTGCCAGTGAAGACAAAGATAAAACCAAACTACAGCTTCTTCGATAGCTATCACAGTAAACTGTATAAACTGATGCATCAATGAATAATAACTCAGGAAGTAATGCTCAATCAAGGAGTCGATTTACTTGGGAGGAAATGGACATATTGATAGATTCCTCTGCTTTGAACTGCTTGCAGAACTTGCCTGGACTATGTATCACTTGTATACATTGTGAACTATCTGTTGGTACAGCGAATTGTGGTAATGCTGGAGTATCTTTGCTGATGGTGTCACTGGTGGTACAATTTTTCAAAGGAGCCGTCAATTGGCTTAGTGTCATGGCATTTCTGTATCCTCCTCCCTTCTGCTAGTGATGGTCTAAAATTTGGGGGCCAACAGAGGTGAGGCAAAGAACCTCACCCCCCCACACACTGGTGCAAAGGCCTATCCACAAGAATGGCTGTATGCTGAAACGGTAGTCAGTGACGGATATGATCCAATTGCAGTGGTACCAACCTAAGACAGGAGGCTGACACCTAGAGGTCAGCTCATCCGATGACAGGTAAGGACCATATGTTCTATTGGACAACCTAACAGGCAGGGTCCCTAAGCCACATTGCTTGTTGTTTAATTAAACAGAAGGGGGGAGATGCTGAGAGCCATAGCCAAGTAGGAATGTTGCAAGGCATTTTTGGTTGAAAGGCGAAGCCAGCAAGCCATTGAGATGATAATGATTATGTTAAGATGTGCATTCAATTGGAGATTAGACCCCTGCTGTCCGCCTCAGACTGCTACTTTGGAGCTCTCCTGGGACTCCTGGAGAGTTCCCATTGGTTGGGGAAGTGCGGTAGGAGGGAATTCCGGAGGAGGGATTTCCTGTTGGTGTAGTGTGTCCCGGGAGAAGGCCGCGTGCGTGGCATTGGTGGGAGTTTTGGAAATAAAGTTTGTTCCTGCTTGAGTGGCTCATGATTTTTGTGCCCAGCCAGACTGTGGCAGTTGGGGTTGTGGCTCAGTGGTAAAGCACTCACCTAGCAGGCAGGAGGTATTGAGATCCATCCTCAGCACCACTTAAAATAAAAGTTATTGTGTCCATCTACAACTAAAAAAAGAAAAAGAATGTTTTAAAAAAAGATGGAGGGGCTGGGATTGTGGCTCAGCGGTAGAGTACTTGCCTAGCACGTACGAGGTCCTGGGTTCAATCCTCAGCACCACATAAAAATAAATAAGTAATGTCTATCTAAAACTAAAAAATAAATATTAAATAAAATAAAAATAAAAAAAGATGGAACCAGAATTCCATTTAAGGTTTATGCATTACATTTGAATATCATGTTTATTTAGTCTCTTTTAATCTACAACAGTTCTGTCTTCTCTTTTTTTCCCCCTAATCTTAACTCTTTGAAGAACCAAAGTCAAGAGGGTTCTTGTCCTTCATTCTGTATTTTTTGACTCTTCATAGAGCCATCTAATTTGTCCCATTTTTCCTGCCTTGGGCAGGGGGTGGGGGAGAAGATGTATGTTAGCATCCAGAGGACCAGTCGTGGTTTAAAGTCACATGCTGTAAGAACTCCTAGTTTTCAGAAGATTAAAGACCTCCTGTCTCCTACCAGAAGCTGATTGCTTCCTAAGGAGCTTTGGTGCTGTCATAGCTAAATGTAGGTGGAACAGGAACTAAACAGAGGATACTTAATTCTTTTATGTATAAAGGTGAACTTATGTAGAAGAGATATTAGGTAGTCACAAAAGGTGTATTGGTTAGAAGGGTTTTATGCTTAAACTAGGGAACAACATAGGTTTATCTCTTTATGCTACCTCTTCTGCATAGGATCTGCTTCAGTGCAGTTGAAGTTATGAGTCAGAGTAATCTACTTCAGCCAGGGCTGGCTGAAGATACTTATTTGATTATTTAATGTGTTTGCATGGCCAGCAGAGGGAATTCATGTACTTCTAGGGGTGAGGGGGAAAAAAGGAATTAGCATGAAAGTTTTTTTCCAATTCTCTATTACTTCTCCTAATCTGCTCCTGTTTATGCAATGTTTATTTATCCCAATTATAAAACAAAAGTTATTACCACCGTAGTTTGATTGATGATTAAGGCTGTAAAACTTATTGAGACAATCATGTTTACTTTTTGGCTACACTAACAAAATCAGAGTGGAATTTCTCTACATATAGATTCTATATTTCATTACATGTCTAAAAATCCTAAAAAGTTGTTATTCTCGGGCTGGGGTTATGGCTCAGCTGTAGAGCACTCGCCTAGCATGTGCCAGGCATTGGGTTTGATCCTCAGCATCACATAAAAACAAATAAAATAAAGATATTTTAAAAATTATAAAAAAGTTGTTATTCTCAATTCTCAAAATAATTACATTGTTTCTGAGACTATCAGAACAGATATCCTGGCTATATTACTAAATATTACCAATCTTATATGGCAAACAAAAATGTTCCCTGTTCAGAGTTGCCTGGTAGTCTACTGGCTTGTTTCTCTCCATCTTGACCAACCCCAAAAGGAGGGAAGAAGTAGAGAAAAAAAGGTAGATACAGAAGACAATCTGGGTGCTCCCAAGGGTTTTCATTCTCTTGGAAGAAGTAGTATTCAAGTCTTTGAGAAAGACACCAAAATTCCTTTTAATTTAGCTTGCCCAATATCAAGAACCTTCCATTGACCTGTGAAAAACAGGGGACCTTGAGAAGATATTCTTGGCAAAGATGGTCCAGTTGAAGGAATTGGGATTATCTACCTAAATCATCACAGAGGAGACTCACATGCACGAAAGGAATGAATGAAAGAGGATGTTCTGATTTCCATTTATTGAGAAATTAACGTTTGAAATGAAATTCTAAGCTCTCAAGAGTGACTAGAATCATTCCCCTATTTCCACACCATCTTAAACCTCACATTATTTCATTAGGTTTGTGAAAGATACTTTTTACCAGTGTATTATATATTAGTATTAAATAGAGTGGTTCCCATCTATCTCTGGGCTCTGGAGGTACAGCCCCATTTCTTTCTTAAGTTACTGCTTGTATATTGAGTTCTTTTACCATGTAGAAGAAATTTATAGGACACTAAAATAATCTTCTCTGGAATAAGTAATTTTGCTATTTTTAGCATAACAATCATAGAAAGCTTTTGGAGCTTGGGGTGGGTTTGGGCAGGGGGAGTAAAACAAACAACCTAGCACTACCCTAGGTCAATTTCAGATGAAGAACCTATAATCTGTCTGATGAAAGTTATTCAGTCCCAAATAATACTAATACAAATAAATGTCATTATTTCAAGTACATACAAATTAGGCTTCCTTTTCCTGGAGGTAAATGAAGTTACCAAGTCCATCAATACAGGGTTACTTGCTTTTTTCCTAAACAAATAATATCGATTCATGTCTTCTTTGACATGAACATATTGCTTATTCCTGTAATGTCCTTCCCTCACCTCTTCATCCACTACTTGTCCTAAAAATTCACCTTCCTAGGAAATTTTTCTGACCCCTAAATTGTGGTCCCTCATTTGTGTTCACTTAGCATTTGTATCATGATACTTTGCACTGGAATAATGAACCAGACCTCACATTCCTGGAGGTCAGCAACCATGTCTCATTCAACTTTATCCTCCAAAATGCTCCAAGGATGGCATCAGACACATAAGCAGTGAGTGCTCAGGAAATACTCCAACCCCAACCCCCTATTTTGTTTTGGTCTCAAACAAATATATCTCATAGATGTTCTTTTCAGATTTTAGCCAAAAGAAACTGATTTCTCTGTGTGAAATAAGCCTCTTAAATTCACTGACTACAACTACTTTGGTCAAGTCACTTTATTCAATGAATATGAATATTCACGTCCTATATACTGTTCTAAATCCAAAGAATCCTGTTTCAAAGAGTTTAGAAGATGGCAATAGTCAATTCACCTCTTATAGGAATATAGCACATTTCCAGGCAATGTGAGATTAGGATATGTACAGTATTGTGAAAATCAGGAAAGAAGTGCAAATGATGCTGTTTAAATGAATTTGAATTGTTGAAGTTCAATCAGGAAGGAGGATGCAGAGAAGGAAAACAATTAGTAGACAAATAGAAGATGGCATTTGATGCCTGCTTTGGGGTTGCCAAAGAAAACCAGAGCCAGCCTGTTACAGAGGTGCACCACAGTGATCCCTGCAACTTGGGTGGCTGAGGCAGGAGGATCACAAATTAGAGGATAGGGCTGGGGATGTGGCTCAAGCGGTAGCTCGCCTGGCATGCGTGGGGCCTGGGTTCCATCCTCAGCACCACATACAAACAAAGATGTTGTGTCCCCCGAAAAAACTAAAAAATAAATATTAAAATTCTCTCTCTCTCTTAAAAAAAAAATTAGAGGATAGCCTGAGTAATTCAGCTAGACTCCGTTTTAAATAAATAAATAGGCCAGGGAATGTAACTCAGTGATAAAGCACCCCTTGGCTCAGTCCCCAGTATAATGATGATGATGATGATGATGATGATAATAATAATAATAATAATAATAAAGCCAGCACCAGACAGTAAAGTGGTAAATCATGATTTATGAAGGAACATGAGACATTAGGATATAGAACCGGGCTCAACCTCCATATCACAAGTTTGTGAATAAAATCTGTTTTTAAGGAAAGATGGGAGATATCTCTTGAATATCAAAGGAAGATCAACAGAGGAAAGGAACCAGGGGTGGGAGATCAGGAGGGAGGAAGGAATTGCTGGGGAGTGATATTGGCCAAATTATGTTGTTCTGTTGTGTGCATGTACGACTATGTAACAACAAATTCCATCATTATGTACAACTAAAATGCTCCAATAAAAAAAGATCAGTTTTTAACTCTTTACCCCCACACCACGTCCCAGGGTGATTCAGGACATTTCAGATAGAAGAATAACAAACGCAGAGTACTAAAGCAAGTTGGGGGGAAAAGAAACTAACCCAATGAAAGTTGAGTAGTCAAGGCAAATAATTCCCCTTAGCGGGTTAAGTGGCAGATGAGGAAAGTAGGTTTCTTCTAGTAATTTAGTAGGGCTATTAAGTGATACTTGGAAAACAAAATGTTTTTATATTTTTTCATGGGAGCTCAAATAGGAAAGGTAAGTTTGAACAGGATTGTTTAGAATGCTATGCCAAATTTGGATTTAATTCTGTACATCTAACTGGGAGTCTGGGAGCTGTAGAGGATTTTAGGTCTGACTGTCTTTGTATGTGACAAGCATGCGCAGCACCAAGCATCTCCTCTCCCGACTAGAGTATACCCACTTCTTTTAAGAAACGGGTTGTGTCAGATGCCTGCTTAGGTCCCTTCCAACCTTGATTGTCTGCATCCGAGGTACTCTGCCGGCTTCCATTCCCCAGACCCTGTGCCTCGTCCCCTTTCTTTTTATCTTAGCCCAATTACCACCCTCCCTACCATTCGGCTTTCCTCGGGTGCTTTCGGTCCAGGGCAGGCGAGGGGCGGGAAAACACGTGCCCAGGTAAAACATCTCCGCGGCCCAACTTCCCAGGCAGCAGCACCACCTGGGCAGTGCCTCGGGCCGGATCCGACCTAGAGTGGGCGGGGAGCTTTTTTGTCCGAGTTCCCTAGGGGTGGGAGTCCCGGCCCTCCTCTGCGATCTGCCGCGGGAAGGAGAGCCGAAGCCCGCCCCTCGCGTGTTCCCGGTTTCCCTAAGGAACAAAAGCGTGAGACCCAGCCGCAGCCACCACGCTCTATCGCGACACAGGACTGGCCTTTGAAAACCGACGGACTTCTAGGGTGCCCCCAGCCCTGCGCTCCGAGAGCTTAAAGAGCCGGGGGGCGGCAGGTAGCCGCGACGGCGCGCGAGCCGCACCCGGTCACGTGAGGCGGCCGGGACCACGTGACCGGCGCCCTCATGCTCCGCCCCTTCGCTGCCGGTCGGCTTCGGTGTTCTCTCCAGCTTCTGCGGCTGGCAGAGCTTCCGAGATCCCAGTGGCGTTCTGGGAGCTTGGGCCCGGCCGGCAAGGCGGCGACAGGCCTCGAAGGTAGAGATGGGTGCGGGTCGAGCTCGCGAGGCCTCCTCCGACCCGGTCCTTTCCCCGCCTCCCTTCCCCGCAGCCGGGCCGGGTGTGCCCCGTTACTCCTGCCCTCTCCCACCTCCCTGCCTCTCCGGTTCCCGGGCTCGCGGGGTGCTGCGTTCCGAGCCGGCTCTGTGGCACTTCAGCTGTCGTTTCTTCCTGCCGAGAGGAGGCAGGGGTGGGAGAGGAGAGCGAAAGTTTTCTTTACTGCTCTCTGTTTGGAGCCGCACGGATGCGGGTATTTTTTGTTTTTGCTCACAGCTGTAGTGTTGTCACTGCGCTAGCGCCGTTTTTTTTGAGGGGACCTCCCTGCTGACTCTCCCCTTCTCCACTTGGTCCTTCCCCAGATATTCGCATCTCCTTCGCGCGCGAGGGTAGTGTTGTCACAAGCTGTAGTCTCGACTTTTTCCTGGCGACAAGGAATCCACAAAAGCGGGGGCGGGTGGGGGGGGACTTCTTTTACTAGGGACATTTATCCTGGAGTATTGGGGTAAACTGAGGGAATGGAATTTATCTGTCCTGCGTCTGATAAAAGCTGCCTGCTTTATTTTAAGATGACCCTGGAAGAACACTCTGTTCTCTTTACGATGTCTCACTAGCAAATAAGTAGGTGAGACAGCTGCAGAATTCATTGCAGCTGGGTACAATCTTGTTACCATGCTTTTCTTTGTCCTGTTCGCTCATTAGGATTAAAGTCTATAGAGGGCAAAAATTGAGTTCTGAAACTGATGTGTTTTGTGAATTGATAACATCTGAACCTCAAAGTTCCAAAGGCACGGACATAATGCCTGAAGGCATGGAAAAATTATTGAACCCTGAGGGCAATTTGTAGTGTGCTTTAAACTTTAAAGAGTGGCTGTTGCACCGGGTGAATTTGACCCCTTTGAACTGTTTTCAGGGTTGAGTATGTAACCATATATTTAGATTCTATTAATACAGCAGTTCTGTGGCATGTCTTTCAGTGCATTGTGTGAATACCAGTCTGTGTTAGTACTTCTAGCTAGGTCCTTTTTCTTCTATCCTCTAGGCCGTTTCTCTTGAACAGGAAGTGTGTTAACCTTTAAGGAGTTTTCTGCAAGTGATTTTTATGTCTGTGATTGAGGTGATCAAGTTCTAGGAATTTAAAATAAGGAATAGCTATAAAAACCAAAGCTATCAATCTTGTACCTTTATTCATTCATTCATTCGTTTATTTTAGAAACGGGGTTTCACTGGGTTGCCAGATTGGTCTCCAAAGGGTAGGCCCATGGGATTCTCTTCCCCTCACCTGCCCCAGCCTCTTAAGTGGCTGGGATTAAAGGTGTGTGCCACCAGTCCCGCTAAACTTGTAGTTAAAAAAAATTTCTTGTAAGGTTTTTAAAATTAGAAAATGCCTGTTGTATGTTCCAGCCAGAGCTTGGCCTCATCTTAATTTTCAGGAGCTCTAACATTGACCCAGTCCTTTTTTATTTTGCCACAAGTTCTCATTAAGCTGCCTAAACTGCCTCAAAGCTTGCAATCCTCCTGCTTTTTAGCCTTCAGAGTAGCAGTGATTACAATTGTGTGCCACCATGCCTAGCTTTATTCTATGATTTTTTTTTTAAATGTTGTATGTTTTGTATGTGTTGAGTAATGCACAAGAGGGATATGATGGGTATTGGTTGAATTTAACCCGAATAGACTTCCTAGAGGGGATCAGTTAGTAATTATCTGTCAATTATATATTTGACCCACAACATGAATTTGTTGTGGGTCAAATATATAATTAAAAAAATTTAAAAGTTTTCAAGAACATTTAGTCCACAATACAGTCTTACTTTTTAAATTTTGCCTAGTAAGGGCTGGGGTTATAGCTCGGTGGTAGAGTGCTTGCCTCACACATGTGAGGCACTGGGTTTGATCGTCCGCACCACCTAACAAATAAATAAAGATATTGTGTCCATCTTAAAAAAAAAAAAACAAACAAACAAACTTTAAAACAATAAATTTTGCAAGCAAATAACAGAAGAAAATTTAGAAAATGCAAATAAATATAAAGAAGAATGTATATGGTCTATAATTATACTACCTAAAGATAAGTTAATATTTTAGAATATGAGTACTTTTTTTTTTCTATACACATTTATTGGGTTGCAGAGTTCAGATGTTGAGCTTTCAGATTATAACGAATTTGGTGATATCTAAATCCAGCTCATTCCTAAATCTAGGAGAGCCAGTAGCAAGAGTTTTGAAGCTGGGGGCTGAGGTGGTGAATCAGTGGTAGAGTGCTTGCCTAGTTCATGTGAGGCAGTGGGTTTGATCCTCAGCACCACATAAAAATAAAGTTATTATGTCCATCTACTGCTAAAAATAGTTTAAAAAAAAGGAGTTTTGAAGCAGTCCATCTATTTGATTCTTAAATTTTTTGATAGTTTGGATAGCAGGAGTTTAAATAGCTAGGGAATGCTTGTATATATGTGTTAGGCTCACTTTTAAAAAGGAGATCATACTCATGTGCATAATAAATTGTAAGTTATGAAAGGACTTCAGGAAGTGATAGATCTCATCCAGGAAAACACATGCTCAGACCATTTCTAAAAGATGGTGTCTATCCTTCCCACAACCCCAGAAAAGAAGATTCCATGGTTTTCCTGAAATTAGCATTCTACATGGTCAGCTTTTTGCTGGGATATTCTTTCTGAAGCTTAAAAAGTGAGTAGTTTTGGAAATAGACAAAGTCTGTACCTTCTCAAGTGCTTCAATCCTGAACTCAGTACGGTGGAGATATTCTGTGGTATTGTTTACAGCTGGAATATATTGTTTGCAAAGATGACTACTGCCTCCAATTCTTCCCATCACTGTGCTTGACTGCTGGCTCCTGCAATCAGAAGATAGAGGCTGTTTTTGCTTCGTTTGTATTGAGGCTGGCTACCTGACTTGTTTTGACCAATAGAAGGTGGTGGAGGTTATACTGTGCCAGTTCTGGGAATAGTCCTTAAGAGGCATGGCAGCTCTAGCTTTCATTGCCTTAGAAGCCAGTCAGTGTTTATAGAAAAGCTTGGTCTAGACTAGCTGGAAAGAGAAAGACCACTAGAATGTGCCACATATGTGAACAAGGCTTGTTTTAGTTCTAGTTAAATTCCCACTGCCTGCGACCTAGTGAGTAACTCCAGCTTCATACACTCAAAATTCATTTTTAAGAGAAATGCTATTATTTTAAGCCACAGTTTTGGAGTGGCAAGTTACTCACCAATAGATAATTGAAACAACAACATCTTTTACCATAAAACCCTTGGTATTAATCTGGATCACAGTACAAGTTAGTTCTAAGATGTGGAAAAAAAAATTGTGGTCAACGTATGTAATAGTATACTTTGGTGATACATCTCTAAATCTTTATATCATGTAGGAATGTACTTGTGGATTAGTTAAATCAAAGCCTGCCTATGCTCTACATGGTAACTGGTTGAATAAAATCATTTTCTTTTGTGTCACTGGTTATTGTATATATGTGATTTTTATTACTAGTTTAAGTAAACACTTTGTGATATGATTATCTGCAGGTGTTTTGAAGAAGTGACCTACTATTGTATATGTGCTGCTGAAGGGAGCACAGAATGACTCATTATTGAAACGATGGATGTGTGATGTTTCTCTTGGCAGTTTACCATTTGATGAAGTTAGCACTGTTTGTAGTTAAATTCTTACAGTAAAGTTGTCAGATCTGTAGTGAACTTGTGTTTGAGACATGATTCATTTTCAAAGTTTAAGAAGAGTGAATCTTAAGCAAAGTGTCATTTCTAGTGTGACTTTATTTTTTATTTATTTTTTAGTGTGAGAGAGAATTTTTTAATATTTATTTTTTAGTTTTCGGCAGACACAACATCTTTGTTTGTATGTGGTGCTGAGGATCGAACCCGGACCGCATGCATGCCAGGCGAGCGCGCTACTGCTTGAGCCCCATCCCCAGCCCCTCTGGTGTGACTTTAAACAAAATGATAAGATTTTTCAGGAGCATTCTGTTACTGCTTTTAAATGAAAAAATTCTCTGAGCAGTTATTCCAATTCTGGTTAGAACAACTTTTAAAGAACTCCTGGAGAAGAAAATCTCTACAGGACATGAGAGGGTACCTCAAGCCTGTGGTGGTAGTCTTCTTCTGGGTTCTTCTTGCTTGGTGACTGCTTTACCCTTCTGCAAACATTTTTTTTTTTTTCCCCTTCAGGTTGCTCCTTTCTTCCTTGCAATAGAAAGCCTTACCTCTTTCTTCACAGGGAAAAATAGAAAAATAGTTGACCTCTGAAGAGAATGCTCCCAGATGCAAATCACAACTGCACTAAGATACCATCTCAAACACTGGAGTGACTGTAATGTAAATAGACAATGATAAGGGTTGGTGAGGGTATGGGAAAATTGGAACCCTCATGTAAAAACCCATGTTACTGGTGGGTATGTAAAGAGAGAGAAAGCACATGATCATGTGAATGAATATGTCTCCAACATTTGGCTCTGCAGCCTTTAAAGTTTTTCATCCATTTCCATCCTTTCCTCTTCCTCTTGTGTTGGATTGGAAGACTTCCCCTTTCTGCAGCTTTTATCACATCTCTGCTGCTTTCTCAAGAACCTTACACACTTGTTTTATCTTCTTTTATTGTGCCTTTTTTTTCTCCATACTAAGGATTGGACACAGGGGTACTCTGCTGCTCGGCTATATCCCTAACCCTCTCCCCTTTTTTGTGCAGGGGATTGAACTCAGGGCCTTGCACATGCTAGGCAAGCACTCGACCACTGAGCCACACCTTCCCAGCCCTTTTTAATTTTTATTTTGAGACAGGGTCTCACTAAGTTGCCCAGGTTGGCTTCAGCCGTACACTTTTCTTGCCTCAGCCTCCCTAGTTGCTGGGATTATGGGTGTGCACCACCACAACTTGGCCTCTTTTATCTTTGGTGTTTCTACTGGCTCCTTCCTAGGTATTGAACATGTTTAAAATAAGATTATCAAAAAATGTCTCTCAGCTCCATCTTATTTCCACAGTTACTACCTTGGTTCTCTGTTTCTTTGACAGTCATATTTCTGGAACATGTTTATGCTCATTGCTTTCTTTTTTTTTTTTTTTTAGCTTTCACTGCTCAACCTGCTGCAATCTGGCTTCTTCTACCCACAGCTTACAGATTCTACTCATGGGGTCATCAGGAATTCTTGTTAGAGCTGTAAACATTCTCAGCCCTTACTTTGGTCTCTCAGGAGCACGGGTGCTGGCATACCTCCTACTTGTGATGCTCAGTTTGTAGCTCATGACACTGCACTCTGCTGGTTCTCTTCCTTCTTTGTTACTCCTTTGTCTCTACTGTGGGGTTCACCCTGTCCCTTTCCTGTTAGAGTTTCATCACTTTTTGCCCATGATTGTCCATGCTTCTTACTCCACATACTTTTCCCTGGGTGAATTCATCCCACTGGTCCCCAAAATTTAAAATGTCCAGAATCGAGCTCCTTATTCCTTGGAATCTACTGTAGTCTCCATTAAGTGAGGGGTATGAGGTGCACTCTCATACTCAGGCCAAGCATCCAGGTAATCCTTGCTCTGCTTTTCCTCTCACCCACTGCCTGCTTCCCATTTAGTCACAGAATTCTTTGAGTCTCCCTCCTGTTGGGTGTTCTTCCTTTCCCTGGCGTACCTTCCATCCTTTATTTCCTGGTTTAACATAGACATTTAGACTCCCTCGGAGCCCTCTTCCTCACCCCCTTTAGTCTCCAAGTTCAGGCAAAGTAATCTTTACAGACCTGCATCTGATCATGCTCTGCTTAGACTCTTCAGGAATTACATGTGGCTACTAGGATAAAGCCTGAGTTGCTTGCCTACAGCCATGCTCACTTCCATCAGACCTTGACCTGGCATATATGCTCATTTTAGAGGTGTCACCTCTCTCCAAGAGGTTGAAACACATTTGCCATTTCTCAGGCTCCCGAAGCCTCTGAAGCCCCACATCCCACCATCAGAGCAGTGGCATTCTGTCATGAGCGTCTCTTCTGTGTGTAGATGTTCCCACCGCATGTAAGCTCTGCTGAGGGCAGCCTCTGGGGTTAGCTCTGCTTTGTTTACCTAATGACATTCAGTAAACATTTATTGAATGAATCGAGTATAGTTCTGCCTGTCCATTGCTGGACTTTTAGTTTGGCTTTCATTTATTGCAGGGTACAATTGGGTACTTTTCATTTGGCTGGAGACTAGTGGACAAAATTACTTTCAGAACACCCCCATAGGAAAGCTTCATGAAACCATAAATAAGTTTGAACTCGACTCCTCCATCCCAGCCTTGAACTTATTAGAAAAAATAAAATGAAGTAATACTGTGTTCTGTCCATTTTCCATTTCTTTAACCTTTTAACACATCTATTTTTATGTGGTTTATCTTGTTATGCATGTATGTTTGCAACAAAGAACAAAGCCATAGAAAAGCATTATCATTGAGATTTCTTTCCTGGTTTTCATTTGAAAATAAAACTATCCCGTAAAGGTAGTACTTTTATAGGACCACAGCTTCACAACCCTGGCTGTGTTATTCTTTATGGTGTTGATATTGTGGCTACTTGGGTTGCTTGTTATTCCAACCTGAACACATGATTTCAGTAGAATTATTTCTTCACTTACAATGAGCTGTCAGATTCCCGTGTCCTAGAATCGCTGAATACTGGACAATAAGGTAAAAGCAATTCCTTGAATGCTAGGATTGAAGAAATGCTTCTACAGGCCATTACTGCAAGTTGTGCTTCAAGTCAAATAATTTATTGTCTGTTGGGAATTGACAGCTATAGATATTTTTGTTTTCCTGTTAAATAAGAGTATTGACTTTGAACCCAACTAATTACCAAAGGGTAATCATAATCAGTGTTGGGAAATTCTAAGATAGCAGTCATGTTGTGTTTTAATGGAGGTAGGAGGAGGGTGACTTTTAGTCATCTGTACTTTCATTCTTGGTATCTAGGATGATTGCTTCAGCTGCATCCTTATGAATGATGACAAACTGGTAGAGTTTGGAGAAGGCTACATTCTCAGGTTTACTCTTGAGGAATTTGTTGAGATTCCAGACATTCCTTCCCTTTTATTCTTCTCAGATATGAGCCTGCAGAAGAGAGAAGTGGAGGGCAGCTGTCCTAGCAGCTGAGGCAGTAATTAGTGTCTCAGCATATCTTTGAAACTTTTTACATCTTGTTCGCAGTCCTCAAACCATGCAATGGGTATAATAGTTTTAAAGTTGTGTTTTAAAATGTTCAAGATTGATTCAATCTCAGAGGCTAATCTGAACCTGGGAATAATATTTGGTGTCCAAATCAGACGTGTAGCATCTGCTCATTCTCACAAGGCCCATCAGAACAGGTTGAAAGAAACTGGTGTGAGTAGCATCAGACTCTTCTTTAACTCCAGAGGCTTTTTGCATTGCTTTTGCTAAAGTTGTAAGATTGTACACAAAAAAATTTACTCCAAACCCTAGAACTCTTTTATTTGAAAGTGTTCCTGGAGGGCTGGGGTTGTGGCTCAGTGGTAGAGCGCTCGCCTGTGTGAGGCCCTGTGTTCGATCCTCAGCACCATATAAAGATAAGTAAAGGTATTGTGTCCATCTACAACTAAAAATTAAAAAAAAAAAAAGTGTTCCTGGAGTTGAAATAGACTGTGCTCAGAAATGGAGAAAAAGATGGTCACATCCTTAAATCTTTTTGCTCAAATGAGAGCTCCAGTTGGTCAAAAAGGAAGAATGCTCTGAGGAATACTTTTTCTTATAAGAAACCAGATGCCTTTTTTTTGGTAGTGGGTGTTGAACTCGGGGGCACTCAGCCACTGAGCCACATCTCCAGCCCTATTTTGTATTTTATTTAGAGACAGAGTCTCACTGAGTTGCTTAGCGCCTCGCTTTTTCTGCAGCTGGCTTTGAAATCTCAATCCTCCTGTCTTAGCCTCCCAAGCCGCTGGGATTATAGGTGTGCTCCACTGTGCCTGATGCTTTTAAGTGAGGAAGTGCTTTACATTTTATCATCTGCTAGAATACTGAGAATTTTATTTTTAGAATTTTGTACAACAGTTTTCTGGGATATGTAATTTTCATATAATTGTCACTATTTTGCATGTATTTTTTTCCATTTATTAATATGTATTACATGTACTGTATACTTGTGATACATATTAATGTATTAAATGGAAAATGTTTAATCCCATTGTTTGCCTAATAATCCAGTAGTGTTTGTATTCTAGGTTTCCACTCACTTAGAATCTGACTTTCTGTTAGCTCCTCAGAGATCAAGATTGTTATCTTTTTTTTGATGACCCCAGCATTCTTGGTATCTAGGGTGATTGCAGGAGAATTAGTAATATGTGCTGTTATTTTATTCACATTATCATATAGTAGTGCTTTTTTGGTTTTTTTTGGTGTGGCACTTTAGACTTCATCAGTAACTGATTAACTATAAATTTTTATTGTCAGGCATCTTAACAACTTAAATTGATAACTAATTACCCATTCAATTTAGGAAGACATGCTTCTGTTAGGAATTTTCATTGTACATGTAAGTAATTAAAATATTTTGTAATTAAAAAAAATAAATAATTTTGCATATTTGACCTTGCTTTTTAAAAAATAGTCTAAACCTGACTCTAAGCTGGTATGCTGAAGAGCATTTCGGCCATTTAAAATGGATTGGGCTACTGGGGCTGTAATTTGTTGGCAGAGCACTTGCCTAGCATGTGTGAGACACTGGGTTTAATCCTCAGCACCACATAAATAAATAAAATAAAGGCCTGATGTCCCACTATATATATAAATTTTAAAAAAATAAAACGGGGGCTGAGGTGGTGGCTCAGTGACAGAGCGTTTGCCTTGCATATGTGAGGCTCTGGGTTCACTCCTCAGCACCACATAAAAATAAATAAACAAAGTAAAGATACTGTGCCCATGTATAACTAAAAAAAATTAAAAAAAAAAAAAAAAAGAATAAGATGGATTGGTCCACATTCAGAGTCCTAGTGTTTCCCCAAGAATCAGTTTTAGAGAGAACGATGTAAACTCATATCATGTTCTACAGATGACATCTGAAGAGGAATCAGAATCTTGGTGCTAACCAATTCTGAAGAGTTGCTTACTTGATTCTCACCTGTTTTCCTTAGAAATCGTTTAGGTCAGCAGAAGACAGGTCCAGAGCTTAAAAAGTCTTGTTCATCAGCCTTCTTGTATCAAACATTCTGGATAGAATGGGGGAGGGGATTTGAGATCTGTGTGAAAGTCACATGCTTAGAGATCATCCCTAATATTTATATATATATATATTTATATAAAATCTTTAAGTGTTTATCTTTTAGTTGTAGTTGGACACAATACTTTATTTTATTTATTTTTATTTGGGGCTGAGGATCGAACCCAGGGCCTCGAACTTGCTAGGTGAGCGCTCTACTGCCAAGCCACAACCCCAGCCCCCTAATATTAATATTGAGACCATATTTCATCAGAAAGTTTTCCTGTTCTATTTATCTCTATTGCCTGTTTCTTAAACTTTGTAAACATATTCAAATATATATATTTGCTAGGTCAGTAAAATAAAATACTTCCCCATTCTCCCTTAATTACTTGATTCCTAGGGGAAAGTTGCCTTTACAGGTATCAAAAGATTGGTTGCTATTCTACTCCTTCAGCCCTCCAGTTCTAAATGTAGATTTCTAAAATTGGAAGTTCTCTGTCCTCCTGGCTGAATTTGCTTTTTAGAGTATAAAATAAAATAACCTTTCTTACCGTCACAAATTCTCTGAGGGACAGCACAATAGATAGGAAAAGCCACCCCTGGGAGTGGGATATTGATCTTTAGTGCTAATGGACTTAGAGCAAATCTGGGAGGAAGGGGATGCAGGATGTATTTTTCAGTGCCAAATAAAATGTGGAGATCCATGTGGGTAGAGGGTGTTAAACTCTCCTACCTCTGCTTGTTTCTTTTTTCTTCTCTGTTTTACCTCCATGCAATTTAAAAAAAAATCACTGATTCACCTACTAACTATGCACAAGTGACAATTAAGGACCGAACATATGTTATTTTTGAGAAAGTATTTCCTAGATTAAATATAGAAAAGACTAGCAAAAATAATTCTTAGTACATCAGAAGTAACTATTTAATAATGATTTACATGCTAATTATAGCTCATCATTTTTCTGATTATCAAGCCCTGGGAAGACCTGTCATCTTGTAGTTCACTGGGTCTCCTTTGAATTGATGTATGTGCTGGAAAATTCTAAGAAGCTTTATTTAGAGTCAGAAGGAAGTACTGTTGAAGTTTAGCTATTGGGAGGTTAGGGCTGATGTTCCCTATAAGAATTATAGGGGTGAGAGTGCATCCTGACTCTGCCACTTCTGTGATACGACCTTGGCCAGTTATTTCACTTCTGAGCCACAGTTCCCACATACTTACTCCATAAGAATGAATTATTGTCTCCTTACAAGATTTTTGTGAAGGTTGAATGAAATAACGTGTGTGAAGCAATCTAACTGCAGAAAGGCAGATTGTTGACAATGGTTACTTTCTTCCTGCTCTTCATTTGCTTTGCCTGATTGTGTTGCTGGGAGAAATTACTTGCTTGGACAACATTTTTGCCCTTGTTCTTGTGCATTTAAGAAACTGTCCAGAGTTGCTTCGTTACATCTTGAATATGAAATTACAGATTTTTAGATGTAGCAGAAATTTTTGGGAAATTAAGGCTTAAAAAATTTAAGTACATGTTACACTGACTGGTTAAAAGTAAATGTGACCTGTGTAACTACATCATGTACAACCAGATGAATGGGAAGTTATACTCCTTTATGTCTGATGTGTCAAAATGCATATTCTATTGTCATGTATAACTAATTAGAACAAATATTTAAAAAAGTAAATGTGAACTAAAAATCAGGCCTCTGTGCTTGATCCCTTCTGCTATACCAAGGCCTTGGTGATGCTTTTTTTTTTTTTCCAACAATGTAACTCTTTTGGGGAGGTTTGGGAGATTGAATTTAGGGCCACTGAGCCACATCCCCAGCCCTGTTTTGTATTTATTTAGAGTCAGAGTCTCACAGAGTTGCTTAGCACCTCACTTTTGCTGAGACTGGCTTTGAACTCACAATCCTCCTTCCTTAGCCTCCTGAGCTACTGGGATTACAGTCATGTGCCACCATGCCTGGCCAACAATGTAACTTTTTTTGTTTTTACTATTTTTTTTTTTTAGATGTTGATGAACCTTTATTTTATTCATTTATTTATACATGGTGCTGAGATTCGAACCTAGTGCCTCACACATGCTAGGCAGGCGTCTACCAGTGTGCCACAACCCCAGCCTGGTGATGCTTTTTTTTCTTTAGGGTAAGTGTGCACACGTAAGATATATGAGCTGGGTTTTTTTTTTTGGCTCTTAAATTACTTTGGAGAAACACCTTGTAAAATAAAACTTCAAGTAATTAGTTATGGGTAAATTCAACTCATATAATAAACTGTCATTATGAAGGTTAGCTTCATCTTGCAGATTACCAAACCCTTAGGGCAGAGTTCCATCTGATTAATGGTTTCAAAATAACTGTACCATTGTCAGGAAGTTATAGTTTTGAATGGTATCCCTTTGGATTGTAATTTAAAAAGTGGTGTGAGTCTTATATTTTTGGTAATTCTATATCATGTAAAATTTTAAATGTTGAAGGCTAATTTAATATGGTTCATAGTCTAATATACGTCTGGGTATTCTTGAAATTTATCTGTT
This sequence comes from Marmota flaviventris, assembly GCF_047511675.1. Taxonomy (NCBI): domain Eukaryota; kingdom Metazoa; phylum Chordata; class Mammalia; order Rodentia; family Sciuridae; genus Marmota; species Marmota flaviventris. The sequence goes on along the minus strand of NC_092501.1, from coordinate 129,398,053 downwards.
GCTGACTTTATATTGTTTGTGACTCCCCATTTGTTTTGTAAGAAACACAAGGTAAGCCATTTGAGGGATATCTTTTTCTTTTAATTTTAAAAGCTTTTAATATAATTATAACATAAAGAATAGTTATAAATCAGGGGTAACTAGGTGCTGTCCTACATTGATGATGATTTTATATATATTGGTACTCCTTCATTGGAGGACGGTCTGAAATAACATCAAGGGTAAAATAGCCATTAGACTTTGATACAGCAATTCAATTTGGGGGAATTTTAGAAATTTATGTATAAAATAGGACATTTAGACAATAAATATGCAAACAATAATTATAGTATTGTTCCAGAAAAAGACTGGAAGTGACTCAAAGACCTCTTAGTAGGAAACAAGTTGTTAAATTGTGTACTGGAATTGTATAGTACCATTGAAAGAAATGAAGTAATTCTACACATGCTAATGTGGAATGATTTCCATGATGTCCTGTTAAGTAAGGGGGGAAACTTCCTTTTGTTTTTGTTTTTAAAGTACACACAGGCGGGGGCGTGAGGCGGGCAGGGGTTGTGGCTCAGTGGTAGAGTGCTTGGCTAGCATGTGTGAGGCATGGGGTTCAATTCACAGCACTGCATATAAATAAATGAATAAAATAAAGATCTATCAACAACTAAAAATATACATATACAAAAAATTACTTGCATATATATAATGCTTGAATGAGTATGCACTATCCTTGGAAGGAATTGTAAACAATTGGTGACAGTGGTTGCTTCTGAGCAGAGGTCAGAGAATATTGGAAAGAAGAGTTACTTTCCTATACTTTTGTACCATTTGAAGCAAAATTTTATCTTTTTACTATGTTTATGTATTTTTACTTTCCCCAAATCCTTTGCCTGTCCTTATTAACAAACAGCATGCATGTGTGCAGGCACATGTATACATAGTCATGCATGCACACTTGTAAGAATAGTCAGATATTATTTGATGAGTCTGCTGTGTAGTGATAGTGGGTATTTAACCCTCTCTGAACATGTGGTATGATGCTTGGGGCTGATAAACACCTGATCCTCATCATCCAAGTGCTAATGGGAAAAATCTCTGTGGCTGGTGGGAAATGAGGCATTGGTTAAGTATGCTTGAGCTCCCAAGCACTCTATATGTGCTGAGGGAGGTGCTGGAGCCAGAAAGAACTTGATCTTGAGCCTGCCTCTCTTGACTGCTGTTAGAGTTCTAAGAGGGTGAGTAGGGGGCTGGGGATATAGCTCAGTTGGTAGAGTGCTTGCCTCGCCTGCACAAGGCCCTGGGTTCAATTCCCAGCACCACCCACACAAGGGTGAGTGGGAGGGAACCTCAAGAGTATTGCCCTCATTAGGAAACTCTGGTTTTTCTTCCATTTCATTTTCCAGAGGTAAGAGTCAAAATGGAAGTTCACTTGCATGATAGGATCTTGTACAGCTTTTGGAATTTCTAGAAATTCCCTTTAGGCTCACAAGGATTCTTTGCATAAAATTTCTTCAGTAGATGAAGTTCCCTGTACCCTCTAGGGTACCATTTATGCTTATTGTGATTTTCTTGAAGGCTGTAGTGATCAGTGCCTAGATTGAGGTGCATTGCCTTATCTTGGTTGACATATGGTTTGTATGTAGACAGTTTGGTCAAAGAAATTAGAACCAGAATATAATACTTTCTTTTATGGTTTCATCTGGTAAACCTTGGGCAAATGCTCCTTAGAATGTTGCCCATCCCGGCACTGAGGGATGTTATATTCCTGTCATTAAACAGTGGCTTCACATGGCAGTGATTTTCTACAAGGAGTGGGGTGTTTCAGGTACCCTAGGAGCGGGAATACAAGAGTGGGGGGTAGAAGCACTGCTTCTGATTTTTGTAACAGCTACACTCACACACATTAATTCTCTGGGTGAAAAACTAGTAGACAAGATAATTCTCTAGTTGATTGTATAATTTAGTTGATTATCTCTCAACTGAAGAGAGGCCTTGGTTCTGTACAGTTAGCCTATCTTCATTACTTGTTTGACTCTGTAACACCTGTGGAACACATAAGTCTGACTAGTAAAAGGGCAAGACAAATGCCTGGTTTTAGTCTGTTGTGCTTTTGTTACAGGAAAAGGCCTGGGTTTGAAGGTGGAGCAAGGATTGGACACCTTGCTGGAGAAAGCAAGTGATCCATTTAACCAAAGGTACTTCATTAGCTTTGATTAACAGGTCTGTCTTGTCTTTTTTTTTTTTTTAATTAGCAGTTGTTTAATATTTTCATGGAATCCTTTCTGTTTGTTCCAGCAGAGATGTCAGCTTATTTTTAGGTTGCTTGAAGCCAGAATCATGGTGGATGTAGGAAAGTGGCCAATCTTCACTCTGCTCTCCCCTCAGGAAATTGCGTCTATTCGGAAAGCATGCGTCTTTGGCACTTCAGCCAATGAAGCACTCTATGTTACTGACAATGATGAGGTAAGACTGAGAACTAGAGTTCAGTTTTGGGACTAGGCTTCTGAGGGTGTGGTTTGAAGACTGAGATAAGATTATGGGATAAAGAAAATCTGAAATTCAGGAAGACTAGGACTTTGATAAAATTTCTCTTTTGTTTTCTTGTTTTAATATGCCTCTGCCCCATAGAATTGACAAATGTTGTGAAACTTAAGTAATGTTAGCAGAGGTTGAATATTTCTTAGCAAACTTATCAGTCTCTTCTTACCTACTGAACTCCACTCTCAGGGTGGAGAAAGGTGCTTTTAATATAACTTGAGGCCGGATGACCCAGACAAAACTATTTGTTTTCTAGGTCTTTGTGTTTGGACTGAACTATAGTAACTGTCTAGGGACTGGCGATAACCAGAGTACACTTGTACCCAAGAAGCTAGAATCTTTATGTGGAAAGAAGATTAAAAGCCTTAGTTATGGGAGTGGCCCCCATGTTCTTCTCAGCACCGAAGGTAAAGAGGGGACAAATCTAGTTTTTCAGTTTGTGGGAAATTAAGCAGTTAATTCTGAGCCAAAGGGGAGGAAGGACTGTATTAAAGAATTTTTAATTTTTTTTTTTTTAAATTTCTGAGACACTGTATGTAAAGCAGGTGGAAGTTAAACATTTTAGGCCACCTTTGAAATAGCCACAATGTCTTGCATGTTGGACATGTTGCTTAGACTATTTATAGAAACTAGTGGAAGATTAGCTATAGCAAAGGAGATCCTTGCAACCTGACTTTTCATTGGCTTTGTAGTCACTAGGCAACATTTTCCTGGTATATTTTCTTAAACCCAGATGATAATTGGGTTTCATTTCTTTGTGTAGATCTTACATTTTGAGAAATCTCAGTTTATTCTCAGGCATTCATGGGGGTGCCATATTGAAAGAGTGGGGGATGTGGTTGGAAAGATTCTTTTCCTTTTTTCTCTGCTTCCCCAAAGTCAGTAAAGGAGAGTAGACATTTTTCTGTGCTATGGGGAACACAACAAACTCTGAAAGTTTGTTACATATGACCTAAGTTCTTCCTTTTGTATTTCGGGCCCACCAGCTCTTTTCTTTCTTCCTTCCTTTTTCTCTCCCTCTTCCTTCTTTCCTTTCATTAGGGATTGAACCCAGAGGTGTTGTAAGTTGCCTTGAAGTTGTGATCCTTCTGCCTCAGCCTTCTCAGTTGCTGTGATTACAGGTGTGCACCACTGCACCTGGCCCGGCCCATTAGTTCTCACTTCTGCAGAGATTCTCAGCTTTTTGTTGGATGATCCTCTAAGGTGGGCTTTGGGAGACAGATTTCATCCTGCCTTTCTGTGTCTAGATTGGGGAATACCAGCTTCCTTGGATGCCACCATGTGCCTTGGCCTCCTGCCTTCTAATTGCCAGCAGCTCTCAAGCTGTGAGCCAGATCAGAGCTGATCCTGCTGTAGGAGTGGAACTGATGTGGAGTGTGTCTCACTTCTGCTCTGTGTAGTCACACTTTCTGGCATTACTCTATCTTTTTCAAGCAGTACTGTTTTACCAGCTGGTTCAGCTGTCATCCAGCGTGACCTAAGGATTTAAGCCTTTCCTAACATATCAGTTTTAACTTGACCTTGATGTCAGACATCAACACCAGGGCATTTTTTTTTTTTTTTTGAGCAGACCCCGAAAACATATACATTTCAAATTCTTATTTTTTCCCCCAAGTGACAACCATAAGACATGATAACTGTCCTGTTGGAATTATTTTCAGAGTCTAGATTATGCAGTTTCAAATATCTCCAGTGTTACATTTATGCTATAAATTATTACTTTTTTGTGGGAATGTTTTTCTTTTTGCATTTAATTTGATTTTAATTTTTATAATACATTTTACACAGTATGCATTGAACATTCTGCATATTGTATGCCATATTCTTTTTTTTTAAAGAGAGAGAGAATTTTAATATTTATTTATTTATTTTTAGTTTTCGGCGGACACAATATCTTTGTTTGTATGTGGTGCTGAGGATCAAACTCGGGCCGCACCCATGCCAGGCGAGCGCTCTACCGCTTAAGCCACATCCCCAGCCCCTGTATGCCATATTCTTATGTGTTATATATGTAGTTTAAATAGTTTTAAAAATAATTTGACACTTTAAACCATCTAATGGTTTGGATTTTGAGTGAAAATGAAGTGCCCCTACCTCAGCTCTGCTCACCCTTTGAACTTTTTTAGGAAGAGCCACTTTTGACTCTTCCAGGTGTATCTTCTAGAATTACTCTTCATATTTTTAAAATAACATGCTTACACTTCAATTTCTAAATTTTAGTTGTAGATATTATCTCTTTACTTTGTTTCATGGCAGAGAGAATTAGCTCTCTTCCCCTGTCTTTGTCCTTTTGATATACTGATAGCACCGTTCTATTTAAGTCGGTATTCATGTTTACATTGCTGGACTGTATAAGTGTTATTTATAGTTAAGCTTTCTCCTTTTTTGTACAACTGTTTGTTTTCCTAGGGTTAATAACTGCCTCAAGGTTTTTCATTTACTTTTTTATAATCTGTCATTAACCTATACCCAAACTCTTCCATTAAATAGTATTTTGCTTCTAAGCAAATCAGGTAATCTCTAGAGTCCTCAGTCCCTTACTCCATTGTGGACTGGTCACTCGCTAAGCCTACTGCACATGCCAACCTGGAGCATTTATTCACCACTATCCTTGAAAGTCCTTCACTTTTTCCTTTCTGGAGTCCCTATTTTTCATGTTTTATTTTGTCCTTATTTTGGTGAAGCAGTTCTCTCGGAGCCTCCCAAAGAAGGGATGTGAGAACATGCTAATGTCTGTTAGTGGTTTGGCCTGCTTCTCAGGTTCTGTTTTTTTTCTACTGTTTTCCTTCTCCTTGAGTATTTGTCTTTCTGCCCCCCACCTTTGCTATCATTTCAGTAGGATTTGGGGAAGAGTAAGATAAAAATCTGTGTTCATTTCTACATACTTCACTGGCTTTTGCAGTATTTTTGAAGATTGTTTTAGGAATATTTTGGTTAAACTGAACATCCAGTTCCACCTGATGACTACTTTGAAGTTCAATATTTGTTTAATATTATACTTTACATACAGATCTTGGGCTTGAGGATTTCTTTTATCTTCTGAAACAATATTAAATTAGTTTGCTTATAAAATTGTTTCTAGCTCCTCCCCAGTTCATTTTCCATTCCCTGAAGACTAAATTCAATTTCCTTAAAGGTTAGAAATTCATGGGTGCTCTTTGCCTCCCTCCATGCTCTCCTTCCCCCTATTCTCCTTGGAGGATATCATGTCCTTGGGCCATTTTTGCTCATCTCTTAAGCCTCAAGTGATCCTGAAATTTAGTCCTGGGTTTGTTAAGAGATAGTATGTCTAGAAAGGGCCCAAGAGCCCTTCTTGTTTCCTTAGGACATGATAATTCTCCTGTTGGAATTACTTTCAGAATCTAGATCATACAGTTTCAAATATCTCAAGTGTTACATTTAGACTAAGGGACCAGTTCTGAAGCAAAAGAAGTGCAGCAGTGTGTACTAAGGATCAGTACACACTAATTTGGGACTAAGAGCCATCTCACGATGGAGTTCACCTTTCCTATGCTTCATCAAGGGAAGAAAGTGTGCATATACTCCTTTACAATAATGACTGGCACCTGGCTTGGATAGTTTACCTGATTCGTGATTCAGACTCATCCTTGAGGGTTCTGAGCCTCTGGCTATGGTGAACTCTGGCATGGCTGCTGCACATTTCTTTTCACTCTCATTATTAGGCAGGCATACAATATGACTTGCAAATGTGACCTGGGTGCCAGCCATATTCCTCTCTGCCCTCATAACAACAGTCCTGCCTCTCTTCCTGCCAGGACTGTGACTTCTCTTCCTTTTTTTTAGTACTGGGGATTGAACCCAGGGGTGCTGTACCACTGAGCCATATCCTCAGCCTTTTTATTTTTTGAGACTGTTTCTGAGGCTGGTTTTGAACTTGTGATCTTTCTGTGTCAGCCTCCTGAATTGCTGGGATTACAGGCATGCACCACCACCACCACCACCGACTTGTCTCTGTTCTTGCTTTTTGCCAATTCCCAGCAGCCACAGCTCATAGTTCAGTGGGACTCCCTATGGTCCTTACTGGAACCAGGATTTCTAAACCCATGGAACTTAGAATTACAGGGATAGCAAGCTTAAATCCCCCAAGTTGGTCATGAGGGGTGATGGTTAGTAGGGACACTCATATATCCATTTTTGATTCCTGGACTCATGTATTCTGCCTGTTAGGAACACAGCACCAGAAAGCAGTCCTTAATTTATAGCAGATACTTCACCTTGGTGGGCTGCATCTCTTCCCTGCTAGGTAGCATTTCCTGGCTGATGCCTCACCTATGCCTTTGGCCAGTGCATCCATCCATCATGCACTCTGGTTGGCAGTTTTTGGGTGTTGCAGTATGATCAGGTACACACTGCTGCACTTCTTTTGCTGCAGAACTGGTCCCTTAGTCTAAGATGTTTTGGGGAGTCCCATATCAGTGGATTTAATACTCCATGAACCCCCATTAGTGGTTCTGGCTGAGGCCCTGTGGGCCAGAAACCAATACCTGGGCTATATGTTTCTGTTGATAGCCCATTCCAGGGTCTGTTGTAAACGTCCTGCCATCAGCTGGCTGGCTGGTGTCCTTGAGAGAGGTGCTGAGTTGGGGGGGTCAGCACAGGTCTCTGTTAATGGCATAGTGGAGATTTGGCAATGGTAGTAGCTAGATCTGCCTTAGTGAGTGGGAGCTAGGCCCTTGTATAAAGATGTTATCTATTTTTTCATATGGTTAAGAGTCACTGAATTTCTTTCACTGAACTGTCAATTCATATTTCCATGGGTTTTGGTCTTTTTCTTTTGTATTTTTAGGAGTTATGGGATTTTATATACTCAGTGGTATATATTGCAAATATTTCTTCCCAGTATTTGATTTTTTTCTTTGCTCATGGTTTTTCGTCATTTTCCACATAAAAATTGTGTGTGTTTTTTAAATGTAACTAGATTCAAAATTAGTGCTTTTTCTGTTGCTTCTGGATTCTTGAGTTATGAAAATTTTCTCTACTCCTGGGTTAGGGAGGAATTAACTAACTTTTCCCCTCTGCTTCCTATATGGTTTTTATATTTCAAATTCATTTCAATCAGAAGTTACCATGATGTATAGTATGAGGAATGAATGTAATTTTTCAAAATGATCATGCAGCTGTCTCAACCCAGTTTGTTTCTCCAATTGATGTTGCTTTTATTTTCATATGTAGTTGGTTCATTTCTAGACTCTTAATTCTATCACATTGATCAGTCTGTTCATGTCCTAATATTAGTTTATAAATATTTTATGGTTCTTAATAATTGGCAGAGTTACCATTTTCTTTTTTTTAATATGGTTTGTCTAGTTCCAGAAGGTAACTTGAGGGATTTTATTGCTATTGTTTTTATTTTACAATTTATATAGGAAAACTGTCATCTTTATGATACTGTTTCCTGAGAATAAGGAGTGTATATTTCTCTTTCAGGACTTAAAGCCCTCCTAGGCTTTTTTTTTTTTTTTTTTAACCTGCTATAATCTCACCATAGTGTTGTGGATCAGTTTTTAACTCTTTCTTAAACCTTCAATCGTGAGTTGCATACTTAGGATGAAATGCCCCATTTTTGGTTCTTTCGTTATTTCTGTGGGAAGGAGCGCCTCCTGAGAAGCATGTCAGAGGTTCTCTAGGTCGGCCTTATAGCTGCCAGAGTACTCTAAGTTTGTGTGGGCTGCTATTCAAGACAAGACAACCAGAGGCCTGTTTGGATGTCACTACCCTCCCCTGCTTGCTCCGGACTGTCAGCCAGCCAGCAGTCTAACCAGGACTTTTGATTTCAGTTGTTGTCTTTGAATGTCGTCAGGTCTAGTTGTCCTGCATAAGTCAGGATGTTTTATTACCATGGGAAAACACTAGAGAAGAACACCAAATTTGGGAAGACCTGCTCTTGATACTCAGGCAGACTGTGGGAAGAAATGCATGAAATGATAATACAAAACAAAAATGTTACCTCTGTCAGAATCACAAAAGCATAAAATCCATTTAAAAAAATTCAGGCAGAGGAGCTTACTGGTTGTTGACCCCATCAGGGAGCTTGGTGGGAGTGGGGTGTGTGGAAGCTCTATACCCCTCCCCCACTCTGCCCTGTGTAGCTTTTCTATTTGGCTCTTCCTGAGTTGTGTCCTTTATAATACACTGATTGTTCTCTCCAATGATAGCCACAATGAGAGTGAAGATGCCTTTTGGTGATGGCCAGCCCCTGGGCATCGAGTCATCCTGCTTTTCAGTCTTCCTGAGCTCACATAGGTCATGAAGCAAAGACTGGCACCTCAGTGTCCCCTGTCCAGATTCCTGACACACAGAATAAATGACCATAATAAAATGGTTGCTTTATAAAGCCTCCCCTCCCAAACAAATTCAGTCAGATTTCATGTCACCAAAATACTCTTGAGAGAAGCTTTGTGATTTTTGTTTCCCTAGCAAACAGCATTCCTTTTTCCTCTGTTCATTGGGAGTGATTGACACAGCCCTCCTCCAGGGGGTTCCCTGAGGCTTGATTTTTGGTAAAGTGATGTCAGTGTTGGTGATAAACTTTTCTGTCATTCTACCTTTTGCTTGGTACCAGTCATACAAACTACTGCCATGGATCAGTGTTTAGAAAGTCTATAGTTTTCGTATACATTAAGATTGGCTTCTGACCATAAAACTGATCTTCTATGTTGGTACCAACTGCTTTCATTTAAGATTTTTGCTTCTTTCTGACCTGTTCTCTCATCCCTCTTTCTCCTCTTCCACCAGTGGCTACTTTATAGAGAAGAGAGGGCAATGTAGGAGAAAGAAGGTTTAGAGAATGAGGTATACAAACTCTGGGAAAGAAAGTATCAAGGCTACCACTTCCTCTTAGCACTGACTCTGTGTGTGCCCTGTGTGTAGATGGAGTGGTCTATGCCTGGGGCCACAATGGATACAGCCAGCTGGGGAATGGAACCACCAACCAGGGCATCGCTCCCATCCACGTCTGTACCAATCTCTTGATCAAGCAGGTGGTTGAAGTTGCTTGTGGATCACATCACTCAATGGCTCTGGCAGCTGATGGAGAGGTAAGTGTGCTGTTTTTATTCTTTTTAAAAATTGTAGTAAAATACACATAACATAAAATTTACCACCTTAGTTTCTTTTTTTGTTGGTGCTGGAGATTGAGCCCAGGGCTTTGCCCATGCTAGGCAAGGGCTCTACCACTGAGCTATATCCCCAGTACCCATCTTAACCATTTTTAAGTACAGTTCACATTATTAAATCTATTCACATTATTACTGCAGTTGTCACCGCCATCTACACCCAGACTCTTTTTTTTCTTTTTTAAATATATCTTTATTATATATATATTTTTTTTAATATTTATTGGTTGTTCAAAACATTATAAAGCTCTTGACATATCATATTTCATACATTTGATTCAAGTGGGTTATGAACTCCCATTTTTACCCCGTATACAGATTGCAGAATCACATCGGTTACACATCCACGTTTTTACATTTTGCCATACTAGTGACTGTTGTATTCTGCTATCTTTCCTATCCTCTACTATCCCCCCTCCCCTCCCATCCCCTCCCATCTTCTATCTCTACCCCTTCTACTGTAATTCATTTCTCTCCCTTGATATTTTTTCCCCTTTCCCCTCACATCCTCTTATATGTAATTTTGTATAACAATGAGGGTCACCTTCCATTTCCATGCAGTTTCCTTTCTCTCTCCCTTTCCCTCCCACCTCTCGTCCCTGTTTAATGTTAGTCTTTTTCTCATGCTCTTCCTCCCTGCTCTGTTTTTAGTTGCTCTCCTTATATCAAAGAAGACATTTGGCATTTGTTTTTTAGGGATTGGCTAGCTTCACTTAGCATAATCTGCTCTTATGCCATCCATTTCCCTGCAAATTCTATGATTTTGTCATTTTTTAGTGCTGAGTAATACTCCATTGTGTATAAATGCCACATTTTTTAAATCCATTCATCTATTGAAGGGCATCTAAGTTGGTTCCACAGTCTAGCTATTGTGAATTGTGCTGCTATGAACATCGATGTAGCAGTATCCCTATAGTACGCTCTTTTAAGGACTTCAAGGAATAGTCCGAGAAGGGCAATAGCTGGGTCAAATGGTGGTTCCATTCCCAGCTTTCCAAGGAATCTCCATACTGCTTTCCAAATTGACCACACCAATTTGCAGTCCCACCAGCAATGTACAAGTGTACCCTTTTCCCCACATCCTCGCCAGCACTTGTTGTTTGACTTCATAATGGCTGCCAATCTTACTGGAGTGAGATGGTATCTTAGGGTGGTTTTGATTTGCATTTCTCTGACTGCTAGAGATGGTGAGCATTTTTTCATGTACTTGTTGATTGATTGTATATCCTCCTCCGAGAAGTGTCTGTTCAGGTCCTTGGCCCATTTGTTGATTGGGTTATTTGTTTTCTTATTGCTTAATTTTTTGAGTTCTTTGTATACTCTGGATATTAGGGCTCTATCTGAAGTGTGAGGAGTAAAGATTTGTTCCCAGGATGTAGGCTCCCTATTTACCTCTCTTATTGTTTCTCTTGCTGAGAAAAAACTTTTTAGTTTGAGTAAGTCCCATTTGTTGATTCTTGTTTTTAACTCTTGTGCTATGGGTGTCCTATTAAGGAATTTGGAGCCCGACCCCACAATATGTAGATTGGAGCCAACTTTTTCTTCTATCTGACGCAGAGTCTCTGATTTGATATCAAGCTCCTTGATCCATTTTGAGTTAACTTTTGTGCATGGTGAGAGAAAGGGATTCAGTTTCATTTTGTTGCATATGGATTTCCAGTTTTCCCAGCACCATTTGTTGAAGATGCTATCCTTCCTCCATTGCATGCTTTTAGCCCCTTTATCTAATATAAGATAGTTGTAATTTTGTGGATTGGTTTCTGTGTCCTCTATTCTATAACATTGGTCTACCTGCCTGTTTTGGTACCAGTACCATGCTGTTTTTGTTACTATTGCTTTGTAGTACAGTTTGAAATCTGGTATCACTATACCTCCTGAATCACACTTCCTGCTTAGAATTGCTCTTGCTATTCTAGGTCTTTTATTCTTCCATATGAATTTCATGATTGCTTTCTCTATTTCTACAAGAAATGCCGTTGGGATTTTGATTGGCATTGCATTGAACCTATAGAGAACTTTTGGTAATATCGCCATTTTGATGATGTTAGTTCTGCCTGTCCATGAACAGGGTATATTTTTCCATCTTCTAAGATCTTCTTCTATTTCTCTCTTTAGGGTTCTGTAGTTTTCATTGTATAAATCTTTCACCTCTTTCGTTAGGTTGATTCCCAAGTATTTTATTTTTTTTTTTGGATATTGTGAATGGGGTGGTTATCCTCATTTCCAGTTCAGAAGATTTGTCGCTGATATACAGGAATGCCTTTGATTTATGCGGGTTGATTTTATATCCTGCCACTTTGCTGAATTCATTTATTAGCTCTAGTAGTTTCTTTGTAGACCTTTTTGTGTCTTCTAGGTATAGGATCATATCATCCGCAAATAGTGATAATTTAAGTTCTTCTTTTCCTATCTTAATGCCTTTAATTTCTTTTGTCTGTCTAATTGCTCTGGCCAGTATTTCGAGAACTATATTGAATAGAAGTGGTGAGAGAGGGCATCCCTGTCTTGTTCCAGATTTTAGAGGGAATGCCTTCAGTTTTTCTCCATTTAGAATGATGCTAGCCTGAGGCTTAGCATATATAGCTTTTACAATGTTGAGGTAAGTTCCTGTTATCCCTAGTTTATCTAGTGTTTTGAACATAAAGGGATGCTGTACTTTGTTGAATGGTTTTTCTGCGTCTATCGAGATGATCATATGGTTCTTATCTTTAAGTCTATTGATGTGGTGAATAACATTTATTGATTTCCGTATATTGAACCAGCCTTGCATCCCAGGGATGAATCCTACTTGATCATGGTGCACGATCTTTTTGATATATTTTTGTATCCGATTTGCCAGAATTTTATTGAGGATTTTTGCATCTAAATTCATTAGGGATATTGGTCTGTAGTTTTCTTTCTTTGAGGTGTCTTTATCTGGTTTGGGAATCAGGGTGATATTGGCCTCATAGAATGAATTTGGAAGTTCTCCCTCTTTTTCTATCTCCTGAAATAGATTGTGGAGTATTGGTATTAGTTCTTCTTTAAAGTTCTTGTAAAACTCTGCTGTATATCCATCCGGTCCTGGGCTTTTCTTGGTTGGTAGTCTTTTGATGGCTTCTTCTATTTCCTCATTTGATATTGGTCTATTTAGGTTGTTTATATCTTCCTGACTCAATCTGGGTAGTTCATATGTCTTAAGGAATTTATCTATGCCTTCACTATCTTCTATTTTATTAGGGTATAGGGTTTCAAAATAATTTCTAATTATCTTCTGTATTTCTGAATTGTCTGTTGTGATGTTGCCTTTTTCATCCCGTAAGCTAGTAATTTGGGTTCTCTCTCTTCTTCTCTTTGTTAGCGTGGCTAGTGGTCTATCAATCTTATTTATTTTTTCAAAGAACCAACTTTTAGTTTTTTCAATTTTTTCGATTGTTTCTTTTGTTTCGATTTCATTGATTTCACCTCTAATTTTAATTATTTCTTGCCTTCTACTGTATTTGCTGCTGATTTGTTCTTCTTTTACTAAGGCTTCGAGGTGTAGTGTGAGGTCATTTATTTGTTGGCTTTTCCTTCTTTTAAGGAATGAACTCCATGAAATGAATTTTCCTCTTAGTACTGCTTTCATAGTGTCCCAGAGATTTCGATATGTTGTGTCTGAGTTTTCATTTACCTCTAAGAATTTTTTATCTCCTCCTTTATGTCTTCTGTAACCCTTTGTTCATTTAGTAGCATATTGTTTAATCTCCATGTGATGTAGGATTTGTCCTTTCTCATTTTATTATTGATTTCCAATTTCATTCCATTATGATCAGATAAAATGCATGGTAGTATCTCAACTCCTTTGTAGTTGCTAAGATTTGCCCTGTGACATAATATATCGTCTATTTTTGAGAAGGATCCATGTGCTGCTGAGAAGAAAGTGTATCCGCTTGATGTTGGGTGGTATATTCTGTATATATCAATTAAGTCTAAATTATTAATTGTATTATTGAGCTCTATGGTTTCTTTATTCAACTTTTGTTTAGAAGATCTGTCCAGTGGTGAGAGAGGTGTGTTAAAATCTCCCATGATTATTGTGTTGTGGTCTATTTGACTGTTGAACTTGAGAAGAGTTTGTTTGATGAACGTAGCTGCACCATTGTTTGGGGCATATATATTAATGATCGTCAAGTCTTGTTGGTGTATGGTTCCCTTGAGCAGTATGTAGTGTCCTTGTTTATCCCTTTTGATTAACTTTGGCTTGAAGTCTATTTTATTTGATACAAGTATGGACACCCCTGCCTGCTTCCGTGGTCCGTATGCGTGATATGATTTTTCCCAACCTTTCACCTTCAGTCTGTATATGTCTTTTCCTATCAGATGAGTCTCCTGTAGGCAGCATATTGTTGGATCTTTTTTTTTTTAATCCATTCTACTAGCCTATGTCTTTTGATTGGTGCATTTAAGCCATTAACATTTAGGGTTACTATTGAGATATGGTTTGTATTTCCAGCCATATTTGATTATGTAAGTTGTTTAACATGATTTGTTTTTCCTCTATGCTTAGTTTTTCCTACACCCAGACTCTTTATCTTATAAAAGACACTGTATCTGATAAACATTCACTCTCCATCCTCGCTCTCCCAGCTCTTGGCTACTGCATTGTACTTTTTGTTTTTATAACTTTGACAACTCGTGGTGCCTCATAGAAGTGAAATCATACAGTAGTGTCATTTTATTGACTCGCTTATTTCATTGAGCATGGTGATTTCAAGTTGACAGAATTTTTAAAGGCTGAATAATATTCCGTTGAATATATATCATGTTTTGTTTTTTATGTTCATCTGTTGTTAGATATGTTGTTGGATATATCTGCTTTTCTATTGTGAAATTTTTCTATTTAAAAAAAGACCATATTTGTACTTGGCATAGCTTGTAGCTAAAATGATTGGGGGAATACTCTTCTCCAGCATAACCTGTGTCATATAGTCAGAGGACTCCCTTTTGGTAGAAGAAATTAATCTTGTGTGTGTGTGTGGTGCTTTGCACATACACATGGCTATACCACCGTTCTACCATTGAGCTACAGCCCCATCCCTAGAATTCAGTCTTAAGGGTTGAGTGTCATACTGTTTGCCAAGACCACAAATCAGGGGGCTGGGATTGTGGCTCAGAGGAAGAGTGCTCACCTCGAATGTGTGAGGCATTGGGTTCGATCCTCAGCCCCACATAAAAATAAAATAAAGATATTGTGTCTACCTATAACTAAAAAAAAAATAAATACTTAAAAAAAAAAAAAGACCACAAATCAGATATGTATAATGGTGTTCTGGACTTTTTTTTTTTTTTAAATGACCTTATTCCTTAAGATATGTTTTGTTTTTTGGTGTATTTGTAATGATTCTGGAGAAAATAACTTCCCCAGCCTGTAGTAGGTGTTATACCTCTTATTCATCCCTGGATCCATGCTTGTCTTAAAGTTACTGTCTTGTTCACTGTACCACACTCTAAGCACTCGTTTTTTTTTTTCCTTTTCCCTTCTCTTGTAGGTATTTGCTTGGGGCTATAACAACTGTGGCCAGGTGGGATCAGGATCTACAACAAACCAACCAACTCCTCGAAAGGTTACCAACTGTTTACATATCAAGAGGGTGGTTGGCATTGCCTGTGGTCAGACCTCTTCCATGGCTGTGCTGGACAATGGTGAGGTGAGCCTTCACTCCCTTCCTAGTCCATCCCCTTTTAGGAATTGTCATTGGGAGCAATGAGCATTGGAGGGAAGAGGGCTTTGTGTTGTCAGCTCCATTGACCTCTAACTGATCATGAGGACTGGCCAGAGGATGTTTGCTCCTCAGAGCGATTTCTTTAAATCCCAAAATTTACCTGCAAGTAAAGATTCTGGTATGGCTAAATTTTGTTTATTGCCTAATGCTTATAAGTATTTGTGCTTAAAGAATTTGGTATCACCTTTCTTTCCTAGTGAAAGTCAGCTGTGCTTTCTTTAGTCAGCTGATAAAGTCTTTGTAGAGCTACTTACTGCTTCTTGAATGTTTGATCATAAAAGGAAGCAACTTGCTAGGGCGGAATTTTTTGTCCTAATTGTTGTTGGCTACTTCAGCTACCCTCACCTTTGAGCTGATAGTTATGTCTAAGAAATTATTTTTGATTGCAGCTTCTACTTTATCTTGCCACTTATTGATTTCTCAGTGCATGAAAATTATGCAAAGATACTTCTGTAGACACAGATTTTATAGCATCATGCAGTGGGGCCATAGAGTGCTTTAGAATTTACTGAGTTCTTATCTAGTTTATTTAATTTGAGGTGGGCAGGTACCAGGGATTGAACTCGGGGGTACTCAAATACTGAGCCACATTCCCAGCCCTATTTTGTATTTTATTTAGAGACAGGGTCTCACTGAGTGCCTAGCACCTTGCTTTTGCTCAGGCTGGCTCTGAACTTGCAATCTTCTCGCCTCAGCCTCCCGAGCTGCTGGGATAACAGGCATCTCAGATATGTCCTTTGCCACTTTCACCTGGCGTTTTCCTTCTAGTCTTTTGTCACTGCCTGAGGTGTGTCCAGCCAGGCCTACCAGCTTGTCTTCTGTCTCTGTCCCTGACACACTCCCATGCCTTCTGCCTGGATTGCTTTTGCCCGTTCATCCTTCAGCTCTGCTCAGGTCTCTGCTTTCTGAAGTATTCCCCAAACGTTCTAGGGCTAAGCCCTTGCAAGCTCCTCATTATCCTGTGGTGCCTCGATTATCTCTGTTTCAGCTCTTACTGTCTACAGAAAATTTGCCTATGTCCACCTCCCATGTTAAACCATTACCAAAGACTTGGATTCCTAGTACTTTTCACAGTGTCCTGACATACATAAGTGCCTCATAATTGTTAATGATCCTCAGCTTCTTCATCTGTAAGACAGGAACCAAATGACTTCTCCAAGGCTTCTCAAATCTAGTAAGTCATGGAGTGAGAACTGATACCAAATTCCGCCATTCTTCACCCCCAAAATATCTTCTGTTTGGAGATTAGTTACAGGATCACCTAAAGTAGAACATGGGTGTTAGAGTACTGATTTGTTTAGATGGACTGGATTTAGATGGATCCAAAGCCCCATTCTCTCTTTTTTCTCTCTCTGCTCTTAGGTGTATGGCTGGGGTTACAATGGCAATGGTCAGCTGGGCTTGGGAAACAATGGTAATCAGCTGAGCCCCGTGAGAGTGGCAGCTTTGCACAGTGTGTGTGTGAACCAGGTACGTTTGGGAGCCTCTTGTCAGCTGGTGTCCATCCAACTTTCCTGTTCTGACTTGGAAAAATATCGGAGGTTTACTCCTTTTCTTTTTTTCCAGGCGGTGGGGGGGGGGGCGGTGGGTAGGGGGGAGGTTTACCCCTCCCCCCACCTGGAAATTTCCAGTTCCCTCACCTTCCCTATTTAATATTACATCTTCCCTAAATTCCCACGAGGAGGAGGCACATGGTGCTGGCATATCAAGTGACAAACTGGTGGTAAAATCCAGTACTCTAAGATTTAGGCTTTCCTAATGCTTTTTAATGTTCTAGCAAATGTCAGTCCACACCTGACGGTGAATTGGCGTTCTACAGAAGCTGGCTGTAATCTCTGAGATGCTTTCCCTGCCCTTCCTGTTGTCCTCCTAATGGTAACGATTTATGTTTACTTGCAGATTGTCTGCGGCTATGCACATACTCTAGCACTAACAGATGAGGGCTTGCTCTATGCCTGGGGAGCTAACACGTATGGGCAGCTGGGAACTGGCAATAAAAATAACCTGTTAAGCCCAGCACACATCATGGTGGAAAAAGAAAGGTAACTTGGCTGAGCTGTGTCTTGGGACTGTGTGTGTGTGTGTGTGTTTGTGGTCTTGGTACTGTGAGAGGCAGAGCTGTGGTGTTTGGCTTTATGACTCTTCCATTTTATTAACATTCTCATTTGGAATAAAATGGTTTTGAGTTCCAGCCAGAATGAACATGGAGTTAGTATGATTCTCATGCAGCTTTCTGAAATAACCACCTGTGATTAATATGAATGCATCTTGGCATAATTCTGACAGATTTGGTGTTACCCCTTAAGTGGGGAAGTAAAATGGGATCTGTGATTATGTTGAAATTCAAATTGTACAAACTTTCCCTGTGTGCACTTATAAATAAAGAAAATCTCTTAAAAAGACATTATCTATTTAAATATTAATTTGAGTTAATGTGTCTTACTGGAATAGATGCTTAGTGAACCAGGTTGTGAGGTCTCATCCACTCATTCCGGAGTGTTGACTTGTGGTTCTGGGACCCTGCCTAGGAAGTGTGTTGTGAAATGCAGGGCGAAGCCTTAGTCCCTTCGGATGGGAATGTTCAGAGTCCATGACCCTTTGCCCAGAGTTTATGAGCCTGATGAGTGTTCTGAGCTCTGGTAGAAGTGGGAGAGAAAGCCATAAGGAAATGGTTTATTGAAGATGTTTGTTTTTACTACACTTAAATTCCCCAGAATAGTCAGGACATTTTTCAGTGTCTACTTTCCTTCCTTTTTCTTCGGTTTCTAATCTGCTTTTCTAAGTTTTCCTTAACCGTACATATTATTTATCCTAACTCGGGATCCTAGTTTATCCGAAGCCATCAGGAAAGGAGAGACACAGGGCTCTTTTGGTTTTGTCGATGTGATATGGCTGCTCGCATTTCTGGGTCTTGGGCTGTTTTTTGAGGTGTTCCAAGCATAAACTTTTAAATTTTGTGTGTCGGGTGTGCTGAGGCCTTCTGTGGTAAGGAAGTGACATGTATTATTCTTAAACTTTTCAGAGTAGTGGAGATTGCAGCCTGTCACTCCACCCACACATCTGCCGCCAAGACCCAGGGAGGGCACGTGTACATGTGGGGCCAGTGCCGGGGCCAGTCAGTGATCCTGCCTCACCTCACCCACTTCTCCTGCACCGACGACGTGTTTGCGTGCTTTGCCACTCCTGCTGTTTCTTGGCGCCTTCTGTCTGTAGGTAAGAAGGCTCAGGGCTCCTTCCACCAAGGAAGAATGGTACTGTCCACTGACCACATAGCAGTTCCTGCATGTGTGCTAGTTGTGGGCTCTTTTAGGTTCTAGAATGTTTTATTTTGCATTTACTTTAATGTTTTTCCCCAGTGATAACCACATTTAAGGATGTCATTAAATATTCCCATAGATTCTTTTTTCCCTCCCTAAGTGCTTCCTTTTAATTGAGATCAAATTTACATAACATAAACTGGACACGGTGGCACATACCTGTAATCCCGGCAGCTCTGGACTGAGGTGAGAAGATGGGGAGTTCAAGGCCATCCTGGGAAATATAGCAAGATTGTCTGAAAGAAAGAAAGGAAAAAAACAAAACAAAACAAAAAACAAACCAAAAATCTTACATAACATAAAGTTAACCATTTTTTAAAGTATACAATCCAGTTGAATTTAGTATATTCATAGTGTATATTTATCATTTCCATCAAGTTCTGAAATGTTTTTATCATTCCAAAAGAAAATCTTGCACTCAATGAGCACCACTCTCACCTCACCCCCATTGTCATGAGGGCAAGAGCACATTTAGGACAAATTAAACTGCAGCTCAACTTAATGTGAAATAAACTGAACATTTCCTTTAAATTCATTTTGTCAATGTCTTTAGTGCTCTCTCTCTCTCCCTTCCTCCCTCTCTCTCTCTCTCCCTCCCTCTCTCCCTCCCTCCCTCTCTCCCTCCCTCCCTGCCTCTCTCTCTCCCTCCCTCCCTGCCTCTCTCCCTCCCTCCCTCCCTCTCTCTCTCCCCCTCCCTCCCTCCCTCTCTCTCTCTCCCTCCTTCTCTCTCCTCTCTCTCCCTCCCTCCCTCTCTCTCCTCTCTCTGTGTGTGTGTGTGTGTGTGTGTGTGTATCTCGACACATGATTAGAAAAAATTAGTTTGCTGAATGGGACTGTTTGGCTCTTATCATACACAGGTAGCATGCGTAGCCTAAGCGCAGCTGTATAACATGTCCTGTGATTTCTATACACTGCTCACTGGACCTGTTTATAAAAGGCTTCCTCTGGTTCTTGCATCTTAAGATGGCCTAGACATCCTTTTCAGAACAGTGTTGTGACATTTTCAGTGTTAGATTTGGAAAAAATGTGGTTGCTGATTATTTCAGTCCTAGATGACTTCTTTCCCTTCCAGCCACTAAGTCAGAAGTGTTTTTTTCCTTCTAGGTTTCGATCTCCTGAGTGTTAGGAAGAAGGTCAGATGGTGAATTCACATCTCTGGGGAATAATTCTTCTCTGAAAGGTGCTATACTTGTCACTGGAAACAAAGAAGGGGTAGAGTCATTTCCACTCTGTGACAGATGCAGAGGCGGCAGCACTCACTAGAGCTTCTGCTTAGGATGGTGACGTAGCCATCTCCACCTCTCCACTCTGCCCATCATAGTCATTTCCTGTCTTTGGTCCTATAGTGATCCAGGCTCAGGATCAGGGAAAGACTGGCTTTTGAGAAAGTTTCCACTTTTCGTCCTCAGCCAGGAGGGCTCTGCATTGTGGGGTTGAGGCAGAGCTGCAGGTCAATGTTAGAGGGCTAGGGCAAACCATATTTCCTTCCTCATTTATGAAGTTAAGCCTGGGTTTTAGCTGAGCTCTTTGGTTAAGCCACTGTTCTCAGCTTGTGGGCAGTTGAAACCTTTCTCCAGTGTCCATAGCAGCTTTTTTCAATGCTCGGTGAGGACCTCTGGAGTTTATTTCTGTTGTCTGCCTTCTTTCTTTTTTCCTTCCTTTGTACATGTGAAGAACGTGTTTCATGAGTTCACTCAGGAGCCTTACTTTCCTTCAGGATAGTGCAGTTCTGCTTATTTGGCCTCATCACAGCAGTTCTTGTTGAGTGATGTCGCTTGCTCTTGTAAAACTGCACCCGTGTTACTAAGTGCATCTGCTTAGTTTCTAGGTTGTGAGGATTGCTTATACATTGATTTTTAGGGTTAAGAGGAATGCTTAGATTTTAGATGATTAGGAAAAGCCATGTCTCTGCTTAAGAACCTAACTGCTTAGCATGACCACTTGGTAAATTTGTTTCAGGCCTCCTTGATTTGAATATTGCCACTTCAAAGAAGAGCAGAGATGTTCTTAGTCTTTCACTCAAAGAAAATTGACATATTCTTAGTCCTAGAAAAGAACCTCCTCAATTGTGAGGGAGTTACTATAGCCTTTTGAACCCTGTAACTGGATCTTTTTTTACTCCCATTTCTCATGACTAAGCATGTAAGACTGGTATTTGGCTTATCCAAATACTTATTGTTATGGTAGTTTGTAGATGTAGGACACTTATTTTAATATTGTGAAATAGATTTGTCAAATAACTCTCTTGAACAAAAATTGAATGGATTTAGCCACCATGCTGCTGCTGCTGCTGATCTTTTGGAAGTCTTTCAGATCTTAACTCTGTCTCCTGAGCTTTCTGTATTAATAGTGTGTTTGTTGCCTTCAGAGCATGAAGACTTTTTAACAGTTGCAGAGTCACTGAAGAAAGAATTTGATAGTCCAGAAACTGCTGATCTCAAGTTTCGAATTGATGGAAAATATATTCATGTCCATAAAGCTGTTTTGAAAATCAGGTATTTTTCAATGAACTTAGAGACATCAATAACTTTGTTTTCTTTTTGCATTTTCATTTATTATTCCACAAAACGGATACTACAAGGAAGTAGTCTTGGCAATAGAAAGAAATGTCACAGCTGAATATTTTTGCAGATGCTTATCAAATCCATTTATTATCAAAAAGTTTCATGTATGCTCCTACAACTTATAGGAAAAGTGTATTGGGGGAGTGTTAAGTATTTGTCTTTTTTTTTTTTTTTTTTAAGGATCTTGGGCTGGGGATGTAGTTCAGTGGGATAGAGTGCTTATATAGCATGCACAAGGCCCTAGGCTTGATCCCCAGTGCCACAAAACAACAACAAAGTCTTGAGTATTTGTTTACATTGGAAAATTTGTTTACACATTACATATTTGCTATTAAAAGTTCATTTTTCCCAGTTAGAAAACTCCCATAGTTAGGAGAAAAGTTAAAGAAAAAGTTCTTTAGATGTAGTAAAGGGCAGGAGTTCCTTGTATAAATATGAGGGAACTATGCATTTATTAACATCTGGGCTATTGCTTCTGACGCTACCATTACAGAGAAAAGGTATGTAAAATCAGAACACTAACAGGCTATTTACACATCTTTTTGGAAATTTAGTTAAAAACCTATTTGCAAAGTAATGCACTTTAGGGGAATTGAGAAGCTATATACCATTCATTACTAAGGCCAACATAGCTGAACCATGGTATTGGCTGAAAAGATGAACTGGACTTTTGTCTCTGCCAGTGACCCCCGTGTCCTTTCATTGCAGTTTTCTGACCTGTACATTACACCCACTTAGACAACTCTTTCTTTTTAACTTTTCAGATGGAGTAATTATGTAACTGAGCCATTTTTTTTAAGTATTTTGAATGGGTTTTGAAAGTATTGTTTGCCCTTTGTACCATATCACTTTAAATGATTTACAAAAAATGAAAGCATGTTATACTGTAAGAAAATCCAGTATCAAGAAATCAGTTACTGGGGCTGGGGATGTGGCTCAAGCGGTAGCGCGCTCACCTGGCATGCGTGCGGCCCGGGTTCCATCCTGAGCACCACATACAAAGATGTTGTGTCCGCCGAAAACTAAAAAATATTTAAAAATTCTCTCTCTCTCTCTCTCTCTCTCTCTCTCTCTCTCTCTGTCTCTCTTTAAAAAAAAAAAAAAAAGAAAGAAAAAGAAAGCAGTTACTCATGCAGGTGGATCTGTAAATACAAATCAAAAAGACCTGCTTGGGTTTTCTTGAAATATGTGACTGTGCTAGTGAATGTGTTTTATAGATACATTTATGGCAGGCCTGGGAGGGAAGGAAAGAGAGTGAGCAGGCCACTCAGAGAAACAAATAGAGAGTGATGGTTGTTTGGAGAGAAGTCGGAAAGGAAAAAAAAACCAACTATCCTGTCAGATAATGGATCAGTAAGCAGCTTAATACAAATCAGTTAACATTTAAACTCCTTTTAAGAGTCAATTAATTACATAAAAAATTAATCATTTCAGTGTTGTTAATATGTAGCCAAAAGTTTTGAACTCTCATTTCTGAATTATTTATTTATTTATTTTCATTATTTAAAATGCACTTCTGGAGGGGGGATAGTAGAGGATAGGAAAGGCAGCAGAACACAACAGACACTAGTATGGCAATATGTAAATCAATGGATGTGTAACTGATGTGATTCTGCAATCTGTATATGGGGTAAAAATGGGAGCTCATAACCCACTTGAATCAAAGTGTGAAATATGATATATCAAGAACTATGTAATGTTTTGAACAGCCAACAATAAAAAATTAAAAAAAAAAATAAAATAAAAAAAAAATAAAATGCACTTCTGTATACTCTGTTTTTTAAAAATAGCAAATGAGCCAAAAAACTTGATCAGAAAGGGGTTGTTAGGTTGAAACAGTAGTGCTCTACTACCAGTTTGTCTGACTTCATCACCTTCCTCAGGTAATTTTTGCTAATGTGTTTTAGGTGTGAGCACTTTCGATCCATGTTCCACTCATACTGGAATGAGGACATGAAGGAGGTGATAGAAATAGACCAGTTTTCTTACCCCGTGTATCGTGCCTTTCTCCAGTACCTCTACACAGACACGGTGGATCTGCCGCCCGAAGACGCCATAGGTACCTTAGCCCGTGTGGTCAGGAACATGTCTCTTCATGCCTTAGACTAGTGAAATATAAAAAGTTCCAGGTGTATGGGCTTTTATGTCATTATTAAAAGAAGTTTGAAGTAAATGTTTTTAAAAACAGTTCTGGATAGTTATCATAGTTAATAATTATGGACAGTTTATAACTGGACTTATATAAAGTATAAGTTACTAATTAACTTTGCATTTTGGAAAAAAATAAGGGAGATTCCATTTCCCCTCTTCCTTTGTACTATAGAAGAAAATGTAAAATGAGTATAGGAGAGGTATGTTTAGAGGTGGGAGAGTTTGGGAGTAAGACAATTTACATACTCAAATTCAGAATATTTGCTAAGAGGGCTGGGGCTGTGGCTCAGTGGTAGAGCATAGGTGAGGCACTGGGTTCGATCCTCAGCACCACATTAAAAAACAACTAAAAAAATAAAGATTAAATTCTTAAAAAGAAAAAGAATATTTGCTAAGAAACTTGTGACTTACCCACATAACTGTTTACTAAAATGTTTAAATGCATATGTTTATAAATTAGGGAAATTTATTATAAACTAGATTAAACCTCTTATACTTTTTACTTCTAGGTCTTTTGGATTTGGCAACATCTTACTGTGAAAACAGACTGAAAAAACTTTGCCAGCACATTATCAAGCGAGGAATCACTGTGGAGAATGCCTTTACACTATTCTCTGCTGCAGTCAGATATGATGCAGAGGTAACAAAACAGTGAACAGCAAACCAGAATCACCTGTAGCTCCCTGTGCTCCTTTACCCCCCTTCTCTCACGTGGCCCAAGGAACAAATGAGTAACTTCGCCTGTTTAGGGATTCCGTTAACCAACTGATCCAAATGAAATCTGGTCTTTCTCCTTTATTTTCTGTTCATTGTTTCAAAATTGGTTGTTCCTCTACTTTCATTCTTAACTAAGATCAGAACCTAACTGACTGAGGTCCCAGCAGCTATGCAGCAGGTTGGAACATAAAGTGCTGCACCCAACTGGACTGACAGGCAGCGAGCTTTAGCTTCTAGTCTTTCTCAGTGTCCACGTGTCTGTCTGTCAAGACCCACAGCTGTCTCCCCAACTCTACCCTTTCAGAAGCCCAGGATGCCATATAATTTTTATCTATGTGTGCTCCAGAATTCTGTCATTGTCTGATTATTACTCACAAGTATTCATGTGTTAAGAACTTGCTGTGGACTCCTTTCTGTTTGTATTTGCACTGGATTGAGTTCCTAATCTGGGATTCTTAGATCTCTACAGTCTGAATTACACTTGATCTTAGCCAAAAGGCCGAGAAGCGATTACAGTCTGAATTAGTGGGCTTTGGTGAGTCTTAAATTTTGTGTATATAAATGTGCATTTTCTTGAGATTGAGAAGCAGAGCATCAGATTGTAAGCTCTTCATGAGCAGGAGCTGTACCTTACTGTATTGCCTGGCATGTATTAGCCATTGGATGGTAAATGTTTGTTGAACCCCAGGAAACAGTATCTCCTAAAGGATGCAGTAAGAAGAAGGTTGGTTTTACAAATTTATAGAAAATAAAAGGTAGAGAGGATATTGGGTATGGTGACTCATGCCTTTTGGCTCAGTGACTCGGGAGACCGAAGCAAAAGTATCTCAAGTTTGAGGCTAGTATCAGTAACTTAGTGAAGTACTGTTTCAAAAATAAAAGGTCTGGGGATGTAGATCAGTGGTAAAACACCCCTGGGCTCCTCCCTAGTACCCCCCCCCCCAACAACCTCCCCAAAACAGGAGGTAGAGGGATCTGAGATGTCTAGCTAAGGTTGGTGTGTTAAAATGACACAATTAGCCTATTTTTATAGGTATTTTATCATTTTACAAGGCGGAATACCTGTAATGGAATTTATCGAAGATCCATGCTGTGGTCTTTGAGGTAATGGAGGACAAACTTCATAATCTATCACTTAGGGATTGAAGTTGACTATTACGTCTTACATTTTCAAAATGTATCCTATTTTTGTTTGGGGTTATGTTTTGATTGTAAATATTTGATAAGGGCAAACGTAGCTGACTTTGCAGCCTGACAGTAGTAGATGGAAGACTAATCAGGATAAACTGTTTCTAGTAGAAAATGGAGGTAGCAGTTTTCTTCCCTACCTTCCTGTGACACCTTGAACCTCTGTATTAGAAATTCTGTTTCTTTAGATTCCTTTTCCATCCCATGATATAATTTTAAATTGGATCAATGCTTTTTCCTCTCCATTTGGCAATTAATTCCAGAATCTCCCCTGTGTGTGCCCACATTCCTCTTTGTTCAAAAGTTCCATACCCTGTAGTAGGACCTTGCTGTCTCACGCTGATCAGATCAACCTGGATGGAGACAAACATCTTAGAAATTTCCTCCCTTCAGTTAAAATCTACCCCAGAAGGTTTATAGGAAAAGCCTAACGCCACTTCTACTCATAGCAGCCGACTGTTTCCTTTACTAATTTTCATTTTTCTTATGTTAACTATAACACATTTTGAAAACTGTTCCTTTAGGGAGACTGCAAATAATACGTGATTCCCTGGAGCCTGTTGCAGTGTGGGCATACTGCCAGCACTCAAAGTACACGTTAAATGATTGAATTATATTTGAAACAGCTCACTGTGAAGAAGTACTTTAAAAAATATTTGAAATCCCATAAGTGTTACATATTCAATGTAAAAAAGAAAAATTAGAGAATTGAGAAAAGATAAGAGAGAAATGATTACTTCTTTCTATGATATATTTTTAAGCTTTTGATATGAGTATCATTAATTATAATTAATTGGTTAATGTGCCTTTACTTTTTATTTCCTTAATACTATAGAATATAATAAGTCAATAACTATAGAGTACAAGAAAATCACACTTTATATATAGGTGTGTGTATGTGTGTGTGTGTATATATATATATACACATGCACACACATATATTCATATATGTTTATATATATAAAATGTTGATTGAAAGCTGCTAATGAGTCAGATTGGATATTAACTTCAAGAACTAATTTTGACAATGCTAGAAAGATGGAGGCTACCTGCTTCTCACATTTCTTGTTTTCTATAAAAAGTGATTGTGACTCTTCCATGTCCCCTTTGACAGGATAATTTTGAAGGAAATGTACACAAAAATGTGTGGACTCAGTAGTTATAAGGATTTTTAAAAAATCAAGCTGGAGCCCTTGCATTATGAATGCATCATCAAACTTTCTCTGAGTTTTATGAAGGACTTGAGGAATGATTGTTTAAGTATCCCCTAATACAGACCCAAATAAATATTGACATCAAGGGAAAAAATGGGAATAAAATATTAAGATAGTTCAGTACCATATTATAAAAATCTTGAAATGCTTAGTATTTATACTGATTCTTTTTAGGAAAACCTACAGTGTAGTTGAACGTGATGAGAAGTAGTTGGCAAGTATTATTTACCAGAGCAGAGAACTCTCCAAAAAACCTTACTTGCTGAGCAACTTCTGTCTACAATTTTGTATGGGTGGGAAGCAATAAGTATGGGTACAGGACTCTGTGACGGTGGTTTTGGATCTGAGCGTTGGAAAGCTTAATACCAAAGCTAGATGGTTAGCATTATTTCTTCTCTTAGAGGGCTAAATTAAGTTTTTTCAGATCTATAGGTCATGAAATTTTTTTGTGTGTGTGTGTCACAGGAGAAAAGGACCTTTATTTTTCTCACGTGATAGGACATTTATATACATTCCTCAAAATAAAACCTTTTATACTTGAAATGATATAAAGTGAACTATAGAATTATGGTTTGTGGGTTTTGTTTTGCAATCAGCAACAGCTTTGGACAGAGTTAGGAGTGGTGGGTGATCCTGCTCCCTGCCCCCAATCTGGAGTATATCTGAAGGTGGCTATGACACGAGATATCCTGTCTTCACTCAGTCCAAGTCGGTCTTCTGCACAACTATTAGTATTTGATTATTTTAGCTTTGGAATTTTAATGCTAGGTAAGTACTCTAAAAGTCTTCATTAGAATTTTTTAAATTGCGAATATTAAGATCATCAGTTCTCTGTTACTGAAGAAAATATGTGGAGAGAAAATACTTTTTTTCAGAGTGCATATAATGGAAATAATTTAAAACATTTAAAGATATGGAATGAAGCCGGGTGAGGTGGTGCACACCTGTAATCTCAGCATCTTGGGAGGTTGAGGCAGGAGGATCCCGAGTTCAAAGCCAGCCTCAGTATAAAGTGAGGTGCTGAGCAACTCAGTGAGACCCTGTTTCTAAATAAAATATACAGTAGGCTGGGGATGTGCCTCAGTGGTTGAGTGCTCCTGGGTTTAATCCTTGGTACCAAAAAAAAAAAAAAATGAAATGAATATATAATTAGAGTTTTTGATTTATTGTAATTGCTAATTACAATAAATCTGATACTTTTTTTTATTTGTAGATGGACACAATACCTTTATTTTGTTTGTTTTTATGTGGTGCTGAGGATTGAACCCAGTGCCTTGCACATGCTAAGCAAGTGCCTTACCACCGAGATATGGCCTCAGCCCTGATACTTTTTTTGATTTGCTTTAAAACTACTTTATGATAATTCACCACAGAATGTCACAAGATTTAATTTCTGATACCAGGAATATTATATGACACCTCTCCATTTTACATTCTTTCCACTTCCCTACTCCATTTCCTTTTATGATGAATTTTTATCATCTACTGGCTAAATAATCCATGATCTATTTTTATTCTCTCTTGAATTTTTAAAAACTCTTTTGGTTAAATGATTCTTTGTTGGGATTGCTTCATCTAACAGCCCACCAGTCCTGTTATAGTTGTGTTATTACTTGGCAAAGAGTTATACTTTCTTGTTTAGTTGCAGAATAAGATGAACAGATCATGCAGGTTTTTATGATATTGAAGTGTGGTCTTGCCAAGCATGATGGCACATGCTTATAATCCCAGTAGCTTGGGAGGTTGAGGGGTTTGCAAGTTCAAAATCAGCCTCAGCAACTTAGCAAGGCCCCTCCCTAAGCAACTTCACAGGACCCTGTCTTAAAATAAAGGGCTGGTGATATGGCTCAGTGGTTAAGTGCCCCGGGTTCACTCCCTGGTAACACCCCTTCACTCCCCAATAAAAAAGTTGTGGTCTCATCAGGATGTTTATCTAAGTGACCTCTCAAAGGTTAACTGACTCAGGCCTTGGTTGGTAAGTTAGTGTGGTAACTATGCCACTCTCTGAGGCAAATGAGCTTGCAAGCTCAGATCTCTTATCTCCTAATGTATTCATATGTGTGCCTTAGCCAAAGTTCAGTTATTTTATTAAATTAGATTTATATTGTTTTCATTATTCTGTAATTTGACTTTTAATATTTGAAACTGCTAAACATTTATTAATATCAAGATATATCACTAGTTCAAACTAATTGGTGGGGAAGGGAAGGCATTTTTTTTGGGTATTGGGGATTGAACTCAGGGGCACTCGACCACTGAGCCACATCCCCAGCCCTTTTTTGTATTTAGAGACAGGCCTCTTCTTGTTTTTATTTTTGTTGTATGTGTCCAGGATTTAGAAGAATTCTTGCTTAGCGCCTTGTCATTGCTGAGGCTGGCTTTGAACTCTTGATCCTCCTGCCTCAGCCTGCTGAGTCGCTGGAATTACAGGTGCGTGCCACTGCGCCCGGCAGGGAAGGCAGTTTGATAGAAGCGTTTTCATAAATGTATGAAGTGAATTATAATTAGCACCATTTATATACCTGTAATGTAGTATATTAAAAAAAGTCCTTATGTTCAAGGCAGCTTTTGCACTATTAAAAAGTTACCTCACTTCTCATGTATTCTGAAAAGATCTTGAATTCCAAGTAGTAGACTTACAAGTAATAAGGTATGGTGCCAGAATTTAGTGTATTTTCTTTTCCTGTGAATTTGAAGTTATACTATTAAAGTATAACATTTAAAGATTTTTATCTGATATATGGTTTGAAGAACTTTCTGTGCTCATGACTGGCTACTTCTTCCCAAGCTATGTGTAAATTAGTTCACTACTTTTGATTACTAAATAAGATAGATTAAAATGTGACTTTTATGTTCTCGTGGAAAATAATTTAGCCTGTTTTTTAATCACTGGGTTGTAATGCTGAGAGCAATGCTTATCCTTGAATAATCATCTGAGAAGGAATATTTTTGTTGTTTTGCATTTTAGTTTTTTTAAATTTTTTTTTAGTTGTAGATGGACACCTTAACTTTCTTTATTTTTATGTGTTGCTGAGGATTGAACCCAATGCATCAAACATGCAAGGTTAGCACTCTACCACTGAGCTACAACCCCAGCCCGCATTTTAGTTTATTATAATACAAATTCAGTTGTAGTTCACTGAGAGTCTCTAAGAGACACAGATCCAAAGCCAGGCATCATGGTGCATGTCTGTAATTCCAGCAACTTGGGAGACTGAGGCAGGAGGATCACGAGTTCAAGGCTAACCTGGACAACTTAGCAAGACCTTGTCTCAAAAAATTAAAAAGGTCTAAGGATGTGCAAAAAAAAAAAAGGCTCCAGAGATTGTACTGTCAAGTACGCTTTTTTTCTGGGGGGTGGGGTAGTACTAGGGATTGAACTCAGGGAGCACTCAACCACTGAGCCACGTCCCCAGCCCTGGCATCTCACTGATTTGCTTAGTGCCTCGCTTTTCCTGAAGTCCCCAGCCCTTTTGTATTTTGTTTAGAGACAGGTTTTCACTGAGTTGCCTAGGGCCTTGCTAAGTTGCTAAGGCAGGCTTTGAACTTGTGGTCCTCCTGGCTCACATCCCATAACCGCTGGGATTACAGGTGTGTACTACCACGCCCAGTTCAAATATACTTTGAATTATCTGGAAAATAAACTTAGGCAGCCAGCTGGCTAATAACATATTTGCTGTGGTTTATGTTTTAATTCTGAGTTTAGGGCGTTTTTTGGTCAGGGACAGAGGACTCTTAACATAGGAAATAGTTGTTAGCAGAGGTCTACACTGAGAGCAAAAAGAGATCCTTGTTTGTGTGGGACCTTTCCCTCTAAAATTCCCTCCTAATGGTAGCTGGAAATATAAAGTCCAGATCCTGCAGTTCAAATGCCAAGTTCCTGGTTTGATTGAATTTGAGTTATTGACCTTCAGTGTACAACTAACTAGGGGCCAAGTTATAAAAATTAAGCTGTTCTGGGGGCTGGGGTTGTGGCTCACTTGTAGAGCACTCACCTAGCATGGGTGAGGGACTGAGTTCGATCTTTAGCACCACAAAAAGATAAATATATAAAGGTATTGTGTCTATCTGAAACATTAAAAAAAAAAAAAGCTGTTTCTGCTAGAGGTTTTAGTGTGATTTGCTTTATTATGTATATCTAGTTTCTTATATCCATTCCAGGTGCCTAATTTAGTAAGTTTTTGTTCCAACATTTGAAGGAATAAACAATATTAAGAGTTTTGTGGGGTGTGAAAGGATA
Organism: Marmota flaviventris; assembly: GCF_047511675.1. Classification (NCBI taxonomy): domain Eukaryota; kingdom Metazoa; phylum Chordata; class Mammalia; order Rodentia; family Sciuridae; genus Marmota; species Marmota flaviventris. The sequence goes on along the minus strand of NC_092501.1, from coordinate 129,367,253 downwards.
CGTAAGCGTAGACAGAAATCAAGGTTTTAATCGTTCTGGTTTCCCACTTGTATATATTACTTTTTTTCTGAATGTTGGTAGGCGGGTGACTTCCCAGGTATCTGCCTAAAAAATCCAATTTATTTAAATATATTTCTCTGGTGTTGACTTCCTGGTAAGTATGTGGTGTGGAAATTACATTTCTTTGTGGCTTTAAAAATGAAGTGATTTTTATTAGAGTGCAAAAGTCAATTTGAAGTTTTGGAGATTTTTAATATATTACTTTAGGTTAACCATAAATCTTTATCTATTTTCTCTTTCTTAAAATAGTCTCCTTAAACTAACCTCACATCTTAATTCTTTTCTCTGATTTCTTACATAACAAAACATGAACTAAGGTGGTTTTTGGCTTTGTACTACACTGTCTTGAGTGTAACTGGACTATGGTAACCAGGGAAGACTGCTGCTCTCCCCCACCCCAGTGTGTGGGTGGGTGAGTGGGTGACAGATCCACACTGGAGTCTGGGGAATCATCAAGGGATCTGGCCTCTCCATCAGTGTTTTGGGGGAGGGTGAGCAAGCTGGGATGAGGGGTTTGTACAGAAGAAATTAAAGTTAATAAACAAAGGCCTCTTCTTGTTTTTATTTTTGTTGTATGTGTCCAGGATTTAGAAGAATTCTGCTTTAAGTTTTGCATCAATCATTTGACAGAAGTTACACAGACGGCAGCATTTTGGCAAATGGATGGTCCTCTGCTAAAGGAGTTCATTGCTAAAGCCAGTAAATGTGGAGCCTTTAAGAACTGAAGCCCAAGGCTGCTGGGGTTTGTGTGAGTGCTTTGGGGGCACTGTTGGTGATGTCTCCAGCTTGTGCTCTACGGGTGATGTGATTCTGCAGGTAAAACCCACCAGGTTGTTTTTATCACATCGGAAACAGTTCTCTGTAGGAATATATGAAGGATATTTGGCTTTTCCTGAGCCCATTTTAAACAACTTGTTTCCAGATATGTATATTTTAAATGTGACCTTTCTTATATTGGAGCTAGAACATTGTGAAAGGATGAAAGTTTAGCTTAAAGGAACTTTGAAAAAGGAAGTTGTTGAGAACTCTCTTGGTTCATATAGTACAACCCCTTAATATCAGGAGCTGTGATTGTGAAAAGAACACAGAGGCTCATCAGGAATTAACAGTGCTGACTAGCAGGGCAGGGGGCCGGGTAGGCGAAGTGCTGCTGTTAGTTGCCGGTCAGCACCTTACTGTAAAGGACGGTTAGAATTGTGTGAAAGTATGGTTTGTGTGTATTCACTATTGATGGCTTTTTAAACTTTAAGATATAACAAAAGAATATTCCATTTAACTTATTTAACGTTGAGTTAAATCTACTGAAGTAATTGAGTAAACTTCTAGGTTAACCAGGAGCAGTAATATAGAATTATCCATGAAAAATTAATGATGAAAGAATCTTTGTTTGGATAAAGGTGAATGTTTTATTAATTAGAGTCTCTACTACTTATCTCATGGTGTGTCACTATAGTAAGGATTAATTTGAAAAATGGGATTTAAATCACCCCTTCACCTTTTCCCCTATAAATGCTCACTCATAAGAAAAAAAATGACACATATTAATATACTCTTGCCTTCCTGCTAGAGCTGCTAAATCATCAGATCTGCTATTATGACTTGAAGAAGTGGTCTTAAAACCACCTTTCTTATAAGGAGTACTGGAATTTGCTTCATTTATTTTATCTAGGCCAAATTCCGTCAAACACTGGCTTATTTGAAACTTCACCGTTTTTCAATTTGGGATTTTCCTCTTTTAATTGTGTTAGCTAATACTATTTAGCAGAATTGAATTTAAAGGGATCCCAAGATCATATTTTTTCAACAAAGATCCTATACACAAGTTAGAATTATTATCTTTTGGTCTGGTTATGAAATGTGACTCTGGGATATAACAGTGTTCACTTTTATCACATGTTCATTGAGCTTGCTTTAAGAACAAAACTTTGTTTAGCTCTCTGGTCCATGGACTCTTGTCCATTCGTGTGAATTCTCTTAGTTTCCTGCTTAGAGAAGACACTGTGAACTTAGCGCCTGAATTTGTTTTCAGAGCTACATTCGTAAGAGAGAAAATATGTTGCAGCTACTATTTTAGCACTGTTCTTAAATATGTGTATTAGGGTGAGTGGAGAGTGAAGCTCCAAAGACAATTTTTGATAGGCAAAATAAGTACAAACCTTAGAAGTCCCATCCCTTTTTTCTGGATCATATCACAAGTGACTGAAGCCCAGTAAATTAGTTAAAATTAGTTCTGCACCATGATAGAATTTTTCTTGCTATATTGATGAATGCACATTAATTTGGCTCTAATGGGTAGTATTTCTAACAGTTACTATTCTGTAGGATTATGGTTTGAACTAAATAAGAACTTCAGTATGTTTACTATTGCTTACTTGAAAAAAATTTCTTCAAAAAGCACAAGATGAAGTGGTAGATCCATATCCATAGATAGTTCATTCATTCAGCAAATATTTACGAAATTCCTAATACAGGTGAAGAACCACTTCTCAGATTACTAATTTGTATGAGTGTGTATGGTAGTGAAGAGAACATGTCCTTCAAAAAGTACTTGAGTATTTTTTTTAAATATACTCTTATTTTTCTACTACTTGGTTTTATTGTTAATTATAGCGGGAGATGGAAACTGTTCTTTAAATTGATTTTTATTTCATTTGATGTAATAATGGAAGCCAAAGTGTTCACATTTCTTAAAATATCCCTACTGTACTCTTGGACTTCTTACTGGAACAATGTTTGATACTCTAGTATACAAGTGGTATTTATGTAATGTTTAAAATGATATTAATAAAGTACTCTGATAAGGCAGGCATCTCTTAGAGTTGTTTTTCCCCATTTAGAAGTCTGCAGTATGCAGCCTGGAGTAGGAAATTTTGATATGTGGGACATCATGGATTAACTTGGCTAACTGAAACAAGCCAGTCACAAAAAGATAAATCCTGTGTGATCGTATTCATAAGGTTCATACCTGGAATAGTCAGGTTCAGAGGAAGAAAGTGGAAGGGTAGTTGTCAGGAGCTGGGGAAAGGAGAATGAGTTGTTTGAGTACAGTTTTAGTTTTACAAGATGAGTTTTTTTTTGATGAATGGTGGTTGACAGTTGTACAATATGAATTTATTTAATGTTACTGTATATTTAAAAATGGTTGAGATGGTAAATTTTCTTTTACAAATATTTTATCACAGTTTTAAAAAATCAGTAGTAAAATTCTTAGCTGGTAGAAGGCTAGAAATAAGAACTGTGAACATGTTCATTGCTTGATTCTCGTATCCACACAGAAATGCTAGAAACTTTATTCCTGTTGAAAGATAGTACAATTGAACTGTCATGTCTGAATCCTCTTGGGATGCTCATAAATGAAAGAATACCTCTTGCCAGGAGCACATAAATTTTTAGGGGAGGGGAGATAAGGTTAGGAATTAATGGCACAATAAGATATGAATATTTTTTCATAAGAAAAAAAAACCAAATAGGGTTGATATGACAAGCAGTTGTTCTGAACAAGGATGGTCTGTGCAGAAGAGGGGAAAATGGTGCTTTTAGCTCATTTCTAAAACAGGCATAAGTGGCGTGAGCAAATGCTTAAGAGGTTGGGGGCTAATGAACCTTCTAGAACTTACCATAAGCAAGTTTATTTGGTTAAAATGGAGATAATAAGCCAGTGACTATTAGTCAATAATTATCACCCAAATGCCAGGCACGGTGCCCTGTGCTTCATACCTTTTCTTATTTAGTGGTCACGTTTTGTCTCATGAAGTGAAATTAGGCTCAGATCTATTCAGTGATTTGATTACGGTATTTTAGTAATGACAGGGTGGAAGCACCCTCAGGTCTGTTTTAGCAGTTGCTGACTTTATGACCCCCAAATATAGGATGCTCCATTGTGCCAAATGACCTACTGTGAGTGACAGATTAAATTTGAAAGTAGAGACAGTGCTTTTTAATAAAGATCATGACTTTAAAATCATTAGTCACATAAGCTTTGCTTTAAGATGTCATAGTGGGACAGGAAGCTAACATTAATCTCATCTAGACCAGGGGAAGTCTTTATTCAGCAAGGCTCAGATGGAATCCTGGCTTCTGCATTTTTAAAAGGTCCCCAGCTGATTCCAGTGTGTAGCTAGATTTAAAACCACTGATTTATTTAGTCTTTTGTCCTTTAGGTAATGATTTGGACTAGACCTGCCATTAAAATGGGAATGGAGTGTCTTTTTCTATCTATTTCATAATCTTTCTTCAATAGATGTTTTTGATTACTTATGCTTAGGGGACTCCATTCAAACCCATTTTGACATGCAGCATTGTAGTGATTCAGAGAACTTCAGTCCGGTGTGATGGCACACACCTGTAATCCCAGCCACCTGGGAGGCTGAGGTGGGAGGATTGCAGATTCAAGGTCAGCCTGGGTAATTTTGCAAGACTGTCTCAGAAAAAAAAAGGGTGTGTGTGTGTGTGTGTGTGTAGGGAACTGGGGCTGTGACTCTGAGCTAGAGTGCTTGTCCAGCATGCATTAGCCCAGTATTTGCCCCCCACACCATCCTCCCCAAAAAAGGTCAGGGGATTTAGAACCATAAATGGGAGAATGACAGCAGTCAGTGGTGGTATGGGCACAAAAATCTGAATTGTGTATTGTTAGACTGAAAAAAACTTTTTAACTATTATTTTTCTTCATTCTTATATATTCCCACTTCTGTTCTTAGTAATAGCCTCACTTTATAGATTTTTGGTGTTTCAAAAATGATAAATGGACAGGGGGGAATGGGGGAAGAGGGAAGGATGGGAATGGGAAAGACAGTAGAATGAACTGGACATAACTTTCCTATGTTCACATGTGAATACACGATGAGTATGACTCCACATCATGCACAACCACAAGAATGGCAGTTACACTCCATGTATGTGTGATATGTCAAAATATATGCTACTGTCACGAATAACTAAAAAGAACAAATTTAAAAGGAGATGATAAAATGGTCATATAATAACTGGCTGAAAAGAGATTTCTAAAAAGCAGACTGACATGAAGACAGGTAAATCTGGTATAAGTGGTACATACATATCTATTACTATCTGAGAGCCATTATGGGCTGAAACTAGTCTCAAAAATTATGGATTTTGATGCATTTATTGTACCAATGTTTCTTGAGCAGACTAAGTGCTGGGAATATGACAGTGAGCAAAACAGCAGGATAATGGTGAGAAACCACAGAAATCATTTCTGCTATCAGAGATCCTATACTCTCATGGTGTGAAGTGAGATGTAGCTAAACTAGGAAGTAGTATGAAGGAAAAGTAATCTCAGTATAAGTGGAAAACTGTTATGAGTCCCATCCAGTGGGCAAAAAGCCAATCAGCAAGAGCTTAAGAGCTGGTGGGGATATAGTCTGGGCCCCAGAGAGGGATGGGCTGAAGGTGTGTGGCTCTTGGGCTGGGTTTCTGGTTTAGGGGCTACTTGCAGTTTCACGTGACCACTGGCTTAAGAAATGATGGTCTTTAGGAAGACAGAGAGGATTCTGAAGTGGAACTTGACCTGAGGTCTCTGTTTTCTTGAAAAGAGCACAAGGTTTGTTTTAAATCCTGAAGTAGCTCAATGTCTTCCTTCAGCTGCTGCCGCATTTCTTCAGATTCATGAATTTTATTCTCTATTGCTTTGAAAAGAAGAATAAAGTGACTTTAGATTATTCAGTGGTTTTATGAGAAATAATGTGCTGTTTCTAGCCTCTTTCTTTTTTTTTTTTTTTTTTCAAAATTTATTTATTTATTTTAGTTCTCGGCAGACACAACATCTTTGTTGGTATGTTGGTATGTGGTGCTGAGGATCGAACCCGGGCCGCACGCATACCAGGCGAGCGCGCTACCGCTTGAGCCACATCCCCAGCCCCAAGCCTCTTTCACTTGCAAGTACGTAGTCCACAATGCTTGTGCCTTGAGTGAAAAGACTAGAGTATTGTGAGTAGAAACTGGTTTCTTTCTGACGGCTTCCTCTTCTCATTCAGGATGGGATTCCAGCATTTATCACACATAAAGCTGGTAAGTCTAAGATTTTTATGAGTTTGTGGCAGAAAAAAATCCCTATTGTTTATCTTTGAAAACTTGAACATTTATATAACCCTCATGCTATGCTATGTGCATTTGTTGAAAGTTGATAATTGGAGAGAGAATGTGGCTAGAACAAGGATATGGGCAAATCTTTCATAAAGATGCATCCAATATTTAATGTTATATAAAAGCTTTTTGTTTTAGAAGTAGATTTTTATTGTGGAGTAAGAAGATGCTTTTTCATAAGGCTTTATAAGTAAGGCAATATAATTTTAAAAGCCTTAAAATTTGTTTTAAAATACATCATCTTCAGAACAACCACACACCTGCAATTAACTCTATACATTATTAAGGCTAAATTAAGCTAGAGAATATCAAGTGTGGTGTCAAAGTTGAGCCTTTTCAGCTGGTTCTCATGCAGTTCCAAGTCTCCTAGTGCCCTGCATCCCTGCACAGCACTATAACAGATGGACTCCCAACCATCCCACCCAGTGTGACAACTGACAGGCTCTAAACATGTAACTATGTCATATGAAAGAGTAAGATAAGTCTCCCATAAAAAGATTTTTAGAAGATTTTAAAGGCTACCTTAAATAAAAAAGAGAGATACTCTTATTAGCAGACTGGAAGATATTATTTGGGGTAAGTTAAAAAAATTTGTTTCTGTTGCTTATAAATGTAGTAAGACTACAAATAGAAATGTATAATGTAAAACCCAAGTGTGAAAGTTGTGTATGTTTAGATAGGGATATGAACTATATGTTTTCTCAAGGAAAACCTAGTGTCTTAGGACCATTTCCTGACAAAAACATCTATAGGGCGCTGTCTTGTGCAGGGTCAGAGGCAGCCATTCACATCAAGTTACCTGAGAATCTGATCCCCCACTCCTCCCTGGGAGGTGCCTTGCACCACCTGCCTCCTGTGTGTAGCGGCCTTGACAAAGGTCAGATCACAATCATAAGTAGAAAGCCTTGAAGGCTTGAGCTTTCAGTCTGTGAGCAAGACTCAACAAGTGATTGGTCTGCCTCCTTTCAACTGAAATACCCTGAGTTTCTCTTCTACAAAAACATCTTGACTATTCTTTCTTTCTTTAATATATATATTTTAGTTGTAGGTGGACACAATGTTTTATTTTTATGTGGTGCTGAGGATGTCTCACACATGCTAGGTGAGTGCTCTACCACTGAGCCACAACTCCAGCCCCTCTAATTTTTTCTTATGAACTTTAGAATTATCCACAATGCCCCTCATAAGATATTAGATTTGAAGAGATTATATTTGTTGGGAGAACTAAACCTGACTTTTTTTTTTTTTTTTTTACTGGGGATTGAACCCATGGGCGCTTAACCACTGAGTCACATCCCCAACCCCCATGTTTTTATATTTTATTTAGAGATAGGGTCTTGCTAAGTTGCTTAGGGTCTCACTAAATTGCTGAGGCTGGCCTTAAAACTCATGATCCTCCAGCCTTAATCTCCTGAGCTGCTGGGATTATAGGTGTGTGCCATTGCGCCACACACCTATAAGGCCTGTTGTTTCCTTTATAATGAGTTTCTTCTCATTAAACCCTAAAGTATTTGTATATAGGAAATTTGGAAAATTCAGCATTAAAAGAACAGACAAAAGAAATTACTACAATCCAATACCTATAAGAAACTGCTCTTTTTACTGAGTGCTGTTTTCCTGTGTGTCTATATATGTATATATATATATTTATGTTTTTTTCTTCTGTGCCTGTCATACTGTTTTTGTAATGGGCTGTGCTATTTTCATTTAATAAAACAACATTCTTAAATGAATTTTATTACCTGTATAGCATCATACTATTTCAATCTATAAAAGTTTTTGTAACTCACATACCTGCTTGAAAATTTACAAATGTGTCTTCAAACAATCTACAGTCAAAAAGTGAAGTCCCAATTTCTTCATACTCTGGAGAGAGAAAAACATTTTCAGTATTAATTTTAAATAATTCATGTGTGCAGTTACACTTCAGAAAATAACCCAAAACAGGAGTAAACAGAACAGTCTTCTATTGTGGAACTTGTTGGAAATGTAGAATCAAAACCTGGGGTGGGCAGCTCTCTGTGCTTTAACAAGTCCTCCACATTGATTTTAAAGCAAAAAAAGTTTTGAGAAGTGCTTGGTCTAGAGAAAATATTAGTTTTAATTGTTTAATCTTGTCCTATAGAACATATTCTTCAAAATAAGTATATATTTTACATTGCTGCCTATAATAGATAAAGCTTTCCTTTATGAAATATCTTTAGTCTGAGCTTACAAATTTTATTCTACAGGTGTTAAGAAAGCTAAGAAACTATGTATTTATACCTTACAAATGGAACTTCAGTTTTCCCAAGAGTTCTTAACTTAAGAAAGTTTGTATTTAACTAAAACACACATTGATCAAAACATTTAAATTTCTTCCATACATTAAATTTTGAGTAAACATTTTTTATAGAGGGCACTTGGTTTATTTAGGAAACAACTTGAGTTACATCAGAACTGTAACCTAACTGTGCTCAGCACTTAAATTCAGGTGCACAGGGGGCCACCATGGGGCCACCTTGGCTCTAAATGCACCCACACACCTGTGTGCACTCATGGGAACTACATCACAACTCTTAGGGCATTTGAATTAAACTACTGAGTTTATCTACATTCTGTTGATTTATAATAGACAGTAGACCTTATACACAACAATTTTTATTAATGCAAAGGGAAAATGTTTTTTTCCTTATTTCGCCTGTTTTACATCTAGGTCTGTGAAAAGTCTCTGTACTGGGAAATTTAGTACCTGATTCTGAAGTAGTTTCATCCATGAGTCTTTCTTGAATCAAATGAAGTTTATCTAATATTTCTTCAAATAAGTCATTAAGAAGTCCTGCTTCCTTACATTTCTTAAGAAAAGGTGTTTTCACAATTGCATCTAATAAGGAAAACATTATTATAAGTAATGGTCTTATAGGGCAGCTAATCATACCACTTTATGGTTACTTCTTCAAACCTTGCCTAGTGGCTGATGAACATAATTAGTAAGTAACACACAACACCTTTATCAGTGAATGAAATGTTATAAGAGAAAACTTTGCTTATAATAACTACCTGCCTTTTTTTTTTTTGTCAATTAATATGTCACTTTCCTTACTAGCTAATGATTTTTTTTAATGGATCTTTATTTTACTTATTTATACACAGTGCTGAGAATTGAACCCAGTGCCTCACACATGCTAGGCAAGCGCTCCACCTCTGAGCTACAACCCCAGCCCTTCGTCTACAAAACTCCTTATTTTATAAGAAATAGTGTGTAGGGTGGCACATTACTGGGTTCTGAGCTCAGGCAAGACTAGCTTCTTTATTAGGAAGTGTATCCTCATATTGAGAAGCAACACCCAATCCAACCCAACTTATTTACATGGTGGGGTGCTAATGCACTAAACGGCTGAAATACCGAAGAGTCAACATTTTTACAAGTACTGGAGGCTGTGTTATAGCTGTCGCTGAGCACTAACCTGGGTAGCCGCTGTTCTTTTCTTTCATTGGTTTTATGAATCTATTGAACGTTGTCGTCTCGGGTTGCTAAAGGGAGAGAAAAATCAAGATTGTACTGTTGGCATTTAATATATAAAAGCCAATCCACTGTGTATAATTAAATGCATTTTAATGGGAAACCATGCCTTATATTCTTATGTAGATTTTTTTTAAGTTATTTTAGTTGTAGATGGACACAATACCTTTTTTATTTTTTATATGGTGCCGAGGATTGAATCCAGTACCTCACATGTGTTAGGTGAGCACTCTACCACTGAGCCACAACCTCAGCCCTTCATATGTAGATATTTTACTTATAAAACAAGGTATTTGAGAAATGTGTTAAAACCCAGGGACCCTTAACCACTGAGTCTTGTCCCCAGCTTTTTTGATTTTTTTGCGATGGGGTCTTGCTAAGTTTCTGAGGCTGGGGGAGAAACATTTGTTTTTTGAGATAGTTATGTTGCCCAAGCTGACCTTGAGCTCCTGGGTGCAAGTAATTTTCCCGTTTCAACCTCCTGAGTAGCTGGGACTACAGGCAAGCCACCTCACCAGCTTGAGAAACACCTCTTGAATAATAGCAAGTAGTAGAGGCTGCTGGCTCATATTAATTTGGCTTATATGAGCTGATGTTAATACTAGTTAAAATCCTGTAAGTATTTCATATACTTTATAGTCTAGAAAATTATGAGAATTACAAACAAGGTTACATTGGATCATGTAGCTGGGAAATATTGACTGTACCAGTGCTCAGCTATACCTTCAGCTCATGTAAGGACCTAAGCACTCTATAGTCATATGTTCTAACTTGGTGTTAGGGAATGCTTTACAGAAGCTGTGGGAATAATGTCTCCTTCAGAACTTCCAGCTTCTCCTTACTAATTTCATCATTAAGAATTATCTAAAAGCTTCCTGAATAAGGGATTCTTCCCAAAAGGGAATCCTCAGGCGCAATCTCAGGTTTATCTAGTCAGACAACTCAAAGGAAGCTGCTGTCTATTCCAGTGAGTTGGAAAGTACATTTCACCTGAAATTCAGAATGGTTTAAATAAGGACACTGTTTAAAGAAATTTAAAGCTGTAAGAAAATTTAAGTTAAATTACCGGTACATGAATGCCTGTTGGGAGTCTTTTCTTCCTTCCTCGTTTTCTTTTTACTCCATCAGCTAAAAATATAAATCACTTAAGTTGGAATACATAAAGGAAAAGATTGACTACATATAAAATTCGGAAAAGCCAGAAGTTGTTACAAAGTCAAAAGATCCAGCTAACAGACTAAGCATTTTCAACACACAGAATAAAGGGCTTTTTTTAATATTTTTTTTTTAGTTATAGGTGGACACAATGTCTTTATTTTTATGTGGTGCTGAGGATCGAACCCAGTGCCTCACACTTGCCAGGCGAGCACTCTACCTCTGAGCCACAACCCCAACTCCTAAATGGCTAGTTTTTAAAATATAAAATCATCTTAGTGAATATGAAAAGGAAATAACTGATAGTAAAACTGGTATATGGAGAACTCTTCAGGAAGCAGAATCACTGAATAGAAAAGTGAATAAAGTAGGTCATAGAAAACAACTGGTGAGGGGCTGGGATAGTGGCTCAGCGGTAGAGCGCTCACCTAGCATGCTTGGGGCCCTGGGTTCGATCCTCAGCACCATATAAAAGTGAATGGAATAAAGGTATTGAGTAAAAAAAAAAAAAAAAATGGTGAAAAGATATACAAAGTAAAAAGTTTTCACATATCAGACTGATAAAGATGTTTAATATACAATATTTGCAGTGATTTGGGTAACTGTACCACAGATGTAATCTCTATGGAAGATAATTAGCCACAAGTTATCCAGAGTTTGTTTAATATTCTTTGAATCAGTAATTTTACTTTACAGTGTAGTTTATGTGGAGGCAAAGATGTATGGGGAACAAGGTTAACCATGGTATTAAATGTAGTAGAAAATATTAAATACTATTAAATGTAGTAGGAAATAACCTACATGTCCATCAAGCAGAGAATAGTTCTATTGTACGGCTGTCTCATGGAGTACTGTGCATAAGCACAAGTGTATAAGCTTATGCAGAAGGATCTTGAAAGTATAGCAAGTGAAAAAAGCAATATATATTAGTGGTATGTTTACACAAACATTCTTTGGAAGAATTCAAAAGAACAAGTGTTTCCTCTGAGGAAAGGACTCATTTACATCCTCTTTTTTGTGGTGCCAGGTATGGAACCCAAGGCCTTGTACATGTCAAGCATACACTGTACCACTGACCTATACCAATAGCCCAAGATTATCTGCTTTTTTTTTTTTCAGTTGATACGCCTTTATTTTATTAATTTATTTATATGCCGTGCTGAGGACCGAACCCAGAGCCTCACACAGGTGAGGCAAGCATTCTACCACTGAGCCACAACCCCAGCCCCACATTATGTTTTTTAAAACTTACTGTTCTCTGTCAGTAAACACTGATTAAGAGCAATCTCTTTATGGCATTTCCTCAGTTAAAAGGGTAATGACTGAAAAATAAGGGTAGAGATACTGTTCAGAGAGTACCTTTTGCCCCCATAAAATGCAGTGGCACGACACAGAACTAAGTCTTTTCCAGAGAGGTCCTGACTCCGGGTCACGGCGAACCTTCTGGATTTAGTACTGGTAAAACACTGGTGTACTGAAAGTACACTGAAGGCACTCATGAATGAATGTACGTCCCATAACTCCAGATAGTCAGGATCTGTTCTACCTTAATTAAAATGAAATGCTAGCCATGCATTTTTGGGAAGTTTTTATTCAGGGAGTATATGACACCTTACTAATTTTACCTACTGAAAATTCTAATATTCTTACAGGAAAGTAGTAGTCACAAAAGCCAAAACTTTTTACGGTGTCTAGTTTGGTCTTATCAGTATGGTGAGAACTGCCAGAATAGGTCTAATTCACCATTAAAAAAAAAACTAGTCAAGCCAGGCATGGTGGCACACTTTAACCCCAATGAGTTGGAAGGCTGAGAGGAGGATCAAAGTTCAAGGCTAGCTTCAACAACTTAGGCCCTAAGCAACTCAGTAAGACCCTGTCTTAAAGGCCGGAGATGTAGTTCAGTGGTAGAGCAAGCCTGGATTCAATGTCATATCACACTGTCCACAGAGAAACTGACAAATTTTATAGGTATGTACAATTTTGACTCAAAAATTTGTATTTTAATTCAGTGAAGCAAGTAAATGACTATTCCACATCTTACATAAATGTTTGGTTTTCTTTAAACCCACAATACTGAGATTGTAGAGACTTACCACTCTGAGCATTGGTTGGTGATCTGGGAGCATGATGTTGGCATAACACCCTGAAAATATGCAATTCCAAAGAATCATTAAATCTTTTAATAAACAGTTTTCAAATACAATATCAATTTCCTTGTGATTTGAAAAGGTACTAATTTTTCATAACTGCTACTCTTTAAGTATTAACTTTTTAAAATATTTATTTTCTAGTTATACATGGACACAGTATCTTATTTTTATGTGGTACTGAGGATTGAACCCAGTGCCTTAAGTATGCTAGGCAAGTGCTCTACCTCTGAGCCCCTTCAGAGTTAACTTTTAAAGAGAAATGCTAAACCAGTGTAAAATTAACCCACATCAAGTGCGGATGAGTCTGTTAGATATCTTCTCTGCCCTCTGAATCTTAAAAAGATTATATTCTCCGAAGGAGTAGTTGAAGTCTTCGAACAGTACTGGTTCATACTAGTGGTTAGGGGCATTTGACTATACAAAGATACCTAAAGATCCAAAATCTTCTAAGACATGAAAATTTCCACAAGACTACACAAAGCTTGATTTTCAACAATAGCACAAAAGTGCACACATTAATTTATGAAAAATTCATGGCAGATTTCCAGATCTTATATCTACCCTACTAGAGATGAAGTGAGAACTGTGCAGATCCTGTTTTCTTCCTGCATTTCTTCTGTCTCAGTTGCAGCTACTTCTCCCTTCTTTTCCTATTGAGGCTGATGGTCAGGATGCCGTGCTTCCTCCCATCTTCCACCAGGTCCCACCTCCTCTATGCCACCTTCCCAGCAATACCCCAGCTAGCCCCTCACTTCCCTGCTTTAGGTTCTGGTAATCTCTGAGAACTTTCATTTCTCAAGTTTCTTCCAAGCACATTTTTCATTGACTTAATTCATTAGCTCTAATATAAGATCAGTATGTTTTCCCCAACTTTTTAAGAGAGTCATGACTTCAATTGCTTTTATTTTGATCTTATGTTCAAAGTCTTTGTAAAAAAGTTATATAAAACGGGCCCTTTGTAAAGGTTAAAAAAAAAAAAGTGAAATCTGAGCACAACCTATGAGTTTCTTAGCAAATTGAATATTTAAAAAAAAAAAGTACAAAGTTGAGCTGAGCTGTAGCGCATGCCTGTTACCCAGTGGCTCAGGAGGATTGTGAGTTCAAAGCCAGCCTGAGCAATTTAGTGAGGCATCTAGCAACTCAGTGAGACTCTGTCTCTAAATAAAAAATATATATTAAAAAAATGTCTGGGGCTGTGGCTCAGTGGTTCAGCGCTTGCCTAGCATGTGTGAGGCACTGGGTTCGATCCTCAACACCACATAAAAATAAATAAAGGTATTGTGTCCATCTACAACTAAAAAAAAAAAAAACTTTAAAAAAAAAAGTACAGGGGCTGTGGCTTAGTGGTAGAGCGCTTGCCTCTCATGCGTGGGGCACTGGGTTTAATCAATAAGATATTGTATCCATCTACAACTAAAAAAATAAAAAGTACAGTCCTAATGTCTCAAGCGACAAATGTAACTTGCTCAGACTCATTTAAAATTATTTTGGAAACTTCTTTTAATGGCAGGCTTACCCACATTGTTTTAGAAGATATGGCCTCTAAATCTGAAGATGAACTGGTGTGGTAAAGAGCAAGGAACTCAGGATCCCTGACACCCAGCTCTGCCACTTATCAACTGTGTGATCCAAGGAAAGTTCCTAAGTGGCCCCGTGCTTTATCTGTAAATAGGGATAATAGTGGCTACCTCCCTGGACTGACTGACATAACATTAGTATAGCACTTTGGGTTTGCGTGGCAAAAAGTGGTTATTAAATAAGTTAATAAAAGTGCCTGGGACACTTAGGTAAGGGGATCCTACTCAGATCTGAGTAGCATTTTTTTAAAAAATCACTTTATGAACAAATCTTACAAAAACTTTTAAAAAATGCTCTCATAACACCAATCCTATTACTCAGGACAGGTAGCTATTTACTGGTATAACAGTGGAAATTACATTTATTCCACATACAAGACTGGAGACATCAATTGATGAGCCTGTGGCTATATAAGTAAAAAACTACTTCCTGTGTCAGAAAAGAACAGCTTTGAACTGGTCCCTATTTCCTGCTTCCCTTTAGGCCACTCATATCACTATCACAAATGATGCTTTTTACCAGGAAGGACAGGATGCAGGGAAACTTATAAAAGCAAAACTAAACCTTGTATTGTTTTTCTGTGATACTGAGAAAAGGTGTTATAAAGTTTGGTTCCCCACTGGGTATCCCCCTGTCTTGTCATTTGAAAGTCAGTTACATAAATTTAGCTTTTAAAGTCTCTGTCTTAATTTTCCTATTCCTATCCCAATCCCCCAAACGTAGGTTTAAAACTGTTGTGTTAAATACTTATAAATCCCTCGAGCTCCATCAGCCTGTGGAAATGCGTTGTCCTTTCTGGCACAGAAAAAGTGGTAGTTCTTGGCACAAGTTTTTAAGTCACATCCCACGGTGGCTCCTCTTTCACGACACAATGTGCATTTCTACAGAAGAATAGGTTTTACTAAATAAGATCCAGTTTTTCATAATCTTTGTTAAAATTTAAAAATATCATTAGATGTTATTTAAGCCAGCAGTCCTATATTTTTATCCTGGACATCATTGGTAAAGTTTCATCCTTCTTACAAACATTAGATACTATTTACATTTGGCTGCTCACTTGAAAATTTCAGCAAAACCTCAACTAGTGAATGCTTGGCCTGGACTGTTCCATAATGATCCCATTAAAAGCAGAAAATGCTTTTTGTTTTAAAAATCAATGCCTTTTTAAAAGAGATTTTCAAAAATCAGAGTTGGCAAACTTATCCAGCTCGAGGAGGCTACTGGTCCTGAAGGGTATAGGAACCTGAGACAAGAGCAGCTCCTGGCGGCCTGCCTGGAATCCCAGGTAGTCATGAGGCTGAGGCAAGAGGATCCATGTTCAATAAGAGCTAGTCACTTCTCTTAGATTCCTTTCTGGGGTAACATTAACTGTCTATAGGGTTGCTATTGAGGATAACGTGAGATAAAATAAAGGAAACTTCTTTGGAATCTATGTAGTAGAGATTCCCCCCAAAAAACAAACCAAAAACCCCAATTGAGTCATGTTTTTCTTAGTTTAGCTTATCTGATCCCTTGCTTTTATTTCTCGATCTGGTGTTTTATTGAAGGTGGTGTAGAGATGGTTAGGCAGACACTGTATGGCCCCAGAAACCTGAGTGGTTTAGGGAATCCAGCTATGACCAAGGCTGATTAGGATCATCTTCTGGCTGAATGACTGGTGGCCCAGTAAGACCATCTTGCAAAACAGATGGCTCACACCATTCCCCAACATCAGCACAAGCAAACGTGTAAATAAAGACAGTTCAAATGTAGGTGAGAAATAAGATTAAGATAAAAGGTGGGATTCCAAGTCAGACCATAAAAGAATGAAAATTTAATTGGGGGGACCAAAAACTCTCCCAAATAAATTTTAAATGGATTAAAACTCTAACTATGAAAGCAAATTAGGAAATAAAGGGGAAAGAAAAAAAGGATGGTGTGTGGTAAAGGAAGGCTGTCTAAGGAAGGTAGAAAACCCAGAAGCCACAAAGAAAAAGACAGATCTGACTATATAAAAAATTTAAACTTTTATATTTATGGTGACATATACTATCTGAAAAATTTAAGACAAGGAAAAAGATGGAAAGAAAAATGTTTGCAGCCAGATGCGGTGGTTCACGCCTGTAATCCCAGTGGCTCGGGAGCCTCAGGCAGGAGAATTCAAAGTTCAAAGCTGACCCCAGCAATTTAGCAAGGCCCTAAGTAACTAGCAAGTCCCTACTCAAAAAATAAAAAGGGCTGGGGATGTGGAGCAGTGGTAGAGCACCCTGGTTTTAATCCTTAGTACCAAAAAAAAAAAAAACCCAACAACAAAAAAATGTTTGAACAATATTAGATACAGGGTTAAGATAATCCACAGGAAAATGGTAACAGGCAAATTCCAAAAGAAATACAAATGGCAATAAACATTTATTTGCTTAAAGTCTTTACACATGTACAGTATTCATTGTAGCTCTGATGTGGCAGACATTGTTGAAGGATAAGGGGTAAGACAGTGGATTAAGTAGAAGGTACTGTCCCCATGAAGTGTATATTCTAGTGAGGAGGGGGTACAATGATTAAATAAAGCAAATTTAAAAACATCTCATGGTGGAATGGGGATGTAGCTCAGTGGTAGAGTGCTACAGTGCCTGTCTAGCATGTGAAAGGGTTAGATCCCTGGCACTGCAAAAACCCCCAAACAAAAATATAAAAACACCTCACAGAAGGGTTTATGCATTGTATCTAACTAAAATAAGACAAATGACAGTGTCATTGGGTCCCTACTTCAGATTGGGTGGTCAGTAAAGTATCACCTAAGGTGGTGACAGAGAAGGTTGGAATAATAAGAGCTCCTGGCCTGCAAGAAAGCAGGGAGAAAGATAGTCTAAGCAGAGGCACTTCATCCTTGTGGCAAGAATGAGCCTCCTAATGGGCAAGCTCACCAGAAAGGCAAAAAGAGGAAGGCCTCTTGTTACAGCAGGTGAGTGGGGGGAGAGTCTCATAAGGGCAGGGTCATGGAGGGCTTACAAGCCAGAGTACAGCAAAGTAATTTTATCTTTGTTTAAGGGGAACATAAACTGACCAGTATTTTTAAGAGATCAATCTGCTGTATGGAGAATGAGCCGAGTAGGATGGCAGGAAGAAATCAGGGTATCGGCAATCTTCAGCCACCTTTGAGAGAGCTAGACCAGTGATTTCAGTGGATTAATGATGCCAAGACAGAAGTGGGTAGACAGTGCAGTATGTCTAGGAGGATTGCTAATGCTAATGGGCTTGATGTTGTGCAGGGATGTGATGAGGGAGAGATCATTCTTAGACTTCTGCTTTGGGTAAGAGATCATTCTTAGACTTCTGCGGTGCTACTTATTGGGGTGAAGAAGGAATAGATTTGGATGGGGTGGATTGTGTTATCAAACTTAATATAAGATGCTTTTGTTATCTATGGAGATGTGTCAGGTTAGTAGACTGGAATTCTAATGAGGGGACAGGGCTGGAGATACACAGCCAGGGCATGGGGGAAGAAGTAGCCTGAAAAGTAGAAGACACCTTGTGTGTGTATGTGTGTGTGTGTGTGTGTGTTCAGAAAGGCAAAAGAGCCAGGTGCAATGGTGCATGCCTGTAATCCCAGCATTCAGGAGGCTGAAGCAGAAGGATCACAAGTTCTAGGCCAGCCTCAGCAACTTAGCAAGGCCCTAGGCAACTTAGTGAGATTCTGTCTCAAAATAAAAAATAAAAAGGGCTGGGCATGTGGCTCAGTGGTTAAGTGCCCCTGGGTTCAATTCCCGGTTCGATTCCTGCCCCCCACACCCCACCAAAAAAAAAAAAAAAAAAGAGGGTACTTCAAGACACAGGGTGTGGACAACTGGGTGAATACAGCTGAGAGGTTAAATAAGGGTAATCGTCAACTTGGGGTTGGGAGGTTGGAGCAAGGAGACGTTTTAAAGAGAGATGACAGGATGTGAAACAGGAAATGTAGAGGGTGGAGGGTGAAGCAAACATACAAGCGAAGTGATGAGGAACCTTCTGATATTTGCAGCCATGAATCTAAGTCAGTCACTATATTTGTGGGTTTTCTCCATCTCTTCAACTGCTCAAGTGCTGGTGCTACTAGGTTTATGCAGACAACAGACAGGTTTACCCAAGGATGGGACTTTGCCAGGTGAACAAGGAAGTGGTGCAGGGGGGTGGTGGGAGAGGGTGTTTGGGGTCTGGAAGACACTGCAGAGGTGGGCCATGGTGATGAGGTGTGGCCACAGATTGCAAAAGGAAGAACTGTCAGGGGAGAGTAATGAGACGGGTGGCAGAGGCCCAAAGAGAAATAATGTTCAACCTCTCCAGTAACCAGAGAGCTGTGAAATGAAGTTTTCTATACTTGGCAAAAATAAACAAGAATAGTGACACTCATTTTTGTCAAACTTTCTTTGACCATTTTGTCAGTTCATATCCAGCAAGAGAAAGGTCATCCCCACACATGGAATAAGAGGCCTTCTTTCATCCTCTATACAAAGAAGTATAAATCAGTACAACCTTTCCCAAGGGACGGTTTGTCAGCACAGTTCTTTTTTTTTTTTTTAAGTTATACATGGACATAATATCTTTAATTTGTATATTCATTTTTATGTGGTGCTGGAGATTGAATCCTGTGCCTCACATGTGTGAGGCAAGCACTCTGCCACTGAGCCCCAGCCCACAGTTCAACATTTTTACAGGAAATTCTGACTCAGCAATGTCATTTCTAGGAGTCTGCACTACAGATATGCTCAAGCAAGCACACAAGGATATATATGCAAAGATGTTTGTTGCAGCATTACTTACTATGGTGAAAACTCAGTATAGATTCATTATTTTATTTAACAAGGGAACAATTTTATGACTTATGGCACACTTTATAGAAATCCAGGGGTTCAGTAAAGAGAATAAATACCATGGGAATCACACGCTTATAGTTTTGCAAACTGCCTTCCACACTTCGGTACATCCTGTTCCCTCTTTTGGAATTCCCTGCCCATCTTTCTTTTTACCCCTCCACCACACACTAGGACGGGGGTCCAGAAGGCCAGCTGCAGGGAGGATTCTACCCTGTCAAGGCACTTACTCTGTACTGATGCTGCCCAACCTTGACCTCAGGTGACTGCACTCCTCTCTCCTTTATCCTCCACTTGCATCCCAAAGTCTGCAAAACCCCCCAGGTATACCCACCTCCTCCTGCATATTACGCCTTTAGTCAGCTGCCCTCATTCTTCAGCCTGGGTTCTTCCTTCATATGTAGACAATCTCTAGAATCTAATGGTGGGTTTCCTTAACTCTACCCAATTGACTCCACTGAAATCCACTAACAAAGAGCACAAAAATAATCTTTCAGTTACTTTCTAATTAGAGGAATATCTACTCACTCAATTTATCATGCCCAAAGTCCTTGAATGGACTCCAGTGGCCTCCCTATCACTTTATCAACATGAATTATATACCAGTATCCAATCTCCTATAAACACCCAGGGCAGGATCCATACACTCTGTTTTT